>NC_068351.1:1999227-2307911 GCF_014633365.1 Diospyros lotus | reverse complement strand
CTACCAATTAGAGGCACACCTTGCAAACCATGATTAAGTTCCTATATAAGAGATGTATATAGTCTTCGGAAATATGGAACTCGTCAAGATGATCCATATTAAAATTTGTAATTTAATAGAATAATATTATTATAATAAAATTCAAAAATGGTATTATGGTATCTTTTTAATATTACTTTTTACACAAAAATTCACCAAATTTTCACATTTTCTTAGGTAGGTGAGGTTGCCACACCAAGGAGTGTGCAAACGATTGATTCGATTATTGAATAATTGAATTGATCAAAATTCATAATCGATTAAACTAAACGTGAGAATTAAAATTGAATCAAATTGACTGATTAAGCTAAAAAATCGAATTAATTAATCGATAATCAAAAAAATTGAACTCAAATCGTATAAATTGAATCGAACAATTAAATCGAAGAAAATTAAAGTAATCGATAGGAAACATACAAATCGAAGAAAATAACGTCGTTTTATAAAATATTAAAATAATATTTTTTTAAAATTGGGTCGATTCGATTATTTGACTCTTCCAACTACAAAATTAAAAATCAAACTTTTGAAAAAATTAATCGAATCAAATCGATACAAGAAAAAGAACGGACTTAAACACACCATTGAGGTGATTTTATTGTGAAATTGGTATTATCAAATCTTATTCTAACTTACTTAGAGTTGACATATTGAATTTATTGAAATTAACATCAATCATATAATAATAAAGAAGGAATGACCATTGAAATGATTATGATTGAGAGATACACTTAGTTCAAATTTAACAACCATCCATCAAATGGGAGGGTCAGTCAGTGTACGTGGATAACACAGTAAAGCAACATATTTTATTGGTAAGAATCTAAATAATGGTTAGATGTGCGTCAGATGCCACCATGAGTTCAGTTGAAGGGTTGGCACTTCTTTATTGTATTATTATTATATTTCCCTTTCTACTTGGTGGAGGTCTTGCTCAACATAAAATATTCAAATCTAAAGGTAGCGTGCTGCTACTATTTAATAATATAATAATATAGTTATATATTTATGATTTTAAATTTATAGTAATTATTAAAAAAATTATAATATTATATTAGTACAGTCACATTATGTTATTATGCTGGCAAACTTATATTTTTGTTTTTTTTTTTTTATATTTTTTCATGTAATTATTTAATTTTTTTATTATTTTAATTACACAACTAAATATGTATTCTAGAGTTACTTTAATAATATTTGTATTTTAATTTATTTCTTATGATAATTTAAATTTTTTATTATTTATATTGTATCTCTAAATATGTATTTTTTAAGTCAATTTAACTTTTATATTTTGACGTGAGTAGAATGTGATGTATAATTTATATCTCATTTTATTTTTTTTTTTACACATAAAAGTATATGGGTTAAATTAATTTAAAAATATAAATCTTAATCAAAAAATGAAAAGTTCACGAAAAAAAATTAAAGTAAAAGAATTAAATTGATTTGAAAATCTAATTTAGAGATATAATTAAAATAATAAAAAAATTTAATAATTAAAAAAAAAAAAAAAAGGGTAAAAGTATAAGAAGAAAAATATAGACACGACTTTGTTAGTGCGCTGACAAGCAGCCCACTGACTCACCCCGGCATGCTTTTTTTGGGCCTGGGCCCAATGGTTTCATGACTCGTATCCCAGTTCTTGAAATCTTACCCTCGAGGCCCATTAGACCTGAAGATCGAAACGAGCCCATACATTAGTGGCCCATTAGAAAGCCCATATTTATATCAGAGATCCGCTCGCTCCACGCCCAGAAAATGGTAATCTCAAACTACAGCCCATGGCCCATAATACGAAGAAAATAAAACTTATATAATCTTTATACAATATATAAAGTAAATAAATACAATAATTGCCATGCAAAGTAATTAAAGAGAGGGTGGGGTCTGGTGGGAAAAAGGTTCACTCGGTCGGGACCCTTATTGGACTGTTTGGGCTCGCTTTTTCCTTTAATCCTCTGAACAATTTATTTGCGTAGGTCATTGTCCCATTCCAGACTAATATTCTCTACAGTTTAGGCACAAAATTTAGCCTTTATTTTATATGATTTACCATGGAATTTAGACTCAAACTTATACTTATAAATATTTTTTAAAAGTTGTCATGTGAAAGCTATTAGAGCTGCATCAACACCTCGTGCAAAGGTTCTGATCTAATGCTTAGGAAAGTTTATGAATTGACGATTATCAATTTGCTCCTTTGATGGCTCTCTATGCTCCTTGGCCTCTCTATTCGCAGAAGTGCGTATTGCTCTCATCCTCTGATATATGTACCATTTTAGTACTTTGTTTTTGTCCCCTCTGCTTAGATGCTTGTTCTTTAATTAGTTGTTTGTTTGCTCCTTGTATCAGGTTTTTCTTTGTTTTGAGGCTCGAGATATGTTCTTGCTTGATGTTGTAGATGCTTTTGTGGTGTTTTCGTTTAATGAATTTCTTATTTATATATAAAAAAAAATAGCACTTGAAAAATGAATTGAATTCCTCGTTAAAAGGCTTTTTTTTAAAGTTGTGACTAATAGGGTGTGTGGCAAAAAAAATGGGCAAATCGCAACTACATCACATTGCAACGAACGATTTTTTGGACGGAGTAGTTCGACATGGTTTGAGAAATTCTCAAACCACACGATTTGCGGTTTGCGATTTTCTTGGTTTGGTTAAAACCGAACCGGCTAAGTAGTGTATTAATAAAAATAAATTTAAAATATATAAAAATTAAAATATATGTTTCCTTGACCATGAATTATATTGTGAATTTTTATATTATGGACATGTGGTTATATTGTAGATTAGATTTTGAACTTTTAAGTTTGTATTTTTTATTAGATTGTAATTTATTTTATTTTTGAACTCCAGGATATTATAAGAATTTAAAAGCTATGATTTTATGCATTGATTTTATTGTTTTAATTAAAAATTCACAAGCCAGTAGAAGAAGCACCAAATGAAGCAGTTGAAAAGCACGAAGCTGTGGAAATCACACCGCAAAATGCAATGTGGTCTGGTGCGATTTCTGTGCACCAAATCAGACCGCGCTGTTTGATTTAATACCAAATTGTACATACGATTTGGCATATTAAATGCCTCCTAAATTGCCCACCCATAGTGACTAACGTTTTGAGGCTTTTTGTACTTGTCAGCAGTATAAATAACTAAAAAACTTATAATATGCTGCCAAATGAAACCTTAATAGGGTACTTACTATCCCACTAAATTTAGTACTTAATTTTAAATTTTTTAATTATTAACATTTAATGAACCACTGAGACACTGACACAACACCTAAAAACCCTAATCACTATCCTTGTGTTAATTTACTCATGGACATTGCTATACATGTACATAAAAGATTTGCACACAAACTTATGCACACATGATAAAAATAATAAAAATACCCTTTCCCAAATCACTTCCGTGAAACCCTCCAATCTTGAGAAACTCATCGTTGCCCCCACCTGCACCCTAGCTCGCACTGTTGTTGTCCCCACTTGCCAGCCATAGCCACTAGTTGCATGTACCAGCATCCCCACCTATCATTGTCGTTGACATTTTTAGGCACTTCTTGATTACGGATCAAACAATTTTCATAGCCATATGGGTGAAGCCCGAGATTGAACTTCATATGGTCAAGTCCGATTGAGCTTCATCCATGTATGAAGTTGGGGGGAGTAAGTCTCTATCGGACTTCATGGGTGAAAGAATGCAAGATTGTTGTTGGCGGGCGGGTGGGGGCAACAGTGGTGCAGGAGTCGACGCGATCCTCTCAGTGAGGCGATGAAAGGATGCAATGGCGGTTAGCGGGGGCAACGACGACGACAATGCGACAGCGACACAAGGCAATGAGTGTCGCGGTTGCTTGAGGCTCCCATGGGAAGAGGGGAGAAAAAGGAGTGAGGAGGCAACCATGGGATGGGAAGAGAAGGGGAAACAATTACAGGTGGAGGGCATTTTTGTCATTTTGACATGTTTCGATCATCCATTATGTACAAATAGCATTTTCCATAACTTGTTATATATAGTTGTAAGTCTATTGCCGGTTTTTTTTTTATTTTGTTTACATACGTATATGGTCTTAATCACATCTTTCCATCATAGTTATAATATTACAAAGTTTTTAACAGGTAAAGTGATAAAATGATCCGGACCCATTTTTATTTCTTGAAATGTAAATATTAACATTAACTAAAAATGAATAGAAATTCTTAAACAGAGAATTAATCATGTAAAGATGGTACAGTTCTACTTGTACAGGCTCAGTGGCAGCTTAAGGGCTAAGAAATAAACCCTAAAAAGCAACAAGAGACAAAGATAGACAAGAGTGCAAACAAATAGCAACCTAATGCATATATATAGAGCATAAAGCTTCTCCTTTATCTCCTCTCCTTATACTCATCAATATTCTCACTTTAATACTCTCTCTCTCTCTCTCTCTCCCCCATCCTTGCCAACCCTCTTGCTGATGCGATTCTCCACTACAATTAATTCAAGAACCCTATCAAACCTTTAGAAAAAGAGAGGAAGATCAAAAACAATGGTTTTTTCATCCATTCCAGCTTATCTTGATCCTTCCAATTGGCAACAACAGGTAAGGGTTTCTTCACCATAGGTTTCCATGGCTTCTTTGCCAATAAAGCAAGAACATGAAAAAGAGAAATATTCTTCCACTTTTCTTTTGCCCCTCTCTTCTCTTCTTTATTTTGAACATTGATCTTTGACATGTCTAGCTAGCTAGTTTGAATATACCAGATATTTCATTCTTGCTTTTCATTTTTCTGGGTTTTTACAGCATCCAAACCCTCAAGCTGGAATCGGAGGCACTACTGGAAACCTTCACAATCCAGCAGCGCCACCACTTCCTTCAGCTCCACTGCCTCCAATTCATCATGTGGGCGGCGGGGCTGGCTCAATCCGGCCGGGATCTATGGCGGACAGGGCGCGAATGGCCAACATACCCATGCCTGAGGCCGCCCTAAAATGCCCACGATGCGATTCGACCAACACCAAGTTCTGCTATTTCAACAACTACAGCCTCTCGCAGCCCCGCCACTTCTGCAAGACCTGCCGGAGGTACTGGACCAGAGGCGGTGCTCTCAGAAACGTTCCGGTGGGAGGCGGCTGCCGGAGGAACAAGAGAAGCAAGGCCGGAAGCAGCTCAAAATCTCCCGTCAGCGGCGATTGCCAAACCAGCAGCGGCTCATCCTGCGCAGTCTCCTCAAATTGCACCGCCGCCAGTATATTAGGCCTCACGCCACAACTTCCGCCGCTGCGCTTCATGACTCAGCTCGGCGACTATGGTGCCGGCGCCGGAGATATCGGCTTGAACTTCGGCGGAATTTCGACACCGAGTGAGATGAACTTCCAGCTGGTAAGCAGTAACTCACTTGGCGGAACCGAACCATGGCGATTTCAGCCGACGACGCAGCTCTCTTCACTGGCTGCGGGTTTGGATTTATCATCTGGATTATACCCATTTCAAGGTGTGTTCGAGCAGCCGGGTTTCGCCGGAGAAAGCAGTCAAATCAGGCCAAAATTGTCTTCTCCGGGGATTACTCAGCCGTCTTCAGTGAAAATGGAGGGTATCCCAGCAACCGAACATCACTACTGGACTGGTACTCCATGGACTGATCTTTCTGGACTTGGCTCTTCTTCCACTAGTACTCCCTTATGAACACATCCTATATAAAGCTATGTTTTTGGCTCAAAGTAAAGGTTCAAGATCAGGGAGAACCCTAAAGTTAGATGAACGAGAAGGAGGATTTTCAGGATGAAATAAGGAGCTTCTCTTTAGCTCCAAGATCATCAGAAACCCTAGAAATGGTAGTTTATGCCTTATCTTCTTTTCGGGTTTTTTTTTTTTTTTCATTTTCTTTACTTTTCTGTTCTTTTGTTAGTTTAATTTCTTTGGTTATGGCCGTGCATGTTTGCAGATATGATTGTAAGAGTTGTGGTACTGAATTTAATTTGTCTAACCTTTCGTAGTGTTTCTAATGCTTATAATTAATTTGCAGAAGTGATCAATAGCTTGGGATTCGACATATATATGTACATATAATATTTACATATGATGATGATGATGAGGAGTCTATATTGAATTGAGCACTGAGAAAGCTATATTTTATCTCCATCTGCTTCAACAATGGCAATCATTGAATTATCATGGGAATGTTTGCTCAACTCTTTCCTTGTTCTACCTCTTTGAATTGGCACCCCAATATTCGCATCTCTCTCCATCAGATCATGAAATAAAAGTGGATTCACAGATTAGGGTTTCATGTTGACCAATCAGGGAATTGTTGATTGAATCAACTTTCTTTTTGCCCCTCCCCCCTTTTCTTTGTAATGTGCGACTTTCATGCATGAAGGTGAAGTTTCAATCATTATATCCAGAATCCAATGCTCGATCGGGATAGATAATATTACACCAATCATCTAATTAATGAGTGTTCTCTAGCTAGAGTTGACAACCATGACATCGGTATTGGTTCTGTCAAGTATTGGAATAGTAGTGGTTTTAATCACCCTTTAAGATTCATTGTGCATGGATAAGTGAAACACATAAACAATTCTGCTTGAATTGCTTCTTTTTTGCTTTTTATCGATGAGAACCCACGAATAAATTTGTCCAATACATAATAAATACACAACAAGCCGACTATATATATATAATATAACCTCTTTCTATTAGGCCGACTTGTGTGGGTTGTCCCTCTATTCCTCGACAACTTTTTTAATTCAGCTCATCAAATTTTGTCTTATTTTCTTCAAACTTAACATATATATATATATATATATAGATTTAGAAGGGTCTACCTTTGACTAATTACATATATATGGTTGCTTCAATTAATTCCCGTGCTGTACTATGTGTTTTAGGTGACTACAATGGAAGGTGAAACATCCATTTATCATCAGTGCATCGTCCTATATATATATTGTATTGTATTGTGTGATGATAGCTAGTCTCTTGCTTAACAAGTTGTTACATCTATTCCCAAATCATAATTATTATATAATTATGTTCTCATAAACAATATATATGCATGTTATGACAGTTTAATTTCTTTTATAAAAAGAGTTAATTCAGAGTTAAATCAACTCTAACTAAGTGGGATATACATTAAGAGTGAATTGGGTCTGTGACAATGGCCGGGGCAACCTAAGGATACAAATTATATCATCTTACATAATTCTTGTATATATGCAAATTAATTAAAGTTATGGCAAATTAATTAAGTGGGTTGTGACTTAGATATGACACGTCTAGAATTGACATTCTATGCCCGAATATGACATAGCAAATCAAGTGACGCTGATATTACATTAACAGCTCATGCTATTGATTGGCTTCTTTCAAAATAGGTACATGTTTTGCTTGTTTTAGTGGTTACTTCAACAATTAATATTACCTACATCAAATGAAAACATCCAAACAAACCTTAAATGTTTTTAGTTAGTTAATTTGTCTCTCAAAATTATAATAATGACGTCATCTACACATTAAACTAATATGGTTGTGTAACCACACTTAATGTTGTTGGGACTTAGGATATATATATCTAAAACACCAAGCATTAGCTAGATTCTTGCAAAAAGCAAATAAGGAATGAGCAAGTATCAAAATCCCTCCCTTATTTTGGGGAATGTTATCATTTATCTAGTCCAACTTAAGGGGGGTTCAGCCGACTATCCTTGCCAGAATTTTCTTCGTTCACGGGACTTCTAATAGTACCTGCCTTTGTAGCTCCTAAATTGGTTAGAGGATTTTTTTAAATGAAGGTGATTTTCCTTGTGGGAGAGGGAAGGATGACATCTAGGTTACACAGAAACAAAAATGAGAAACGTTTCTGATACAAAATAAAAACGTAAAAATTAATATTTTTCTAAAAAAATATACATAAATAGAGTTCGAAACGAAAATAGAAATGTTTTGAAAACGAGTAAACGACTTCTTTGAGCCATTTTCGTGCAACATAAGGTGACACACACGACACCTTCTAAATAATGACCATGTGTCATCATGTAATTGGCTTATCTCAAAACAAAACAAAAAAAGAAGCTGAGACCCTCATATTTGTCAAACACACACATACTATAACATTAATTTTTCAAAATATATAATTAAGTCGCCTCTAAAACAACTTATATATATTAGCAAAACAAAAATGTTATATCCACCAATACCTCTCACGGATTGAAAATTTTGATAATAATTATATTGAACAGAACATTAGTTGAACCCATTTGGTAACTCAAAAGGCAAATTCCCTATGGGAATGTGCATTGATTGCTTAGGGTTCAAATATTCTCTTCTTCCTCTATTTCCGGATTGTTTCTGTGAGATCTACCTAAATTCTAGTTACCAATATTATAAAACACATTTTCTACGTTGTACGAAGCACTCCTTTGCATTGTATGGGTTATGGGTGGTCGTGGTCAAGCAAGGTAAAAGTTTCCTATTTTATTTTAATATATTATTACTAAATAAGGGAATGTTTGGATGGTGATGTTGAAACAATAATAATAATCGTAGAATGTACTGAGACCGTTGCGCGAGGGCAACAAGGAGAGACAAAACTCTCAAAAGACGCCAAACGCAATCCGTGGCGCACAACAAATGATAGCCTCCGAACTCCAAAGCTGAAAGCCGAAACCAAAGTGGTGGCTTTCGAAGCCGAGCCTCGGGTTGAGTTCCCGAAGAAGAATTTGACGAAGACCGGCGGGGGAATGGCGGGCAGCTCCATCGGGTCAAAAGCAGCGAGTCAGAAGACTCGCAAGAATAATATGTGTGGAATGGATTCGATGCTTGAATTTGTCAGTGTACTCCTGCACGCTAGCTATAGATGTCAGTTCGGGACGCCTGATCGATCCTCGGCCGTCCGATCGTCCATCAGGCTTCAGGATGATCGTAATCTTGTTTACTCATGCGTCTGACAATCTCCCTGCAGCTTATCATAGTTTTAGCAGCCCTAGTTAAAAAGACGATTTAACAGCTTAGCATAGATGAAAGTCCGAGGATTCCGTGGGTTTTTAAAATTATTTAAGTATTGGATGATACGGTAGTTGATCACCCCCTTTTATCTTTGTTAGAGCACCTGCGATGGAGGTGGGGACTCATTCTCCTGATTCACTTTCGACGATCCAGTCAAATTACTAGATCAAAAGTCAAAAATCACTCCCAATGCTTGAGAATTAAAAAGTTTGATCCCTTACCCCCTTTTGCCCCCTTTCTTTTATTCTCGTGCTGAGATAAAGATTTTTGGGAGATCTTCAGCATCTCTATCTTATTCTTCTTGGAATCTGATGATTGATTTTCTGAAGTGGTAGCCGCACGCTCCTTTCTTGCCTCTCCGAAGGTACCTGCAATGGAGACGGGGACTTGCTCCCCCGGTCGATCTTCGATGATCAAGTTAGTCCTCGATCTAAGATTAATTGTCCCTTTTAAACTATATCTTCCAGAAGAGGATAAGAAGAATCTCTCACATTTTGCTCTTACCTTTTCTCGGGATAGGGATCATGGAGGGATCTTCGGGATCTCCCTTCCGCCTTCTTCGAAACTTTCCCGATAAGGATTTCGCGATAATGTCCGTCTCCGAGGAGTTCAGGATAGCTGTTGCCTCCGTGACCTTCGGTGGGTTAGCCTGTTCCTGAGGCATCGGAGATTTCTTTACTGAGTGTCTATCCGATTGACGTGGCGATGCTTGTCTACCATGTATCTTCTGACCGCCACTAGGTATCCGTCTTGGCGTAATTATGGGACCAAGGGCGTTCTCCTCATCACTTGCCCCCCCCACTCCTTGAGCTCTTCGGCTTGAAGGGCTCGAGGAGTAGTAAAGCTCCTGGGGCTCTTCCCTCTAACTTCTTCTTTTCCTTTCTTCTCTTTTTTTTTGCGTGTTTGACGGGCGCGAAAATCGATTGGTTTTGACGGCGGTATCTCTTCCCTATGCGTTGTCCAAGGCCTTTTCGTCTTTCGAGCTCTGTCAATGCGGGGTGATCAATGCTCATTATTGCTCGCCCTTTGGTCTCTTATTCCCACAGTTTAAACTTTTAAAATGGAAACTCCTCACCCCCTCTACTTCTCTCTCCGCACGACTTTCCTTCAATTTTAGCTTTTCTTATGCCGGCAAGCATTTTCCACTTCTTCCGCCTCTCTTTCTTCTAGTTCTTTGCCATGGCGATAATTGGTTCTAGGAGGTTTAATCCCGCCGGCGCAGAGCTTATTGAGTGGGAAAAACACCCTGCTGCCTCCATTCCATGCCAATGGATGAGCTAAACGGAATGCCAACAGTTTAGAGAAAAGTACAACGTCCCCGAAGAGTGGGAGGTAGAGTTCAATAACCATTTACGAGCGTGTCATCCCGTCGCTGGCCGCCTCTGCATTTACAAGTGTGCTTTTGACAGGGGCTTTCGGCTTCCTCCCCGAAGAAGAGTGATGTCCTTACTTCAACATCTTACCATCGCTCCCGCCCAGCTGTCCCCCTTCTGATGGCGATACCTGATGGGGTTCCTCCTTATTTGTCATTCTAGCAAAATTGAGCCAACCGGGGACCTCTTCGACTACTTCTTCACGACCAACCGCGACCCCAGAGGGTGGATCTCCATCTCCCATCGGATCGTGAAAGATGGCCGTCTCCTCGCTTGCAAGGGATACTCCGGACTTGAGATTTCTGCCTCGACTCTCATGCAATCTGGCGGGTCGAAAGATTCTGATTATTGGAAAGAGCGCTTCGTCTTCGTCCGCCCCAGGCCATCCGGCTCTTCTCAAGAAATCTGGTCTGTCTGCAACGAGTGGACTCTAGATACTAAGCACAAGCGTCCGAGCGTCGAGAGCATCGAAGATTTCACCTGCCGACTTATGAAGAACAGTCGGAACTGGGAAGAATGATGGCTTTCCAATCCCAGCCTTACCCAAGCGGGTTTGGACGGCGAGAACTGTGAGCTCTTTTTCTTTCATCTTTTTCTTTACTCTCTCTTCTTCATTTGTCTGTATTTGATTTTCGTTGTTATCTCTTTCTTAGTTGAAGAGGTCTGGGAGATATCGTATTCTACTATCACCAGAGGAATGATTTTGGACTTCCCTGGGAGTAAGGGCCCCTCGGCTTCTCCCAGCAACCAGAGAGTGTCGGAGAGGACTGCACCTCCAGAGCGAGTTCCAAAGAGCAAGAAGAATAATAAAAAAAACTCAATACCTTCCAGGTCGAGAAGAGCGGTGGAGGAAGATCCTCGGACCTTCCAAGAGGCTTCTTCCAAGAGGGGCGTTGCTGGGGGTTCGGGGGACCCATCTTCCCAGTTCCTCACTTCTCAGACCAGAGACTTTCCGAACGCGCGGCGGGAAGCCTCCACCATGCCTGCGCCCTCGCCAATCTCTCACGAAGAAGATTCAGCGACCATCGCACAGGTGCTTGCTGTGGCTCACGCAGAGGCCCAGAAAAGACAAACCTTGGCAGGTACGGAGTCCAATGCTATGTCTCCCAGCATCCCTATCAGTTCGATTTTTAAACGGATTTTAACGCCATTAGCACCAACGGGGCGTTCAGAGCTGACGGGAGAGGCTTCGCTGGAGGAGGCTTCGGCGTTGTCGACGAATGAGATATTAGCACGCCGGACGAAGCGTCGTAGGATGGAGGCCACCTCCCCGGTTGCTACTCCCTCCGAGCCTCCGACTCCTGAAGCCACCAATGTTCCTTCAACAGCTTTGATCCTACCGGGGACCCTACGAACTCCGAACGAAACCGACTACTGCGCCGAGATTCTGAGGGTGCGACTGTGCTCCTTTCTCTTTTGACTTTGCCCTTTTTCTATGTGAGTAGGTCTTAATTTATATTCTGTTTTCACTTCCTCAGAACCTTACAGAGTTCCAAGGTTTGGTCTCTCGGCGAGAATCCGAACTTCGAGCCCGGATTATTTCCCTAGAGTCTGAGGTCGAAAGGCTTTGGGGGCTTGAGTCTTTTTCCTCCCAACTGTCGAGTCTCGAGCACCGTGTTCATATTTTAACTAAGTCTGTTGAGCTGGCGCAAGAAGATGCCCGACTCGCCAACGAAGCCGAAGCTCAAGTGCGCGAGGATTTGGAGTTGGTCCAAAAAAACATGCTTGAGGCTAATCAGGCCAATTCCCGACTTGGGGAGGAACTGGACGCCACTAAGGGTGTTAATCACCAGCTTCAGGAGGATATAAAAAGACTCACTCTAGAGCTGAAAGAAGCCAAGAAGGGACAGGTCGAAGCGTTGGAGTCTTATTCTCGGTGCAAAGAAGACCTTCGCACTGCTCATGTCCAACTCCAATCCGCCCTCAAGGACGCCCAAGTGGCTTTTCAAAATGGTCGCGAGGATTTCTGAAGTTCCGAAGCTTATGCCGCGGAACTAGAAGGAGTTCTTCGGGGCGGGTTCGAGCATATGAGGAAACTCATCAAAGAACGCTTCCCGAACCTGGATGTAGACTCCATCCCCTTCGACGTTGCTGCCGCCTTGTCCTCTTTAGAGTAAACATTTTTGTATTCAAACCTGCTGTCGTAATAATAAAAGTGTTAGATTTTTTCGCACAATTTTCTTTTGCTACCCGCCTTTTTGTTGCCTTGTTTCCTTTGCTTTTTGTCGAAAACAAGAAAATGTCGTTTGGGATCAGGCTTGATCCTTCCTTTTTGCCACCCCTGCTTATCACAGGACTTGGTCTTTGTCGCTTGTTCAAAAGGGCTCTGCTCCGGCCCCCCAAGGATTACGCCTGATCCCCGTAACGTCCTTGAGGGGTTGAGTCGTATCTAATCCTTTTATCTTAAGCCTTTCGAGGATCATATCTGATCCCTTGTCTTTGCCAGGGGTTCGGACCCTCCGAGGATCACATCTGATCCTTTGTTTTTGTCGGGGGTTTGGACCCCCCGAGGATCACATCTGATCCTTTGTTTTTATCGGGGGTTCGGACCCCCCGAGGATCACATCGGATCCTTTGTTTTTGTCGGGGGTTCGGACCCCCTAAGGATCACATCTGATCCTTTGTTATTGTTGATGGGTCTAGCCCCGTTGAGGGTATGTCAAATCTTTCCTTTTGCTCTGATGTGCCTTCCCAGGTCTTTGGAAATGATGAGTTTTTACGCATAGGAGAAAAAATGAATTTATTCCTGGGGTGTGAAACACACCGGCAAACGACCTGTTGCCCACACGGTCGGCCCCACGGTGGGCGCCAATTGATGATTGATTTTCTGAAGTGGTAGCCGCACGCTCATTTCTTGCCTCTCCGAAGGTACCTGCAATGGAGACGGGGACTTGCTCCCTCGGTCGATCTCCGATGATCAAGTTAGTCCTCGATCTAGGATTAATTGTCCCTTTTAAACTATATCTTCCATAAGAGGATAAGAAGAATCTCCCACCTTTTTCTCTTACCTTTTCTCGGGATAGGGATCATGGAGGGATCTTTGGGATCTCTCTTCCGCCTTCTTCGGAACTTTCCCGATAAGGATTTTGCGATAATGTCCGTCTCCGAGGAGTTAGGGATAGCTGTTGCCTCCGTGACCTTCGGTGGGTTAGCCTGTTCTTGAGGCCTCGGAGATTTCTTTACTGAGTGCCTATTCGATTGACGTGGCGATGCTTGTCTGCCATGTATCTTCTGACCGCCACTAGATATCCGTCTTGACGTAATTATGGGACCGAGGGCGTTCTCTTCATCAGAATCTTATTGATAGGAATTTCATAATCGTAACCGCCCCCGAAGAGTTCAGAACATCTCTTGCCTCCGTGATACTTGACGAGACAGTTAATCCCAAGAAGCTCGGAGAGTCCTTGCCGAGTAAAGGGCCAGCTAGCTTGGTGATGTGTGTTCGCCACGTGTCCCTTTTGGATTCGAGCAAGATGGCGTCAGCAGGTTATCTCCTTTTGGACACCGGGCATGGAGCCCATGGTTACTTTTTCTAGGGTATTATAGTAATTAAGTATTCGAGGTGATGGTTATTCCCCTTGTCAGTATTAATATTAAGAATGAGTATTCGATCCATTCGGTAAGTAGAACAAATTAAAAATTACAAAAATTAAATAAATATGAAAAAATCAAAAATAAATGTTATTTAAGTAAAAAATATTATTTAATTACAAATATTTCAGTTCAAAAATATCATTTGATTTAAAAAATTTGTTATTTGAGTAAAAATAATATTAATCGATTAAAAATATTCTCTTATTCGAGTAAAATTAACATTTCGGTCGATTTGATTATTTTAATTTTTTTCAATAAAAAGATCAAACCGAACTGAAATAGTTAAAAAATGTAAATTTAGAAACCGAACCAAACCAGTCTATAAATTGAATCGAATCGAACTTCCAATTTCTATCAGTTCGATTCGGTTAGGTTATTTCGATTTAATCAAAATTTTGTTCACTCTTAATTAGTATTTTATGAATTGAATTTAATTTTAATATTTGTTAGACTGATTAAAATTTGGCACATAGATCACTAGGATTTGGGAACTTATTAGGTTAGAATAGGCAAAGGTCTTAAATTTAAATTTCATAATTAATTTAATACTTAAATAATTACACATATTTAGACTAATTATGCATTAAAAATAAAAATAATAATATAAAAGATAAAATTAATCATTTATCTAATAGATTAATCTCTTAGAATTCAACAACACATGATAATATATAAGAAATATAATTTATTTTTATGTAAGACCTCATTTTTAAATCCTAAATAATTTTTTGGATAATGCTAATAATAATTAAGGTGCAATAAGTATACATTTAATAAAAAAATAAAAAAACCTTACGGATAATGTCATACATTTTTTTTTTTTTTTTTTTTTTGGGGGGGGGGGGGGGGGGAACAGGAATATGGAATATCAAGTTTTAAACTTTCAAAGAAATAGAGTATTTATTTCTTAGAATGGGTTTCAACAATTAAGTTAGTACTCAATAGTGAAAAGGTGAGTAGATAACAATAGTAAATTAGAGAATATGTTAATGTTTACATTTTTTCTATAAATTATACTGCTCACATGGTTCGATTCTATTTAAATATATAAAATCTCTAACAGTGATCGATTTGAGATTTTTAATTTTTTTTTATTATAAAAGTGAACGCGTATTGCATCATAATTAATTCTCAAAAAAAATACATGATTTTAAGTTCCTAAATGGAACATCTCTGGTCAAAGTATATAAAAATATAGAATTTGTATGAAATTGAGATTGGAAAGAAGGAATCTTTAAGTTGAGACACATGCTAGGAAGTTGGCTTTTGCAACAACCAATGCTGCTTACCAACACAAAATAAAGTTATCCATTCATTCAACCACTCAAAATGAAGCCTCCCAAAAGACCTCTCTATCTCTCACATGTGCCCTTAAACAGCGATGATAGCCGCCTGATTGTTGCTCTCTCTCTCTCTCCATCGCTCTCATTCATGCGCCCTTAAACAGTGATGGTGGCCAGCTGATTGTTGGTCGCTCGGTTCTACGTATTCTTGAGTATTCAGTGCCAGCTCCTATTGCAGTGCTCCCAGATTTTGGGTAACAATAATAATTTTTTTTAGTGCAAAAGAATGTCTTGATCTTGATACGGGTGACCTATTAAGAAGAAATTCATTAGGGGTGCATGTGAGGATTTTCGTGGATGCTCTGGTACTTAAATTATTTTCTCAAGTGAAGTGTAGTAAGTCAATGGAGTTGTAATTTTTGTAAAATTGTGAGTGAACATTTGTTAAAAGAGAAATTATTTATTTATAAAAGGAACAAAACTGATATGTGGAAGAACACCACAATCATCAGCGAACATTTCGGGCTCTCTTTGAATTTATAGAGGTAAATTTAACTTTATCTCTTTAGTCTCTCACCTATACTAGTTTTGGGGTGACATTATCAACCTCTCAATCACTCTGACTCAGTCTCAATTTTGATCAACTCATGAATCTTGAGAGGATTTCTTGAAGGCATCAAGAGAGGCTCTCAGGTGAAGTCACTTGCTGAGGTCTCTTGAGAGAGGGTCTCAGGTAAGGTCTCTCACACACAAATTACTCGATGGACTATGGGGTTATTTCTTTGTACTTTAATTTATTATTAGGCATGAACCCACTTTCTTAAACACAACAAATATATATATAAAATAATTTTATTCAAATTTATAATAATTTTATGTAAATTAATAATAGTAAATAAACAAGAGAATTACTATGAATTTATTTGTGTTATGATAGTTTATAAGGGTTGTTTGTTAAATTTATTTATCAGTATGGGATTTTCTTATTAATATTTATGTATTTTTGTGTTATATTTTATTATATCAATATATATAAGCAACACATCAACAATGAATGTAACATAAAATGTCTCAATTGAGTATCTAAATACCATTTTTGTATATATGTTACATGACTTGGTAATAATCTTGCAGAACAAATTATATTATTAGTCTTTAAACTTTATATCTCATAATCAAATGGTTACTAAATTTTGATTTTTATTAAAATTTATTTTTTTTTGTTAAGTTTTATTAACAAAACGTAATATAACAAGATATTACATCATGTAATATTTACTAAATAATTTATAGGGACAATCAATCACAACCTAATAAGTGTACTCACCCTTGAGCAATAAAGTATTATCACGTGTCTTTTTATCCAAAATATATGTTAATGAGTTCAAACTTCAATATCTCAATTACAAAGAGAAGATATTTTAACAAAATTCAACTAACTAAAAGATTTTTAGATATCTCAATTCGATTTGATGAATTTTTTGCCAACTTAAGACTGTCGAACTCGTGAATATTGGAAATACCTTTGAGCATCTTGGCTTGCATTACTTATATAAGGGTCAATACCTCCACTAGTAAACTATCGGACTCAAAAGTGTTCATTACATAGTTGTTGTTCTATTTTTTATTAACTTTAACATTAAAGATTGAGTAATGCTAAGAGGTGTTAGATAGATAAGATAATGACACATGGTCTCCTTAATCTTCTCCAATAAGGAGACGTTACATAATTGATGACAATGCTATCAGTCATGACTCCTATCATTATTTTTAAAAATTATAACAATAGAAACTAATCATACCTTTTGTTGCAAGTGCTCACATTAAGGCAAACTTCGATGATTAGTCTTATTTATTATCAATATATTATACATAATAATACAAAATATTAACATGAAAAAATATCTCTTAGGAAAAAATATTTATTTGTGATTTAAAAATTTTCTTTGATTTAAATCAAGCTAAATCGAGATTTTATGATTTTTTGTAATTAATCTGTCAACAACTGTAATTTATGGTTTAATCACTGGAGGACCAAACCATTGGGTCCATTACCTTCAGAATCAATGATCATTGTCGTGGGCTTTTAAGTTTCCGCAGCCCATTACGGGCACAGTTATGTATCCAAGCTTGGGCTATTGTAGCCATTTGGGCTTAATATAATATATAGGCTGATTCACATGGACAGTCTATATGAAGTAAGGGGTGTTCATTTTAGTGTGACGGTGCGTTTGATTATACTTATTTTTTATGGAAAATTATTATTTTTCATTTAAATTTTAATTTTTATAGGGTTTGAATAACTAAGTTAAGTTTTCGAGGGAAATTAAGTTCTCAATTTAGGTCACCTGAGGCTCTTTTCGCAAGGGTCACATGAGGCTCTTTTCGCCAGTCGGGGGGTGTTCCAGGAAATTTCTGTCCACCTCGATTTCTCTAGGGTTTTCCTCTCTCATTTGAGCCGGCTTCATCCTCTTCCTCTTCGTCGCCATCCACCGTCGAAGTCGAGCCCCGACTCGGGCTTCGTCGCTATCTCCGACTTCCTATGAGTCGCCATCCACCGTCGAAGACGAGCTCCGTATTGGGTTTCGTCGCCATCTCCACAGAAGACGAGCTCTGACTTTGTTTTCGTCCCTATCTCTGCAAAAGACCATATCCGATTTTGAGTTTCAGACCATCGGAACATTTTCATCTTCTTCCACTGTAAGGTTTCCGTCCACGTTCTGTTCTTATTTCTGTAAATCCGATGAGTGATCTTGGTCTTTGTCCACCGATCTTGGTTTTTCTCTCTTTTTCAGCGAGCGATCTTAGTCTTCGACCATCGATCTGGAGTCTTCGTCCACGGGTACCGATCTTGGTCTCTGTTTCAACGAGCGATCTTCGTGTTCGCCATTTCCGCTGAAGTCGACCTCCGATTCCGACTTGCAGACCGCCGTTCATCCTCGTCGCCATCTTCGTCCACGGTAAGCTTTCCGGCCCAACCCTATCTGGTTTTCGGTTTATCTTTCATCTAAATCTAATGGGCAATTTTTTTACTAAAAATTTATAATCACAGAAAACTTTCATGAGTCCAACTTATTATTACAGAAAATTTAGATGTTTAGGGTTGCTTTGTGGCAATTTTTGAGAAAACAACTCTCTCACATTATGCATATAATATTTTGTATAAAAATTGTGTGTGTCTGTATATATGTGTGTGGTGGGGGGGGGGGGGGGGGGGGATTTGGCTGAAAAATTATGATCATGGATAACCATGGACAATTATTCCAACTGTATATCACTAATTAAGCTTGATAAACAAATAATTAAGAAGCAAATCCACTCAATGGATAGGCAGTGGCCCATGTTATTTTTAATTTTGTTTTTTTAATTTTTAACAAAAATAAATTATAAATATATGATATTTCTCTAATCATGATAAAAATGAACAAATAAATATACGTGTTGATGCTGTTGACTTTATATCATTAAACATGTTGCTATTTGAGAAAGAAATTTAGAAATGCTATGAGAAAGACTATGAAAGCAGGTTTTAGAAAATGGGTTGAAAAGTCCATTTGAGAAACATTTTACTTAATGGTGTAACTGTAAGAGGAAATGGACAATATTAGATGAAGTCCAAGGAAAAGACTTGTTTATTACAGTGGAGTCTAGGTGACTTCAGCAATTAGAGGCATTATCATAGTTTCTCAATGGTTAGAGGAGAAAGAATTTCATCTGGATAAGATATAAAAATTTGCTGCTACAGTGGCAATAAGTCCAGGGAATAGATTCATCTGCAGTAGTGGAGTTAGGATGATTTTGGCAGTTAGAGGGTTAACTGTACTTCTGCATGGTTAAGAGATTTCTATTGCTACAGTGGTATGTTACTCCTAATTGGATTGGCTTAGGAAATATTCCCAAGCACCATCTTGAGGTTAACAAAAATACAATATATATGGATCCCTTGAGCCTATCATTGCCCAAAAGAGAAAGCAATTGACATTGAGAGATTGAGAAAATTATTGAGATTTTGTTGTTACTTGCTACATCATTACTCGAGAAGAGTTATATGAAAAATTTTATTGAAAATAGTGTTTTGAAAAGCATTAAGTGCATTTAAACACAAAAGGCTTATCGAGCTTAAGCATAACGCGCAAAGCAAAGCACATGCATAAGCAAAGTGAAACTTATTTAAATTTAAATGAAATAAAGACTATAAAGTTCTATAAGTATAAAAAATATAAACTATTAAAAAAGCAACATTAAAAAAAAAACTAAATAGAAATGACCATTGCAAATTTAACAAAAGATAATATGCCATTTTTCATTTATATTTTATATCAGTTTGCAAGTTCATGTAACTATAGCAAAAACACGTAAGGGACATGTAAAAGGATACAATCTAATCAGTTGTTGGTCTTGATGGAACTTGGAAGACGAATTGGTTAGGGCTCTTAGTTGAAAGGATTTGAATATGCTAAGGCTTTTTTTTTATTTTGGTGAGTCTTATTTTGCTTCTTGTAAAAGTTTGACAAAAAAATGAATTTTAGTTCATTAACATGATTTATACAGAGGATCAAACAAAAGAATAAGGAAAAAAAATTCCATCCCTAATTTATAGCAGTCCCTAATTAATTAATCCCTAATTTACAACAATCTCCAATCAATCAATCCTTAATTTGCAGTCAATCAACAATCTCTAATTTACAATAATCATGAATCAATCATCAATCCCTAATTTATAGCAATGCAGAATTAATCATCAATCCCTATTTTACAACAATTAGGAATAAATTAGTAACTCCTAATTTGCACCTAATTACATGTTTCCTTCAATATTTTTTGCTTGGTAAATACAATTGAGCCTACTTTTAAAAAAAAATGTAAAAATGATTTGTTTTGACCTTTCTAATATTTAATAATAGTTTTTTGGGGTAAGGATTTCATACAAGCAGCATACTATTGCAAAAATTTAAATAAATCCAACCATTCATATTGTTTGGAAAAAAAAAAACCAAGTATATTTTTAAAGCACACTTTTTGTCCTTTGAAGCTTAGCTAAAAACGCAACTTAAGCTCGATTTAATTGTGCTCAGCTAAAGTTGTTGAGCTTCACACAAAAAATGCCCTACTAATCTTGCTCTTTGATCTTAAAGCATGCTTAAGTACACTTTTTTAAACATTGATTGAAAAAGAGTTACGTAAAAAAAACTTGTGAAAAATTTATTCAAGTCTGAAATGATCAATTTTCTTCTTTCACCACTATCTCATGAAACATTTTTATATGAAGATGATGTTGGAACTTTAGCTCACCATTCCCTTGATAGAAAGTTGAGTTAAGAAGGGCATTTAGTGTAAAAAATTTCAAATTATTTTTTTGCATGGATTCGTATTATTAATGTGACATTTAGAAGTCAATTGATATTATGAATGCCATGCAAATTGTCCTTAACTTGATTAGGGTAAGATGCAGATGATGATGATGTTTGAAACAACCATGCATGCGCTGTGAAACTTGTTTAGAATGAAAATGTGTTGATTTATTATTAAGAAAGTTATTATATTTTCACTTATTATATTTGTAAGACCCCGTTTCAGCATAAGGTTGTCACGTAATTTTGGTGAGATTAAAATACTGAAAAGTGGGTTTAATAGTAAAATAAGTCGCTGAATTGACTGCAAGGAATGCCTCAGAGTGTAAATGCCTAAGGAAAATGATATGGTCTCGATGAGCGTTCCAAAATAAGATTTATGGAAGTAAAAGAAATTTGAATTGAGATGGTTTTTGGTACAGCTAAAATACAGTTTCGTTTTAGGCTGAAATACCGAATTTTCATAAGAAGCTTCTGGAAAATCAACAGAACCCTAGGATGGCTCCGATATTTTCATAAGGATCAACCTTTTAGTGGTTACGGGATGAATTAAAGGCCCGGTGAGGACCCGAGGGGTGAAATTATTCTTATCGAGTAAATTCAAAATTATTAATAATGGATTTAAAGCATCGTAATGCAAATTAATAGGAAGTTCAAGAGTGTTTTTGCAATTTAAAGAATTCCCTAGTGATATAAGAATGAATTTTGGGGACCAAATGTGTAATATACACATATTAAATACATATATTATTCATTTGTGTGCTGGTGTGATGCCAACGAGGGACAAGAAGCCATGCGAATGGAGGCGTGGGAGGCGCAGCACGAATGTGTGTGTGTGTGTGTGCTGTGTGCGCGCAAGATTTGGAAGGATTGGTCTACATGATTTGAGAGAGAGATTAGTGTATAATATATATATATATATATATAGAGGAAATGAAGAATGAATGGAAGCTGAGGCAGAGAAGAATTTGCAGCAAAGCATGGCCGAGTTGCAGATGGCAGGGAGCTCGTGAGAGCTCGGGAGAGCAAATGTAAGAGAAAGAGAAGAGATTCCGAGAGAGAGAGAGATCGGTGGCTGGCCATTGGCAAGCCAGCGAAGCGAGTAGCAACCATGGCCGCAAGCCGCGGCCATGGCAGCGCGAGGCAGGGGCATACGGGTTTGAGGCATCGAGCGGTGCTGCGAGCAGGCGAGGCGTCCAACGAGGCCGTGGTGGCCAGTAGTGTAGGCGGGAAAAGGCGGAGCAGCGACCATGGCCGCAAGCCGCGGCCATGGCAGCCGAGCGAAGCTGCAGCAGCGGCCGGGCGAGGAGAAGCGCGGTTGTGCTCGAGAGGAAGATGACCTATGGCGGCGAGGAGCGACCGGCTAGCGGAGGCCAGCAAGGTGCGGCGGCGCTGGTGCGTTGCAGGCGCAGAGGAGGAAGAAGGAGGGAGGAAGAAGAAGGGAAGAAGAAAAGAAAAATAAGAAAAAAAAAGAAAAAGAAAGGAAAAATAAAAGAAAATGAGGAAAAAAATAGAAAGAATTCTAGAAAATTTTAGAAAATGGGAAATGAATATTTATTGGTATTCTGGAGACTTTGGCAAGAAAAAAAAAAGGGGGGTTCAAGCACGCATACTTAGTAAACTTAACAGGCTAAGTTAAGGTAAATAAAATTCTCTAGAAATTCAAAAAAAATTCAGAAATGTTATTTTATGTATTGTCATAGTAAAATATTTGAGAAAATAATTGAGAAATATTTAGTTTAGATTTATTGAGGAAAAATAGGAAGAAATAAGGGGGGAAATAAAGAAAATGCAAGAAATTATAAAAAATAGGTTTTAATACTTATTTAAATAAATGTGATAATTAGGATGCTTTGAGGCTTAAGTTGAAGTGACTTGTGCGAGTTTTGAGGTTGACACGCAAATCGAGATGATGAGGCTTAAGTTGAAGTGACTTGTGCGAGTTTTGAGGTTGACACGCAAATCGAGATGATGCACGTAAATCGAGGTAGTCGCTCACTTGAGGTTAAAAACTAAATTTATTTATGAAAAGTATTTTCTAAAAACATACCCTAAATGATATGCCTATATGTTTGATATGATGTATGCTTCAAAGTATGTTTTGGCATGTTGACATGTTATGTTACGATGTATTTGCACGTAGATGCATTGACATGTTATGATGAGATGCATATATACATAAACGTTACCATCCATCATGCATTGCATATGTTTGAGAGTACGAACAAGCAACATTGGCTCAGGTCGGTATGAAAGTTGTTAAAGACTTGTCAGCTCAAACGGCCAAGTAGAAAGGACATTGTTGCATTTTGCACTCACGCATGCAAATTTTTAAATGAATGCTTACTTAGATGATTCATCATCTAACTTGGGCTTTGCCCTTGGAATATTCAAACGTTCCAGATGGAGATTGTAGCAGAAACGATGATGAATGAGGCATGAAATGGCACTTAGAAAAGTGCATGATGAAATGAATGTGAAAGGAATGTATGATATGTAGCCCATACATTTAAATTCTGCTACTTTGTACTCTAAACATTTTGAAAGTCTATGATGTAAGATATGATTTATGATTGAAGTTTAAGGAATGATAATGTATAACCCTATTTAGGATTAATGTTAGTTAAGAACTTATGTTATGTATTAAGTTATGTTCCATTGATGAATAGTCTTGTATTAAGGATTAAGTTCGAGAAGCGATGATATAAGAGTTGATTTAGGATTAATATTAAGATGTCATGTTCGATTCTAGTTTCCGCATTTGATGTATATGATGATTCTCTTTGAGATAAATGTATGAAAATTTTAGGATGGATAAGAGCAATTATATGGTTTAGTCGTAGTTTTAAATAAAAAAAAATATATTATCTCAGGATTGTCCCAGTTTAAAACACCCAAGAAAGTGGGGCGTTACAATATTATTGCAAAGCTTGCCATTTATTGGGCTATGAGTTCATTTTATAACTTACCATTTCAGGTTAATAGTGAGTATCATTGAAGACTCCTGGAGTTGGGGGATCCACTGACATGACCTCATAGGGAGACTTGTGAGTGTGTGTAGTATTTATTTTGGTACCAATGGCTGAGATTGCATTGGCAGATTTTGTAATGTATAGCTGGAACTGCATTTTAATATTTTATGTCATGCCAAAAACATTTTTAAATGAGAAAATTCTGCTTATGATAAATGTCCAGGTGTTAAGGTTTATGTGTTACTTAAGGTCAAGCCTTGCGTTTCAAAGCTGATGCCACTCTTGAGAGGGTGTGTGACAAAGAGAGATAGAGAGTAGGACAAAAGAGAGTAGAGAGGAACAGATATCTACTAAGAGATTGAGAGTAGTCAACAAAGAAAGAGGAGTAAAGGTGCTTCTGATTTGAGGTAATGATCTCCCCCACCCGAGGGGGAGAGGGGAGGTTGACTTTTATCTAGACATAGGTTGGTGGCTATGAGTGATTGTTTCTTATTCTAATTCCTTAGTTTGTTGCCATTGGAAGTTTGGTTTCATGACACCCTTCTTTGACTTGCCACTTTCTCATTTGAGGATAAGGTGGAGAAAAGAGATTTTTCTGTTCATTTATGATATGAGGCTTTTTCTAATAAAGGGAAAGATAATTTTTGTTCAAGGATTTTGTGGGGGAAGAAGGTGCCCTGGTGTAGCTATTTTTTTTTTTTAGTTTCTCATTTGGTGTCCCATTCTTATTTTTAACAACTTGAGGTAGTTGGATTAGGTTTGTGATTGATTGGTACTACTAGTGCTAAAGGGAAGGGCACCATACAATGATTTGTGGAATTTAGAGTCTACCATTTCTTCTATGAGAGTTTTTGTGGTCATGGAGGCTGGTGTTTTTGGGTCAGAGGTAGAGTTAGTTTGGAGGATTATTGTTTTGTCATCGTTGGAGAGGAATTTGAGAGGTTTTGGGAATATTGAAAGTTTATCCTTCTCAGTTTTTTTGGGGTAAGGAGTTACTTCCTTCCAGTTAAGAGTCATCTGTGCTTCTTTTAAATGATTTATATTTATATGTAGTTTTTAGATTTTTCCTTTCTACACGGTATACTCTCACATGGGTGTTTCTTTTGTATAGTTGCGTATCAAAAGGAAAAAAAAAGAGTAAAAGATAAACAGAACAAACATAGACCATCTACCATTTGTATATTCTGCTATCCTTACGGCAGATAAGAGGAAATGGAAGCATTGGTCTTCCTATTTTATTAATTATTTTATATTTTTTGTGTTATTCACATAAATGGCGCATGTAATTCTTGATTTTGTATTGTTTATCTTATTTCGTGTATGATGCAGAGTTGTCAATACACATGGGATTTGAGTCAGCTAGCTCTTCTAACGATGGTCGTGATGAAGGTAATTTAATTTTTTTCAGCTTGCAAATGGGACGCTTACTTTCATTTTAAATGTTTCTTGCAAGGATTAATTTTTTATTTTGTTTATAGTTGACAAATAATGTTAGATTTGTAGAATATAGCCACATCCTCAATTGGAGGTTCTGGGAGTTTTTTTATGTGAGAGGGAATAAGTGATGTTTTTATTCCACAATTAAAGTTATTACTAGCCATACAGAATTCCACCCTTCCTCTTTAGGAGTGTTTAAAAAAATCGTTGAACCATGATTTCCGGTCGAACCAAACCGAATCGGTCAATTTTTTGAATTGATGGTTCAGTTTGGTTTGAAAAATTGTCAAACTGTGCAGTTCGTAGTTTGACAAACTGGCAGTTCGGTTCAAAACCGAACCCCCCCGCATAAAATATATAATTAAAAAAAATTATAAATATAAAACCCGCCCCTCTTCGTCTTCGGCTACGGGTTACCTCTCATCTTTCTCTTCATTTCCCCCCAACCAAACCCTAACCCACCCATCTGCTACATCATCTTTCTCTCCCTATTCCCTCGGACATCGTTGATCGACGCCAACCCACCGACAACCCCCACGTTGCAAGCTTTGGTCATGGTTGACGCACCTCAAACTGAGCGTTCCACTCGCCCGACGCCCGTCACCTTCTTCCTCATCCCATTCCGATCGCCGATTGCGGGTATGCCGAGTCTATCTCTTTCTCTCACAATTAATGTTTTTGTTGTTTACTTATTTTGAGTCACAAAATGCTTCTGAGGAAAAACTTTCAGTGACTGTCGATCTTTTTTTCAGCGACGTCTTGTATTTTCTGCATTTTTACTTATTTTTTAGAAAATGCTATAACATGTATATATGTATTAGCTTGGATTTTCGATTTGTTCTATTAACATTATATTGTTCTGGTTATTTGTGTGTCTGTTAAGTGCCTTGATCCAAATAAAGTAGTCTAAATCTGTTTTATTGAGAATGTATTTTGCAGTGACTTTGTTCAGCGAGTCGATCCTTGTGCTGAAATCGCTGAAACCGAACCGAACTGAACAGCAAAATGCAGTGCGGTTCGGTTCGATTTTTCACACCAAATCAAACTCGGTTTGATTTGGTAGCAAATCGAACCTGTGGTTCGGTGCATTAAATCGGCTCAAAACCAACCAAATCGAACCGCGAACACCCCCACCCCTCTTCTATCTTTAGGGTAAGAATGTATTTAAAGTCTTGTGATTGTTTTTGTAACAATAAAAAAAGAATTTAGGCAAGTTATTGGGTTATATGTGCAAAACACACTTTCAGAAATAGGTCTTATAATGTATGTTACATGGAGTTGGGAAGACCAATTAGTTGCAGATACTGCCTAAGGGTTGAGTGTACTTTCCAAGAACACCCAATACACATCTGGGAAATTCTATCGCGAACTCGAAAAATTACTCTTCATAACCCACGTCCCATCAAAATTTCTAATAATTTTAAAATACCTATTTTATCCCCCCACAACCACAGCCAACCCTCTTCTCCGATCACCTCTCATCGCCGACCATCATCTCACATCTCTCTTTCCCTTCTACATCATATACACACAAACACACACATATATATACACACAGCAACCCAGCACACACACACACATATATATATACACACACACACACAAAAGCATGGCCGCGGCCATGAAAACCTCCGCACCTCGCGGTGCGGGGATTTTAGCAATCTCCGCACCTTGCGGTGCGAGAGTTTCAGCAACCCCCGCACCGCGAGGTGCGGGGATTGTTGAAATCCCCGACTGCCAGCAGTTGGGAAAGCCAAGTTTCCCCGACTGTCAGCAGTCGGGAAGACTTTTTATATTTTTATATTTTATATTTTTATTTTAATTAAAATTTTTATTATAATAAAATAATACAAATAAATAATTTTTAAATTTCTGGATTTTAAGTAATTATAATTTAACTAATTTTAAATTTTAAATCATGGTGTTGAATTTTTAATACTTAAAAGAATTTAAAATTAATTAATTTATCTTATTAAATTACTTAAAGATACACATATCTAAAAATTCTATCATCATTTAAAATATATTTTTTTTATAATTACATATATTTAAAAAGAATATATTTTAAATGATGATAGGATTTTTAAATTTATCTTATTGAATTAGGTAAAGATATATATATTTAAAAAAAATTATTTTAAATGATGATAGGATTTTTAGATATGCATATTTTTAAGTAATTCAATAAAATAAATTTTAAATTTTTTTAAGTATTAAAAATTCAATGCTTAATTACAATGATTTAAAATTTAAAATTAGTTAATTTATAATTACTTAAAATAAGATATTTAGAATTTATTTATTTATATTATTTTTTATTTTATTTTATTATAATAAAACAAATTTAATTAAAATAAAATAAATAAAATAAAACAAATTTAATCAAGCCTTCCCAGCAGTCGAGGAAGGCCTGATTCCCCGCACCGCGTGGTGCGGAGATTTTAGAAATCTCCGCACCTCACGGTGCGGGTGTTGCTGAAACCCCCGCACCGCGAGGTGCGGGGATTTCAAAAACTCCCGCACCTCGCGGTGCGGGAATTGCAGAAACCCCCACACCGCGGGAGTTTCCATGGCCGCGGCCATGGAACTTGTATATATATATATAAGTGTGTGTATATATTTATATAGGTGTGTGAGTGTATATGTGTGTGTGTGCTGGGTTACATGGTCGTGGCTGTCATGGCCGCGGCCATGCTGTGTGTATATATATATATGTATAAGTATGCGTGAGTGCGTATTTATATATTTAGGTGATGGCCGGGGATGAGAGGTGATCGGAGAAGAGAGTTTGTTGTGGGTTGTGGGGGTAAAAGAGGTATATTAAAATTATTGAAAATTTTGATAGGACGTGGATTTTGAAGAGTAAATTTTCGGGTTTTGAATAGAATTTCCCTACACATCTAGAGCAGTCGATACCTAATCTGGAATGGGAGGAACACCAGGAATAGCAGGCCTAACCCAGGATCCCATGGGCCATGGCCAATTGAGGTCAGCCACAGTGAAATCTGGGTTGGAAGGAGACCCTGAGCAGTAGCAACAACAGATGCGGGTTGAAAAATGGTGACCCAAAGCTTCCTCGCAAATGGTGACTGCGACCCTGAGTGACCAGATCTGACCAAATGCAACTTCACAAACAGCTACCAGGTGCGACCTCATGCACTGCAACAGGAAATGGTCTGACCAGAGGTAAGTGGTGAAATCGAGTGGTGAGATTAGGCAACATCCATCCCTGTCGTCTAAGAACAAAGAGACTTTTTCCTGTTCTAGTTCTGGGCCTTGCAGAGACCTGCGTATGGAGGCTTGATCAGGAGTTATTGGAGATTTGAGGGGGGCTATTAACAGAGGTGAGGGAAGGGGAAGAACTTTGGAGGTTGAAGGCGAATAGAACTCGAGATGGGGGGAATTGGTTGTGGCAAAACGGGGGCAGGCAAGTGGGCTACCAGAGCCAAAGCAAATGCATGTGACAGAGGAAGGTGGTAAGAAGCAGTAGGGGCCGGCAAACAGTGGTAAGAGGCAGCGGGGGCTGGCAAACGGGAAAAGGCAACAAGGAGGGCGAATGGGGAAGGCGCAGTCGTTGACAAGAAGTGGTTGGTTAGTGGGGAGTCCATAGCAACATTGCATTGGTGGTCGGTGGTGGCGGCACATTCAACATTAGAAAACCTAGGGTTTCTGGAGACCTTGGGCAGCTAGGTAGATTTTTTTTTTTGTATGGCATTACCCTATGTGAGATTTTTTAAGGCTTGATATGGTATTATTGTAATTATTGTTTGGCAAGAACTCGCATGTACATGACACTTTTACCTCTATGTGTTCTTTATTAGCTTGATGATGAAGAAATATTTGCAGCGTGTTTATATTGTTGGTCATTTAGTTGCCACAACTTGTATTCTGCCTTCTTAATTATAAATTACTTGAATAGAACCTTAGGTGGCATACCTTAGGCTTTAAAGTTAATAAACTTTCAACAAATCTCTTTTGGAAGCTTTCCATTTATTTATTTTTTTCTTTTCTTTTTTAACTATTATGTACCTAGTTGACACTAAAAGGAATATTGTCCTGTGTTCAGCTTTACCTTTTCCAGAAAGTATATAAACAAAAGTTGAGTCCTGATTTTGTTAATCAAATTCAAGTTTTTTCAAAAATTTAAAGCTATTCTAAAAAAATTGACAAAATGAAACCCAAACAAAATTAATTCCTACACTATACTCTTGGTCAAATCCTTCAAACATCAAGTTGGGAAGACAAAACAGAAGAACTGTTAATGTGATTTTAAAATAAAATTTAAACCACAAGACAGTTTAAACTAAAACAGTAAGGGCTGTTTCAGCTTGTGGTGCTGAAGCCACCTTTCTTTCATTGAGGTTTCAGCTCAGCAAGGCTTAGTGAATTCAGCCTCAAACTGCATTTGAGCCCTTGGTTTCATCTTGAGCTGAAACTACAAGGCTTTGTGCTGTTCCAGCTGAAACCGGCTTTGCAGATTCGTTGCTATTTCAGCTATGTGATTTTGATTTTTGTCAGGATATGATTAATTTGACAAGAGTTTTAGTGTGGGCATCGTTGTTGCTTGAGTTTTAATTTGTCAATTTTTTTAATGATAGATTTAAATTTAAAAAAGGAACTCCTAATTTCCAGAAAGTTCAACTGAATGTTCGATTGTTATATGCCCAAACTTGGGATTTATCCACAATGATTAGCTTTCAGTCCCTCGAAATTCAATTTTTTAACTTCATGATCAAAAGGTTATGCTATATTTAAGCATATAGAATTTTCCACTGGATGCATGTATATAGGTACTGTGTCAACAATTCTTATTATTTGATGTTTGTTGATAGGGTATATTATTTTTTCACCATCTCAACTTTAGATATATTTAACTTGTCAGATGACGAGGACGAGTATGAGGAGTCAGGTGGGGGTAACCGCCTTCTGGGATTAATGTTCAGGAATGTTGATGACTCTGGTGATCTCGATGTTGATTATCTTGATGAGGTAACCATTCTTTGTTATATTTAAGATGGGCTTGCAGGGAGTTTTATGCGGACACATCCAACCATGCAGTTGTATACATGTATTCATGTTTGGTGCATTGCTTACATCCAACCGTGAAGTTGTATGCATGTATTTATGTGTATTCGTGGTCTTTTTTTTCTTATGAATTTGAACTTCCATAAAGCAATGCATTAATATGTTTGGACAAGTTATACATTTATGTGCCCAAATGCATGCATCTGTCTATATCATTTTGAAAGAATTATGATATCACTTTATGCATCTGCAGTGAACAGGAACATCTGTGAGTTAAAATGGAGTAATGCACCACATTTGATTTTGATATGCAATTAATTGATATCTTACTGAATTCTTAGTCTCTTACATATGGTTCTATTGCATTTTTTATGTATACAAGGTTCTGTTAATTTTCCACAGGTGAAATTATGTTGCCTTCATATGTATCCTTATGATGGGCTTCTTTTAGCTGCTAGTATGGCTTCTGACTTTTTTTTTTTTTTTTGGGGGGGGGGGGGAGGGGATAAATGGCTTCTTACTTACTTGACTTGGAGCTCACACCAAAGCATATTATAGAAGTTCATCAAGCCCAATCTTTATGATTGTTCCTGTAGAAATTTAGTGTATAATCTTAAGGTAGTATTAGGTTGATTGATTGAGAGTTGAGAAGTTTTTGAGCAAATGGGAAAGGATTGTCTATTTATAGGTCAACAGTCAACAGATGTGAGGACTTAGTTCTGTTGTTTCATATGAAACATGCACCTCCTTAAATAGAATCTTGGGCCTTTGTAATATAATGATTCGCATAGACACGTTTTTTAAGATTAGAAGAGAACTAGTCTTTTATATATCTAGATTTTCCACCATTTGAATTTATACTAATCTACCTACTTGTGACCATCTCCACTGTTGCATGTACTGGGATAGAAATGCTGCCCAACTATTTTTTGCCACAGAACAATTTGTTGTAACTTCTACGAGCAAAATCTAAAGAAAGGAAGGGTGGGCATCTTAGCTCTAAAACTTGCTGAAGTAATTAAATTAGAGTTGCTTTCTTACTTGTTAAAAATAAATGGAGGTTTCTTGCTGAAGTTTACTGACCTGGAGAATTTGCCATCAGCAATGGTTGATGAACATATTTTACGCATGGCATTCTTCTGGACCTTTTTAAAGTGTGTCTGCTGATCACAACATATCCAGATGCTTCTTTTGCAGCTCTAACTTTTGAAGCTCTTGGGTGCAAGTACTCTCTTGAACTGCTTGTGCATCCTCTCCTGCTTTGTGCTTTAAGGAACCAAATGATTGAAAAGTTTATTCATGAAGAAGTTGATTTTGTTGGCTTGTTATGACGTGTCTTCTTCTTCATAAAGAAGTATCCTATCTATGCTTTTTGGCTGCTTTTGTAGAATTGAAAATAATACTAGGGCAATTTAGGAATGTATAAGCACAGTGGAGCAGGTTCTGGAGGCTATGCTGCTCGACCAATTATCAGCTGGTACCCCATATATTGAAAACCCAAATTTGGCTCATTAATGATGGTGTGTGGTGTGTGGTAGGGCTGTGCTTTTATGTAAAAATTGCCATCCCTGTCCCTTTCTTAAGGGTAACTGAAAATTTTAGTTCCTAAATTGTTAGCATAGTGCTTTAACAGTAGATGTTTAACGATGGGAACAAATCAATGATAAAGAGTCTAAGATTTTCTGATTGATGAATGTAATATTATCCCTTGGTAGTTGGTTGCAGTTGACAAAAGAATGCTCCCCCAGATAGGTTGTAGGATTTGGTAGTTTTTTAAAATGGGTCTAATTTCTGTTGCTATGGCAAAATTTAAGTTACGAATCTTGATTTTAGTGGACCTGCTCCACATAGGACCTGTTCTTGGTTGTTTTTACTGATGTTCTTGGCTGTTTTTGATTTTAAGTTACAGTTCTTGGCTTACTGACATTCATGCATAAAATTTGATGGGTGGCCTTAAAAGTTGTGGCAAGTCGCTGTTTTGTCTTGCTGGCATATTTGGAATGAATCAATGAACTAGCAAATGATGCTGTTCGGTAGGCAGAGCTGTTAGTTGTGAAATTTCAACCTGACCTCTGTCATGTATTTGTTAATTTTCTTATGGATTTGTGCCTTCCATAAATATTTTTGTTGAATTTTGGATGGCACAAGGTTACACTTGGCATGTGATTTGTTATTTTGTATAACTACCAGTGCCGCTTAACTATGCATACATCATGCAACTGCTTGCCCCCTTGGCAAGGTTTTTGAATGGAAGATATGATTACTTCCTTTCCCATGAATTTGAGGTTTTTTAAAACTTTAAACACTCCAGTTATCCTATGGGCTCATTCATAATCAGTTTACACTGGAAACAAGTCTGACGCATTGACTCATAGCTGTTTTCTGGTGTTATTAGTTTCAGAAATTGTGGTGCAAAATTAAAACAATGAGCAGTAAATGACCTTTGACAGTACACTGAGCTTTTTGTTTGTGATTATGGACCTGATGACTGGTTATATTGTTATGACTTCCATACTTCAACAAGCATTCTATTTGGGATTTTAAACTTGGATCATTCTATATATGTTAACTTTGTCCCCTTTTTTAACTTCCTTTTCCCATACATGTTGCTCATTTTTATTTTTCCTTTGAAAAAGTTGACTGGTTACAGGTTATTTGTTCTGCTAATCTGATAGGCGGTTTACTTGACTTACCAAAGAAGGTCCAAGGGGCAGAGGGCAGGGGCAAGGGGGTAAATTGGATGGCTGACATAACAATCAGGCATGCGCGTAAGGATAGAAAAGGGAAATCACTGGGTTGTGTAACAACCCAGCAAGTGCGTGTAACAGATTTCTGTTGGGAAGGAGTGGAGGAAGAATATGTATGGGGGGGGGGGGGGGGGGGGGGAGGGGGGGAAGAAGTTGGGGGTAGATATCATTCTTGTATTGAGTCTTGGGAGAGTTAAGGGTCTCTTGAACGCCCAGTTCTTCTTATAATCGGGTTGTCGTGAGAATTTGAATTTAATTTTTAGTGAATTTTCTTTGGGCTCTCATCAATTTGGTATTAGAGCATCACTGATCCTGATGGTGAACTTGATGGACTAAGTAGGAGAATTAGAAGGGAGGATGGAAGGCATGCAACTGGGAGTTGAGGCCATGAGGGGCAAGATGCAATCGATGGAGAAGAATGTCGCAAACTTGCTGGAGCAGTTCACATGGATGAGAACGAAGTGGGAAGAGCAGGAACGGGAGTGAAAAAATAAGGAGAAGATGGGAGGCCAGCCTACGGAATTCATTCAGGATTCCGAGGCAACCCCGGATGTGGGAGTGCGACGCACCGAGACTAGGGGTGCCGATGGGAGTTGGCGATCAGAAATCAGAGGGTGACAATTGGAGATGCCTCTCTTCGAAGACGACGATTCAGACAACTGGATATTCAGAGCCGGACGTTATGTCGCGGTGACGGTGACTGGGATGACTGATGAGGAGAAGATAGATGCAGCCGCTTTGTGTTTGGAGGGAGCTACTCTGTCCTGGTTCCAATGGGAGGAAAAACGATGAAGGGTGAGGGGCTGGGAGGACTTTAAGTTTCTGTTGAGAAGTCGTTTCCAACCCACCCAAGAAGGCTCTGTTGAGGAGAGGTTGTTAGCCCTTCGGCAGAAGGGAACTGTCTTAGAGTACCGCCAATGCTTCAAGACATTGCCACCCCCCCTTGAAAATTTGTTGAAAGCCATTCTGGAAGGGCATTTCATCAATGGGTTAAAACCTGAAATCAAGGCTGAGTTGAGGGTGTTGAGGCCAAGGGGTTTGGAGCATATGATGGACTTAGCCCAACGGATAGAGGAGCGGAATCAAGTGGTTCAGGGAGGGGCAGTTGGAGCAGGTTCAAACAAAGGACCGGCCGGGCCAAACCCAATTTCAACTTACCAGCGAGGAGGGATTCTGCCACCCTCACAACTGCCCCAAAAACTCACAATGGTCAGTCCTCCTAACCCAAATCGACCACAGACCAATGGGAGAAGGGGTAACCCACCCTTCAAGCGGCTTAGTGAGGCGGAGTGGAAGGCAAAAAGAGATAAGGGCTTATGTTTTCGATGTGATGAGAAGTATACTATAGGCCACAAGTGCAGAAACAAAGAACTGCAAGTAATGATGATATATGATGAAGAGGTAGAGGACGTAGGAGGGGAAGAAAAGTTGGAAGAGTTAGTAGGAGAGTCGGGGCAAGATGGGGAGGTAATTGAGCTCTCAATGAATTCCGTGGTTGGATTGACTACACCACAAACTATGAAGTTCAAGGGGGACATCGAGAGGCAACCGGTGGTGGTGCTTATAGATGGAGGGGCAACTCATAACTTCATAGCAACCGAGCTGGTGCGACATTTGGCTTTACCAAGGGAGGAGACAACAGGTTATGGGGTAGTTATGGGGACTAGAATAGCAGTGCAAGGGGCTGGAATTTGCAAGGGAAGTGAAGCTTAATCTCCAAAATCTGCAAATCATAGAGGATTTTTTACCTCTGGACTTGGGAAGCTTGGATGTGATTTTAGGAATGAAGTGGCTAGCGGTTGTTGGAAAAATGAATGTGGATTGGAAGGCCCTCACAATGAAATTTCAAGTAGGAGGCATAGCAGTAACCTTGCAAGGGGACCCTAGCTTGAGTAAGACCTTGGTGTGCTTGAAAGCAATGGTGAAGGCCTTTAGGGAAAATGGGGAAGGAATGTTGTTAGAGTTGGGAACCATGGCAACAGAGATCAAATAAGCTTAAGAGGAAGTTCCAGAGGTGCCGGGGGGGGGGGGGGGGTGTTGGCTGAATTTGAGAGGGTTTTTTCTACACCAGAGGGGTTGCCATCTTGCAGGAGGAGGGATCACATCATAAATCTGCTCCCGGGAACCACACCAGTCAATGTAAGGCCCTACCGATACTCCTATTTGCAAAAAAAATGAAATTGAGAAGCTGGTGGGAGGAGATGTTGGCGGCTGGAATTATACAACCTAGTTCCAACCCATTCTCGAGTCTGGTTTTGTTGGTTAAAAAAAAGGATGGATGGCGGCGTTTTTGTGTGGACTATAGGGCCTTGAACAAGGTCACTATACCGGATAAATTTCCTATACCTGTGATAGAGGAGTTACTTGATGAGTTGCATGGTGCCAGGGTCTTCTCCAAGCTCAATTTAAAATCTGGTTACCATCAGATTAAAGTTAAGTTGGAAGATCTTCCCAAGACAGCTTTCCGGACTAATGCCATTCAGGATGACGAATGCACCAGCCACCTTTCAATCTTTGATGAATGATGTTTTTAGAGATTATTTATGGCGTTTTGTGTTGGTGTTCTTTGATGACATATTGGTGTATAGCAGAGATTTTGAACAGCATGCACAACATCTACGTTGTGTTTTAAAGGTACTAGCGGACAACCAGCTCTTTGCCAACAGGAAGAAACGCGTGTTTGGACAGTTGGAAATCGAATATTTAGGCCACATTATATCTCATCTCGGGGTTTCAGTTGATCGAAGTAAGATACAAGTTATGCTAGAGTGGCCTACTCTTACATCAGTTAAGGAATTGAGGGGGTTCCTTAGCCTTACGGGGTATTATAGACACTTTGTGAGGGATTATGGCAGGTTAGCAAGGCCACTAACGGAGAGGTTGAGGAAGAATAACTTCTTTTGGGACAAGGCAGCCGAGCAGGCCTTCCAACAACTTAAGGCTAAAATGGTATCCCTACCTGTTTTAGCCTTACCAGACTTTGGGAAGCCCTTCGTTATTGAGGTTGATGCATCGGGACAAGGTATGGGGGTTGTGTTAACGCAAGAGCAAAGGCCTATTGCTTATTTCAGTCATGCTTTCAATCAGTTAGGGAGAAAAAAATTTGTTTATGACAGGGAATTAATGGCCATAGTGTTTATTGTGCAAAAATGGAGACATTACTTGTTAGGCTGGAAGTTTGTGGTACGAATAGATCAAAATAGTCTCAAATACTTAATGAAACAGTGGGTGGTGAGTCTGGAATACTTGAAATGGATGGTGAAATTGTTGGGGTTTCAATTTGAGATACAATATCAACCTGGCTTGGAAAACAAAGCTGCTGATGGGCTGTCTAGGATCTGCCACCCAGCAAAAATAATGGCCTTAACAGTGCCTAAAGTGGTCCAAATGGATAAGTTAGCCAATGAATTGAAGGCTGATCCAAGGCTGCAAAAACTTATCCGGGGGCTTCAGGCTGATTCTACTTCACACCCTAACTTCCAGCTAGTGGACAGTTTTCTCCTTTACAAGGGCAAGTTGTACTTACCCAAGGGCTCCACTCTCATTCCATTGTTACTTCATGAGGGGCATGATGGGAGCATAGGACACTCAGGATTCTTAAAAACCTACAAGAGGGTAGCAGCAAATGTTTGTTGGCAGGGAATGAAGAAGGATATACACAAGTACACAAGTGATTGTTCAATTTGCCAACAAAATAAATATATGGCTTTAGCACTAGGGGGACTCTTGCAGCCTCTCCCTATCCCAACCCAAATTTGGGATGACATTGCTATGGACTTCATTGAGGGGTTGCCGAAATCAGGCAAGATGGATTCCATTTTGGTGGTGGTGGACAGACTTAGTACGGGCATTTCATTGGACTTAAAACACCTGTTTACAGCTGGGGAGGTGGCTGGATTTTTTATTAAGGAAGTGGTGAGACTTCATGGAATTCCAAGGTCCATCGTATCGGATAGAGACAAAATTTTCATGAGCAAATTTTGGGAGGAGATGTTTTGACTACAAGGTACCAAACTCAACAGAAGCACAGCCTATCACCCTCAAACGGGTGGGCAAACTGAGGTACTTAACTGAACTTTAGAAACCTACCTTCGTTGTTTTGCTTCCTCAAAACCGAAGGCATGGTACATATGGCTACCTTGGGCTAAATTATGGTATAACACCTCCTACCACACTGCTGCCAAGGTGACTCTATTTCAAGCAGTGTATGGGCGAGAACCACCACCCTTATTGAGGTTTGAGAAGGGAACCACCCCTGTTTCAATGGTGGAACAATAGCTGGTTGAAAGAGACTTAATCCTTGAGGAATTGAAGACCCAACTGATGAGAGCACAAGCTGTGATAAAGAAGAGGGCAGATCTGAAAAGAAGGGAGGTGAAATACAAGGAGGGAGATTGGGTTTATTTGAAGTTAAGGCCCTATCGACAAAAATCGTTGGCTGTCCGTGCAAATGAAAAGTTGGCTGCCCGCTATTATGGTCCATTTCAAATTGAGAAGGCAATAGGTCCGGTAGCTTATAAGTTGATACTTCCATCTCATTGTCCAATCCATCCGGTATTTCACGTATCACAGCTACGGGAGGCAAGAGGGGCATTGGAGGCTAATGTGGAGCTTCCTCGACAGCTTACTGAAGACCTTGAGATGCTGTTGGAACCGGAGGTAGTGCTGGGAGTTCGACCAGGGTCCGGAAGGAACTTAGAGGGGTTCGAAGTGCTCATACAATGGAAGGGGCTACCCCCATTGGAAGCTACTTGGGAACTTTACCACTTGATCCAGCAACAGTTTCCATTTTTCCACCTTGAGGACAAGGTGAAAGTTGGGGGGGAGAGGGGGGAGTAATGATAGGCCCCCGGTTTACTTGACTTACTAAAGAAGGTCCAAGGGGTAAATTGGATGGTTGGCATAACAGCCAGCCATGTGCGTAAGGATAGAAAAGAGTGCGTGTAACAGATTTCTGTTGGAAGGAGCGGGGGAAGAATATGTATGGGAGGGGGGGGGGGGGGGAAGAAGTTGGGGGTAGATATCATTCTTGTATTGAGTCTTGCGAGAGTTAAGAGTCTCTCGAACGCCTAGTTCTTCTTGTAATTGGATTGTCGTGAGAATTTGAATTCAGTTTTCAGTGAATTTTCTTTGGGCTCTCATCATAATCATTCAACACCTTGCTAAAGGAAATAATTTTGTTTTTCAGGATACCAAAGAACATCTTGGTGCATTGGTTGACAAGCTTGGTCCATCACTGGCTGATATAGATGTAATCCTAAAGTTTTTTGAGTTATATTTTAAGTTGTAAAGTGTGGTATATCTCCTAAGTTTTAGGAGATGACTCACCCTAGTTTCTAGGGGATAGATTACCTAAATTTTCTCTTAATTTATGGGAGAAAAACTAGGATGTAACCTATATTTATTCTCTCACACATTCAATAGAAATTAAGCAAGCATTCATGTTCTTCTAAGCTTGTTTCATGGTATTAGAGCTACTGTTTCGATCATAAACAGCAACAACGTGTTAGTTGTTTCGATCATGGCCAAAACACACCAAAACCCTACCCTAACAGAAGCCTCAGCCGCAAGCTCTCCAAGCAGCCCTTCCTCCATCTCCTTCTCCATCAAATTTTTCCACAACCCCCATTGATAATCACCCTTTACAAATTACTCAACACAAATTAAATGAGAGTAATTTTAGACAGTGGTTTCAATCGATAATGTTGGTGATTAAAGTCAAGGGCAAAGCAGAGTATCTAATCGGTTTAGTTCCCACTCCAACTACGGTAGCCACCTATGGCCTTTGGGAGGCAGAAAATTCTACTATCATGGCCTAGTTAATCAACTCTATGGAACCAAAAATTGGAAGAACATACCTATTCTACGAGACAACAAAGGAGATTTAGGATTCAGTCCAAGAGATGTATTTTGACTTGGAAAACTCCTCTCAATGCTTTGAACTCAGGTCAGCCATTAGAACAACAAAACAAGGTATGATCAGTGTGACTGAATATTTTAATATTTTGGTGGAATTATGGCATGAAATGGATATGTTTTATATTGTCAGTTGGGAATGTCCAGCTAATAGTAGTAACAAATACAACAAGATGGTAGAAAAAGATCGTATCTTTGATTTTCTACATGGTCTTAACCCTGATTTGGATGAAGGTAGGAGAAAGGTTTTGGGCACAAAGCCCTTACCATCCCTTAGAGAAGTGTTTGCAAAAGTAAGGAGAGAGGAAAGCAGGTGTAAAGTAATGCTCTAACACCTAAATGATCCTATTTTAAATCATCAAAATTCGATCCTTGCCTCTATCAAACAAGGAGATTTTCCATCTAAAAATCAAGGGAAAAAATGTGGTGTGACCATTGTAAGAAACCCTACCACACAAAGGAGACCTGCTGGAAGATCCATGGCAAACTAGCAAATTGGAAGCCACGAATCCAAAAGGAAGCCCCAAGATCAGCCTATGCTGCAGAAGTGTCCAATGAAACCAGAAACAACCCAAGTTTGAATCTATCTAAAGATCAGATCCAAGCCTTATACAAGCTGCTCAATCAAGGTACAACCCAATCAAGTTCACCTAATTCTCAAACCACAACATCTATAGCCTTGCAAGGAACTCTCAACACTATTCCTTAATTTCAAAGAGGCTTCCTAAGAATGTGTGGATAGTTGATACTGGTGCATCAAATCATATGTCAAATTTTGAATGTTTAATGCCTGAGTGTACACCTTGTAACTCCTCTATTGATATATCTATGGCTAATGGCACAACCTCCCTTGCCTTGGGAATTGGAACAATATTTATCTCGAAACTAAGTCTCAAATATGTACTACATGTTCCTGGGTTGCAACACAATTTACTATCAGTTAGTAGAGTTACCAAGGATATGAACTACAGTGTAATATTTTACCCATCCTGTTGAAGATTGTCTCGAGTTAGTGATAGGATTTTGTGCAGTTGTTTATATGCGGTTAATGGTTAGTTGATAGGCGTTGGGCCTTAAGTGTAATTAGTTTAAAGTTTGAGGGTCAAACTGTAAATATCAATTATGTGCCTAGGAAATTTCACTGTTGTCTATAAATAGAGTAGTGAGGGCTAGGGGTTAGAGGGCCGCATGTTCTCTTTCTGTTTTTCATGAAAGCTTTGAGAGTGGAAGGCTATATGTGTGTGTAAGTAGTCTTTGTACATTCTTGGGAGAGGCTTGTATTGTGAGAGAGAGAAAGAGGGGAGTTGCTGTACTGATCATCTATCAAATAAAGATGTTGTGCTCGGGTTTGAAGGCTGGATGTAGGGCTGATTCAAGCCGGCCTGAACTAGGATAATCTTTGTCTCCTTGTGTGGTTTGATGTTTTCATTTCTTGTTCTGTTCTTGCGTTAAATTTCTGTTTTTTAGTATATGGTTGTGTTGTGGTATGTTGGTTGGGTGAGCTGTGAGTGTTGTGAGGTGTTTGAGTGGTTTCTTGGGTGATTTAAAGGCTGCCAGTGTTCCCAATTTCTAACACATCCTATTGTTTATTTCAGGATCAAGCATCGAGGAGGATGATTGGCAGTGCTAAGGCAATGGACGGTCTTTACTAGATGGCAGGGGATCTCCCAAATACCTCTTCAAATAAAGTTGTCCTAAAGTTGACAACCAATGCCAAAGTCTTGTTATGGCATAAACGTTTAGGACACCCTAGCTTCCCTTTTCTAAAATCCTTGTATCCTGAAATTTTCATCAATAAAAAGCAAGTTTTTTCATGTGAACAGTGCACTCTTGCAAAACAGCCTAGATCACACCATTCTATTCAACCATATAAACCCTCAAAACCATTTCACTTGATACATAGTGATATTTGTGGTCCTTCTAAATGTCCTAATATCACTGGTTCTAAATGGTTTATAACCTTCATTGATGATCATTCTAGAGCTTGTTGGGTGTACCTAATGAAGGAAAATCAGAAGCTAGTAGCATTTTCCAAATATTTCACAAATTCATTTTGAATATATTCCAAACTTCTATTCAAATCCTTTGAATTGCCAATGGCCGAGAGTATTTTTCTCATGATTTCACAAACTACTTGGCCGAACATGGTATTTTTCATCAAAACTCTTGTCCATATACACCCCAACAAAATGGGGTGGTTGAAAGGAAAAATAGAGATCTCCTAGAAATGGCTAGAGCTATGGTGTTTACTACCAATATTCCTCATTTCTATTGAGGAGAAGTTGTCCTTACAACAACTTATTTGATCAACCGTCTTCCTTCTAAAACCTTGCAATTCCAAACTCCCCTTAGCACGCTCTGTACTCTATATCCAAATGCTCCCTATATATCTTCAATTGATCCTAAGGTATTTGGATGCTTTGTGTATGTTCACAACAATGCTCTCTCTCGAACCTAATTAGACCCCAAGGCCCACAAGTGTATCTTTATTGTGTATTCTCCCTCCCAAAAGGGATACAAGTGCTATTGTCCTACCAATTGCAAATTTTGTGTCTATTGATGTCACTTTCTATGAGGGTCTCCCGTTTTATCCCTCTCATGCTTCTCGTGAAGTAACTAATGATTCTTTCCTTTTCGTCTTTCCTCTTGATCTTACACTGCCGGTATGTTCTCAAGGGGGAGCATCCTCAGCATCACCTCGTGACTAACACACTGGCAGAATCTATTAAGAGGCTATTTGGCTTAGCGGTTTAACCGCTTATAAGTTATGCACCTTTTGGCGGTTAAACGTTTGGCTTGAATAATTAGCTTAAACACTATATGGCTGAAAAGTTGTTATAACAGCATTTAGGAAAAGCTGGTACCCCCTAGCTTTGGCAAAAGAAGCTGCTACGTTGATCGAGAAAAATACCATTATATCCTCAGAAGCTCTCTTCTCCCATCATCTTCTCCAACCTCTCTTATGCCTTTTACCTGTTGCTGCCGTTGCCGCCCGTCGTCGCCCAGCTAGAGCCGCCGCAATGTGCCATCACCGGTCCTTCTTCCAGATCCAGATCCGCCGCCCAGCGCCGTCGACCCTCCATCGCTAGTCACCGTTGCCATCAGCCACCGCCTCCTCCACCAGGCATCCCCAATCGACCGTAACTGTAAGTGTATATATATTGTATATATATATTAATGATAATATTTTTTAAGGAAAAAAATAAAAGATGTAATATATATTGTATTAATATATTTTTTAATAGATATTTATAATTTATCTAACATTTAGAAATTAATTTATAATTTTTTTATAAAAAATAGAATTTTTATAAATTTTATTTGTATTATTTAGTATCATGTCTATTTTAGTCTTTTTTTCAAGTTTTGACAACTTATCAGTTTTTATAAATCAAACACATAACTATTAACTGACAGTTTAAAAACATATTTATCCAAACACGTTATCAACTTAAACACTACACAACTTTTATACTAACAGCTACCTCACATAAAAGCTCCAATAAAAAAGGGTAAGCCAAACAGCCTCTAAACCTATTGCCTCTAATTACTCTGATTGTAATACCCCAGAATTTGATGTAAAGCTTGAATGTTACAATGAAGTGAATGGTATTTTGATTTAGGGGAAGGAGATAGATCCTTAATTCTATTGAACTACAAATGTGGAAAGAAGGTCAGAAGTACCTAGGAAAATAATTAACAAGATAGGATCTTGTGATTAAAGTGTTTTAAATGGAAGTTTAGGGTTAAAGTGTAAACAGAAATGGTTTTAAGGCATTAAACTGGATCCAAGTGCAAATATCACAACTTGTAAAAGAGTTAGCTTGTTTCCAACAAAAGGAATGAATGTAATAATGAGTCCTTATCCTAGAAGACATGAGTTGGAGAGATAGGATTGGATTTGAGAATTTTACCCTAAAGTCTTGAGGAAGAATGGTTGTAATGATTAATTTTACCCTAAAAGTCTAAGATGACATAACTTGGAAGACTAGGATTGGCTTACAAAAGAAGAAGATAATAGTGCTTATCCTAAAGACCACGTGGGGGTGTATTTGGAGGCTTAGGATTGGAAGGAATGGAGACTTGCTTTGAAAGATAGAATCAAAGAAGGAAAAATCAAAGATTGTAATGATAGTTAGGGTAGAAAATGAGGTAACTTTGGGGCTAAGAGAAATCTTGAGATTTGGGACTTGAGAGACTATAAAAGGAGAGGAGGAGAGACCCACGTGAAACTAAAAGCATAGGAAAAGAACAAGTACAAGAAATTCAAAGAAAAAGCAAAGAAGGAAAGATAGAGATACCTGGTCAGAAAGCAGCAAAAACAAAAAGGAAATTAAAGAGGTAAGCCGATTTTCTTTTCATAAGGTCGTAGAGCACGAAAAGGGGAGTTCATAGGTTCAAACGGAAGGTGAATCGAGGTTAAAATGAATAAGATATAGTCGTTTTAATTTCTAGGTGTAGAATCCGTAAGAAGGAAGGAGACGACACGTGCATCACACGCGCCAGCCGCTGCTGCGCATGGCCACCCTTCTGGTGGCGCGTGAGGGCGCGTGACAGGGCCTCTTCCTCTGTAATTTTGTGGTTTTGCTCCTTAAATCATTCTCTATGGTTATATGTAAAAATATCTTGGATTGGTGACTCGAACTGTATAAAACTGTAGCTAAATCGGGCTAATATCCTATAAACGATGAACCATCAAGGCCAACAGCTAGGGTGAGTGGTTTCTTGCATTATTTGTGCTTCATATTAATCATCTCTTGAATCATTTGTGTTGAATGTGGACCTACTCACTTGCTCTCTTTGTTTAGCATGTTACTTTTCTTGTTTCATCATTCATGGCATGTGGTTTTGTGACAAGCTAGTGGCTGTCATGAGTGGCTCTTGGAGTCACATATGCGTGTTTGAGGTGAGCATGACGTGCCCAGGGGTGATTGCAACACCCTAGCATGGTTTTTACAAAGGGGGTTTCACTTTGCATACTTGCATTTCATACATGATCTATTTCTTTCTTAAAATCATCTCACTTAGATTCATGTGATCTAACTTGGGTTGATGCCCCTGGAACGTTCCACGTTCCAGGTATGTTTGGTATGTCAGGAGCTAAGGAGACGAGAGAGGCAAACGGGAAAGAAACTATGGCCGCTTAATACTTTTCTGTTACTTTATGTAATCTTATTCAAAAATGTTGTAATAATTCGGAGATTATACTTCTTTTTCTTATGTTAGACTTAAACTCTATCGTAATGAAAGGGTTGTACATATTATGCTTGTATGGGAAACCCTTTCAAACTTTCTGGCAGGTTCGATCCATGGTTTTCGCTATTTAGAGTTTCCCTAACACCTCTTGGACGATTTGGTGTATACCTACCTGTGATACTTGAATCGAGGAGGTGTTACAGTGGTATCAAAGCAGGATTATTGTGATTTTGGGTAAGGTATGATTTACCTGACATTGAGGTTTTTGGTGTGTGACAGGATATGGACCCCAATGAAATAGAAAACCAACGCCAAAGGGTTATTACGGGCTGGTGGACTGCGGTGCTTCAGGGACGCGTCATGCAACCTGTTGATGTTCTGGGAACTTTTCTTCACATAGTTGTTCCTGTCATACAACAAGTCCCGCCAGGCCCAGTACTCTCGTATATAGTAGAATTCCAGTTGGGCTACTTGGTGTCCATACTAACCCCAGAGATGCAGGGATTGGCTCATCAACTTTTGGAGCAAGCTATTTACCCTGACACCGAGACATTTGTTGACCATTTGCGCGAGGCAAAACAAAACCAAGGAATTGGAGACGTGTCGGTAGACGTGGATGATCTTGTAGATTTTTCTGAGGAGAGGGAACTCACGCCTCCCACTGCATCAGAGTCAGAGGAGTAGTAGTTTACCATGAGTTAGGAAATTTTGTGGGTTGTAGATATGTACGATAGAGGCCAAATCGGATATACTGTATTATACTAATGATGGTAGGATAGGCATAGTACTTACCCCTTAGTTGTGAGAATTTTGGATTGTATGACAAATAGTATAGCAAATTCGGATGGCATAGATAAGGCTTTAGTAGCTATGTATAACGAGGATGTAACGAAATAATAGTAGTATATGTGTATAACAAGGATGTAATGAATAATAGTGGTATAAAATATGACGGTCTAATGTAAGGTGTAGTAGTATTGTGTAGATGGACATGTACTTGTGTGGTGGGAATAGAAATAGTAAATAGAGTATGTAGACCCTTTGGGATTTTGGACAAGATTAGAGATGAAAAGGATAGAGTTTGAGAAAGACCTCGCAGGCTCTCGGAAGGATACATGTATTCTAAGGACCTAAGGGCACTAGAAAAGTATTTTGTGAGATAGTGATAGGTCTGATCATAAGGGTTAGTGTTATTTTCTTTGAGGATTTTAGAAGCTTCAATTATGATTGTGTGAGAGATGTAATACCCCAGAATTTGATGGTTTTGGATCGTCGAGTGTTCACCATCTAAAACAACCACAAAGTTTATAAGAACGACATTTAAGGATCACATGCTTGAACCCATAAAACAGAGAAACTAGGCTTGTCTCACACAATCATAATTGAAGCTTCTAAAATCCTCAAAGAAAATAACACTAACTCTTATGATCAGACCTATCACTATCTCACAAAATACTTTTCTAGTGCCCTTAGGTCCTTAGAATACCTGTATCCTTCCGAGAGCTTGCAAGGTCTTTCTCAAACTCTATCCTTTTCATCTCTAATCTTGTCCAAAATCCCAAAGGGTCTACATGCTTTGTTTACCATTTCCATTCCCACCACACAAGTACATGTCCATCTACACAATACTACTACACCTTACATTAGACCATCATTTTTTATACCACTACTAATTCATTACATCCTTGTTATACACATATACTACTATTATTTCGTTACATCCTCGTTTTACACAGCTACTAAAGCCTTATCTATGCCATCCGAGTTTGCTATACTATTTGTCATACAATCCAAAATTCCCGCAAGTAAGGGGTAAGTACTATGCCTATCCTACTATCATTAGTATAATACAGTATATCCGATTTGGCCTCTATCGTACATATCTACAACCCACAAAATTTCCTAACTCATGGTAGACTACTCCTCCTCTGACTCTGATGCAGTGGGAGGCGTGAGTTCCCTCTCCTTAGGAAAATCTACAAGATCATCCACGTCTACCGGCACGTCTCCAATTCCTTGGTTTTCTTCTGCCTTGCGCAAATGGTCAACAAATGTCTCGGTGTCAGGGTAAATAGCTTGCTCCAAAAGTTGATGAGCCAATCCCTGCATCTCTGGGGTTAATATGGACACCAAGTAGCCCAATTGGAGTTCTACTATATACGGGAGTACTGGGCCTGGCGGGACTTGCTGTATGACAGGAACAACTATGTGAAGAAAAGTTCCCAGAACATCAACAGGTTACATGACGCGTCCCTGAAGCACCGCAGTCCACCAGCCCGTAATAGCCCTTTGGCGTTGGTTTTCTATTTCGTTGGGGTCCATATCCTGTCACACATCAAAAACCTCAAAGTCAGGTAAATCATATCTTACCCAAAATCATAATAATCTTGCTCTGATACCACTGTAACACCTCCTCAATTCAAGTATCACAGGTAGGTATACACCTAATCGCCCAAGAGGTGTTAGGGAAACCCTAAATAGCGAAAACCATGGATCGAACCTGCCAGAAAGTTTGAAAGAGTTTCCCATACAAGCATAACATGTACAAGCCTTTCATTACGATAGAGTTTAAGTCTAACATAAGAAAAAGAAGTATAATCTCCGAATTATTACAACATTTTTTAATAAGATTACATAAAGTAACAGAAAAGTATTAAGCGGCCATAGTTTCTTTCCTGTTTGCCTCGCTCACCTCCTTAGCTCCTGACATACCAAACATATCTGGAACGTTCCAGGGGCATCAACCCAAGTTAGATTATATGAATCTAAGTGAGATGGTTTTAAGAAAGAAATAGATCATGTATGAAATGCAAGTATGCAAAGCGAAACCCCATTTGTGGAAGCCATGCCAGGGTGTTGCAATTATCCCTGCGCATGCCATGCTCACCTTAAACACGCATATGTGACTCCAAGAGCCACTCATGACGGCCACTAGCTTGCCACAAAACCACATGCCATGAAATGATTAAACAAGAAAAGTAACATGCTAAACAAAGAGAGCAAGTGATTAGGTCCACATTCAACACAAATGATTCAAGAGATGATCAATATGAAGCACAAATAATGCAAGAAACCACTCACCCTAGCTGTTGGCCTTGACGGTTCACCGTTTATAGGAATTTTAGCCCGGTTTAGCTGCAATTTCATACAGTTCGAGTCACCAATCCAAGATATTTTTACATATAAACATAAAGAATGATTTAAGGAGCAAAACCACAAAATTACAGAGGAAGAGGCCCTGTCACACGCCACCAGAAGGGTGGCCACGCGCAGTAGTGGCTGGCGCGTGTGATGCACGCGCCGTCTCCTTCCTTCTTACGAATTCTGCACCTAGAAATTAAAACGGCTATATCTTATTCATTTGAACCCCGATTCACCTTCCGTTTAAACCTATGGACTCCCCTTTTCGTGCTTTATGACCCTACGGAAAGAAAATCGGCTTACCTCTTTGATTTCCTTTCTGTTTTTGCTACTTTCTGACCAGGTATCTCTATCTTTGCTTTTTCTTTGGATTTCTTGCACTTGTTCTTTTCCTATGCTTTTAGTTTCACATAGGTCTCTCCTCCTCCCCTTTTATAGTCTCTCAAGTCCCAAATCTCAAGATTTCTCTTAGCCCCTAGGTTACCTCATTTTCTACCCTAGCTATCATTACAATATTTGATTTTTCCTTCTTTGATTCTATCTTTCAAAGCAAGTCTCCATTCCTTCCAATCTTAAGCCTCCAAATACACCCCCATGTGGCCTTTAGGATAAACACTATTATCTTCTTCTTTTGTAAGCCAATCCTAGTCTTCCAAGTTATGTCATCTTAGACTTTTAGGGTAAAATTAATCATTACAACCATTCTTCCTTAAGACTTTAGGGTAAAATTCTCAAATCCTATCTCTCCAACTCATGTCTTCTAGGATAAGGAATCATTATTGCATTTATTCCTTTTGTTGGAAACAAGCTAACCCTTTTACAAGTTGTGATATTTGCACTTGGATCTAGTTTAATGCCCTAAAACCATTTCTGTTTACACTTTAGCCCTAAACTTCCATTTGAAACACTTTAATCATAAGATCCTATCTTGTTAAATCTTTTCCTAGGTACTTCTGACCTTCTTTCCACATTTGCAGTTCAATAGAATTAAGGATCTATCTCCTTCCCCTAAATCAAAATATCATTCACTTCATTGTAACATTCAAGCTTTACATCAAATTCTGGGGTATTACATCCCCCCCCCCTTAAAATAAATTTCGTCCCCGAAATTTTCTTAAGTCTCCATAAAGTCAAAGAGGTTTGGATAATTTTGCCGAATCTCTTCTTCTCTTTCCCAAGTAGCTTCTTCAATGTTGTGATGTCTCCACAGGACTTTCACTAACGGTATCGTCTTGTTCCTTTGTATCCAAAATTTCGACTGGTTCTTCGAGATATGTTAAATCTTCTCGTAGCTCGATAGCCTCTACAAGAATCTTCTAGGTGGGATCAGGCTCATGTTTCCAGAGTCGTGAGACATGGAAAACATTATGTATGTTGGACATTGTCGGAGGTAATGCCAAACGATAAGCAACTATCCCGACTCGCTCAAGATCTCATATGGTCTGATGTATCTAGGGCTCAACTTCCCTTTCTTCTTTCCTTGGGATATTACTTGAGAGGGTATGATCTTCAAATATACTTTATCGCCTGGTTGAAACTCCAAGTCTCTTCTCCGGTGGTCTGCATAAAACTTTTGTCTACTCTGAGCCATTTTGATCCGTTCTTGGATTATCTTGATTTTCTCATTTGTTTGCTGCACAATTTTAGGTCCTGTTATTTGCCCTTCTCCTACTTCCGTCCAGCATAGAGGAGTTCTACATTTTCGACTGTAGAGAGCTTCGTAGGGGGCCATTCTGACACTGCTATGGAAACTGTTATTATATGTGAACTCAATTAAAGGCAGATGTTCTTCCCATCCCTTTGAGAAGTCAATTACACACGCTCTCAGCATGTCTTCCAATGTTTGGATGGTTCGTTCCGACTGGCCATCTGTTTGTGGATGGTATGCAGTACTCATCTGCAAGCGTGTTCCCAGACGCTCTTGCAAGCTTCTCCAAAACCGAGAGGTAAATCTTAGATCTCTATCAGAGACAATGTTGACTGGTACCCCATGTAGTCTGACGATTTCTTTTATGTACAACTGAGCTAGTTTGCTAATAGGTTGTCCTGTCTTCATTGACAAGAAGTGTACAGACTTTGTCAATCTGTTCACAATCACCCAAATCGCGTCATTCCCCGAGGGTCCTTTTGGAAATCCTATTACGAAATCCATAGTGATATGTTCCCACTTCCACTCAAGAATTTCCAAAGGTTGCAATTTTCCAGCCGGTCTTTGGTGCTCAATCTTGATTCTTTGATAGGTATCACACCGAGCCACCTGTCGCGCTACATCTTTTTTCATTCCCGGCCACCAATATACACTTTTCAATTCCCTATACATTTTCGTAGTGCCAGGATGAATCGTATAGTTGGCTCTATGAGCTTCGTGAATTAGCTCCCTGATGAAGCAATTGCATTAGCTGCTGCATCACATATAGAGAGGGAACTGCAGATAACACCATGGAACTTGAGTAGCAATTTTGTTGCTTGTACAAGTCAGGTAACTATATTTTTTTTCCGTGTAAATAAGTCAGGCAACTATATTAACCTTGTTACGTGATTTCTTAGTAGTTCTGCTGTTCATGCTCTTGTTGGTCAAATATTTGTCTGAACTTGGACAGTTGCATGGTATTTTTGTTGAGGGGCTTAATGATTCAAACTGTCCACCATTAACTCAGTGCTGGGAAGTTGGTCAGCTTACAGGCATTTACAGTGGAGAATGATAATATTAATTTCACCTTTTAAACTGTTCTTTCTCTCTCCCTCCTCCCTTTTTCCATGCAATCCAGTATCTAGGATCTTCCCCCATCATATTTATACTCCATAATTTAACATGCTCGAGCTTACAACTGTTGTGTCTTTGATTATACCTCGGAAAGCTCCATATCCTCCCAGCCTAAGGAAGTCATTGCATGCCCACACTTAGGTGTTGATCTTCTTTTCTTCATTGTTTTGCAGGACAGAGAAAATATTGAGCGTTTGGAAATTACTGGTGTTGGTGATCCATCTGGAAGGGGCCTGGGTTTCAGCTATGTCCGCACTGCTCCAAAGGCACCAATATCAAATGCACTGACAAAGAAAAAAACAGCTGTTAGTCGGGGAAGTTCAACTGTGACGGGAACAGATGCTGATCTTCATAGATTGAGCATGGAAGCTGCACGAGAGGTGTGCTTATTTCTCTTTTCCTTTTAAGTAATTATCAGGTTCTATCATGTTTTACTTGAACCTGATAAGACTTTGTATGAAATTAGTTTTATGTAGAGGACATTATACCTCAATGCTTAATCCAGTTCAAAAAGGCTACATTCTAGTTTTTCTCTGCTCGGTATGATTGGGTAAAGCATAAATTTTCCTTTGGCTCAAGAGTGGCATTAATGGTTAACTTAAGTTTTGTTTACACTGCCTATTGTGTGACGATATTGATGCAAAATTCTTGCTTTTGTTAGTTAAAAAGCATGCTGCCCAGCTAATTGTATTTCACCATCCAATTTAGAGCAGGATTGCCTTACATGATTAGGGCTGCAAATGAGCTAAGCCCATAAAAGCTCAAGTTTGTTTGTTTAGATTTGAGCCCAAGCTCGAGCTTGAGTCAAGCTCAAAAGCAAGGCTCAAACTTGTTTGTTTAGAAGCTTGTTAACCTCAAACTTAGCTCATTTATATTAAATGAGCTATAAGCAAGCTTCATAAAAGCTTTTTCATAAATTTTAAATTTTAAAGTCGTTATAAGCTTGATTTTAGGCTCATTTATGTAGAACATATAAACTTAATGTATTTCAATATATATCTATATGTTGAATGTATAAATAATATGGTAAAAAATGTATCAATTGTAAAAACAACCCATTATTTCAAAATATGTTCCATACAAGCCTATAAATGAGGCAGCAAATGGTCCATGAACGAGCTTGTTCACGAGGCCAAATGAGCCAAGCACTTGAAGGCTCAAGCTTGGCTCATATACTAAATGAGCTTAAAAATCGAGTTCATGCTTGTTTATTTAACTAAATAAGCAAGTTTGAATAAGCCCTAATTGAGATAAGTTTCGAGCCGTTTGCAAGCAGCTCTATTCACTTGCAGGCCTATGCATGATACAAGGCAACATGATGAAATCAGTGGTGGTATAAAATTTGTAGGCCCTTGGCCAAAAGATAACCACATGGCATATGTGGCTCGTACATGCAAGATAGCTCAACCTTAAAATGTTTGAATTGGATTAGGGCATTTGACCTGAGGGATAACATTTATAATTTGGGACCTGAAGTTTTGCTCACTCAGGAGATTATTAATGCCCAGCAGCAGTTTCTTTGCTGCGTGATCTTCTTTGAGTCATTGGGGCACTGGCACCATCTTGGACAATTGAATATTCAGTCAGGAGTCTCCTCTGAGTCATTTGACCTTGTTATTGATTGGCAGGACAAGGAAGGAGTGAAAAAGCTTTTCTGCTTTGGTTTTAATTTGTATCTTGCGGTTTGGTGGTCAAAGCTTGAAGGCTTGTCAGAGGCAACATCCATCCACATCAGGCCGAGGATGAGATTTTGGGGCATTCAAGTGATCATTCTGAGTAGGATGGACCAAGTTCAGATTGCCACCTGGAGTTTGAGAATATATACCCTCTTTTAGACGGGATAATTTGCAGAGTTTAACAAACTCTTATCACTAAGGAGTTTCAACGGATCTATCCCATTTGTTTGCGGTTGCCTCATATAGTATAGTGATCTTGTCACTCCAGTCGGACTAAGAGATTTATAATCTTTTTGGGTGATTGTAGTGTAATCTTGAGGATTTTGTATTTTGGAAGTCACTCCAGAAGTTGTGTAAATGTCTACCTTTAATAGATCATTTCTTCGTTGGTGAGACATTTTCTGATGTAAATAACAACCATCAAGAGCAACAATCTAGAAAAAGTAATTTAACAAGAAGTTGCAGGTTTCCTAATAGGATCTGTGTACATTTTACATCTTTTGTTCAGTAAGATTTAAGGAAATCTGTTTTGCCTAAATTGTGTATTGTTGTTCTTAGTTCAGTACGCTGTCCATTCCAGGTTCTCCTCAAGTTCAATGTACCAGAGGAACAAATTGCAAAACAAACTAGGTGGCATCGAATTGCTATGATTCGGAAGCTTTCAAGTGAGCAAGCTGAATCTGGCATCAAGGTTGACCCAACAACAATAAGCAAGTATGCACGTGGACAGCGTATGTCCTTTCTCCAGCTTCAGCAACAACAACAACAACAACATATCTAGCCTTTATCCCACTATGTGGGGTCGGCTACATGAATTCTAGACTTCCATGTATTTCTGTCTTTTGTCATATCCTCATTTAGATCCATATATTTCATATCAAATTTTAATGTCTCTCCCAAAGTCTTCTTGGGTCTACCTCTACCTCTTTTTGTGACTAATTGTTCCATTTCATCAACTCTCCTCACAGGAGCATCTCTTAGTCTCCTTCTCACATGACCAAACCATCTTAGTCTAGTCTCTCTCATCTTCTCCTCGATTGGCACTATTCCTACCTTATTACGAATAACTTCATTTCTAATTTTATCCTTTCTTGTATGTCTGCACATCCATCTTAACATTCTCATCTCCGCTACACTCGTCTTTTGCTCATGCTGGTATTTGACTGCCCAACATTCTGAGCCATACAGCAAGACTGATCTTATAGCTGTCCTATAAAATTTTTCTTTCAATTTTAATAGGATTTTACCATCACATAACACCCCCGATGCATTTCTCCATTTTAGCCAACCTGCCTTAATTCTATGTGCGACATCCTCGTGGATTTCTCCATCTTTTTGAATCACTGATCCCAAATATCAAAAATGGTCTTTTTTTTGTAAGATTTGGTCTTCTAATTTTATTATAACATCATCCACTCTTGCATTTTTACTAAATTTGCATTCCATATATTCTTTTTTCTTTCTACTTAATTTAAATCCCTTAGATTCTAAATTGTTTCTCCACAACTCAAGCTTAGTGTTCACTCCTTCTTTTGTTTCATCCACCAACACTATGTCGTCTGCAAATAGCATACACCATGGCACATCTGTCTGAATATCTTTAGTGAGTTCATCTATTACTAGGGCAAATAAGTATGGACTTAGTGCAGAACCTTGATGCAATCCTATTGTAGTTGTAAATGGTTCAGTATCCCCTCCGCATGTTCTGACCCTTGTTTCTATACCATGATACATGTCCTTAAGGGCTTATATATAGGCTATTTTGACTCATTTCTTCTCTAAAACCTTCCATAATACTTCTCTAGGGACCCTATCATAGACCTTTTCTAGATCTATAAACACCATATGTAGATCCTTCTGATGATCTCGATACATTTCCATTAGACGCCTCAGTAAATATATAGCTTCCATTGTTGACCTACCAGGCATGAAACCAAACTGATTTTCTGACACCTTTGTTTCCTTTCTGAGCCTCTACTCTATTACTCTCTCCCAGAGTTTCATGGTATGACTCATTAACTTAATTCCTTTATAATTTTCACAGTTTTGAACATCTCCTTTGTTCTTGTATATAGGAACCAAAGTACTCTTTCTCTACTCATCTGACATCTTTTTTGATTTAAGGATGGCGTTAAATAGTTGCGTTAGCCAGGAAATGCCCTCTTCTCCCATGCATTCCATGCTTCTATTGGTATATTATCTGGTCCCACTGCCTTATGATTTTTCATCTTTTTTAATGCTTGCCTTATTTCATTTGAACTTATACGTCGATAGAATGTGTAGCTCACATTCCCTTCGGAGTTACTAAGATGTCACAACCTAACTCTTGTGTCACCACCATCATTAAATAATTTTGTGAAATACTCCTTCCATCTCTCCTTAATCGCTCCCTCATTTACTAAAACATTTTGATTGTCATCTTTTATGCATTTCACTTGATTTAAATCCCGTGTTTTTCTTTCTCTTGCTTTAGCTAATTTATATATATCCCTTTCTCCATCTTTTGTATCAAGTCGTTTATATAAATTCTCATATGCTTTTGACCTTGCTTTACTAACAGCTCTTTTTGCTGCCTTTTTTGCTTCTTTATAATTTTTTTGATTTTCTTCATTGTTGCATTGATATACTGCCTTATAGCAAGTTTTCTTATTTTTAATTTTCAATTGTACCTCTTCATTCCACCACCAAGACTCCTTAAGGTTAGGGGCTCTACCATTTGTCTCTCCAAGGACTACCTTTGCCGTACTTCTCAGAGCATTAGCCATTTCTTTCCACATTTGGTTTGTCTGTCTTTCTCCATTCCATTCCCTTCTACCCCTTAATTTTTCTTTAAAGATTAGTTGTTTCTCCCCTTTTAAATTCCACCACCTGATTTTTGGATTTTGTTTTATGTGATTTTTTCTCTTCCAATTTCTTACTTGGACGTCAAGTACTAGAAGTCTATGTTGAGCAGTCAAACACTCTCCCGGTATCACCTTACAATTCCTACAACATAACCGATCCTCTTGTCTCATGAGGAAGTAATCTATTTGGGTGCTTGAGGTGATATTTTTATATGTGATTAAGTTTTCGTCCTCTTTTTTGAACCTAGTATTGGTTATGATGAGCCCATATGCCATAGCAAAATCTAGGATAGATTTACCCTTATTATTAATTTCCCCGAATCCATACCCTCCATGTACCTCTCTATATCCGTTTCCGTCTCTACCCACATGCCCATTTAAGTCACCTCCTATAATCACTTTCTCTCCTCTTGGTATCATTTGTCATTTGTATAAGTCCCTCTAGGTCCTCCCAGAATTTTGTTTTTATCTCATCACCTAACCCCGCTTGTGGTGCATATGTATTAAAGATATTCATAGTCATTCTTCCTAGACTAATCTTCACCATAATAATCCTATCCCCTATTCTCTTTACATCCACTACCTCATCTATTAAGCTTTTATCCGTAATAATCCTCACTCCATTTTTCGCTCGATCAGTTCCTGTGTACCATATTTTATACCAGTTTCTGATAAAGTTTTTGCTTTTTTCCCTACCCATCTCGTCTCTTAAAGGCACATAATATTAATTTTTCTCCTAATCATCACATCCACCACTTCCATAGCTTTGCCCGTTAATATTCCTATGTTCCATGACCCAATCCTTAATCTATGATTTTGTTTTTGGCCTTGACTTTGGATTTGATTTTGTTTTTGGCCTTGACTTTGAATTTGATTTTGTTTTTGATTTTGATTTTGGTTTTGATTTTGATTTTAGACTAGCTTCTTTACCCACATCCGTCCAGGCAAATGCGGGAACCCTTGCTCATTTATCACTACATCCGGGCGCCGATGCAGCGGCCCTAGCTCACTTGTCACTACACGGGGGTAGTGTAGCGCGTCGCTATGAAGGGTTACGCCCACGCCCAAACGATTTTTCATAATTTGTCTAGAGTTCATGTTTTGGATCCGACTAAGTTTTACATTGGCTGTCGGCTACCTAACACAACCCTCCTCCTTTATCCGGGCTTGGGACCGGCAGTGGATAACATCCCCAGGCGGAGTTCTCCAGCTTCAGCAACAAATGAGAGAAAAATGTCAGGAAATATGGGATCAGCAAGTTCAAAGTCTTTCTGCTGTTGATGGTGATGAATATGAGAGTGAGTCTGAAGCAAATAGTGACCTGGATTCTTTTGCTGGGGACGTAGAAAATTTGCTGGATGCAGAAGAATGTGAAGAAGGGGAGGGTAACTATGAATCCAAGCATGAAAAATTAGATGGCATGAAAGGGCTTAAAATGAGAAGGCGCCCATTGCAAGCTCAGGCGGAAGAAGAAATTGAAGATGAGGCTGCTGAAGCAGCAGAACTATGCAGGATGCTTATGGACGGTAAGTATTTTACAAATTAGTAGCTTTTTTTTTTTTTTTTTTTCGTGTGTGATTTTATTAGAGCAAATAACTGATTTCAGAAGGTTATGCCAACCTTCTGCAGAGGTAATTAAGCCTTGAATGAAGTTTAGGTAATTTTATCTTTCTGAATGATCTTTTTTCCTCCAATTTTGCTTATATCTCTTTATCTGTGAATCCATGCATATGAAATGTAATGAATATAATTGAGCAGCTCCCTTCTAGTCTAGAAGTTTAGACTACTATGACGCATGTAAACATGTTCTTTAAGATGTCATTTCTTTTGAGTGGACTGTGTATTGCCGATTTTGTGATTAAAACGTTTTAAGTTGTTACCTGGCTGCCTCAATGGCTTGCGGGGTTTCAGGAAACAAATCTGCATCATCATATGTAGTTCACCATATTTTTTTCCCCCAGATGATGAAGCTGAGCGAAAAAAGAAGAAAAAGCCAAGAGCTGCAGGGGAGGGATTGGGACTTGTGGATTCACACTTGAGTCTCAGTTACAATAATGCAGAAGGGGTCAAGAAAACTAGTACAGTGGCTAAGAAAATGGCGAGGACTGGCCAACCTGATGAATCTTATACATCAAAAGAAAATATAATTTGGAATCCAAAGAAGGTTAGACAAGTTTTGGTTTTGATTTTGTTCTATTTGCACATTTTTGTGGATTACCTTTTTTTATATAGATTTTATAACTGGCGCGCTGGAAATGTTTTGTTGCATCATTGTGGTATTGTTAACGTTTTTTGCTGAGCAGGAGGAAAAGCTTCTTGCTAAGAAGAACTTGTCTGGAAAGGCAAAAGTTATGAAAAAGAATGACCTAGAAAGCATGGGCTTACTTAACAAGAAAGTTAAAATATTGGGGGATGGAATTAAGGTAATTATGTCTATTTCTCTCTCTTAACTGCATGAGTCCAGACACAAACAACAGCTTTTTTTTTTCTTTTTTCTTTTTTTTAATTTGTGTGCACGCTCACGTGCGTGCATGTGTTTTTCTTTGTTGCTTATGTAGTTTTCTACACCAGTCATGAATCTGAAGTGACATTTTTTGGGAGATGCATTTTTTTTAGTTTTCCTTACAGTAAGATCTGTGGCCTTTTGGTTTAAATGCTATTTTAATCACACCCCGCCTGTATACATTTTGTCAAGGAAAAGAAATCCGCTAGAGAAAAGTTTGTCTGTGGAGCTTGTGGACAGGTATGCTGCTTAAAGGTTGTCTTGCCCTCCGAGAAACATGAAATTATTTCATTTTGATTTCTCACTTGTGATACCAGCTTGGGCACATGAGGACCAACAAGAATTGCCCAAAGTATGGAGAAGATTTAGATACACAAGTTGAAGGTACAGAACCAGATAAGGCATCCACAAGGGCTAATTCCTCGGATTGCCTGGGTCAAACTCAGCAGAAAACTGTGACAAAGAAGCCTGTACCAAAAGGTGCAACTAAAATGGCTCTCCTTGAAGTTCCTGAGGAGGATAAATCTAGTTCGAAGACAAAAGTTCTGAAGGTCAAATGTGGCACCACTGACAAAGTTCCTGATAGACTTACTCCTTCAGCCTCACAAAGTTCTGAAAGACCGGTGACATCAGATGTAGAAGTTGGGAATAAACCAGCCGTTAAGGTTAACAAGATAATATTCTCAAACAAGATGAAATCCGATGATGCCCCTGTTGAATCTCACAAACCCTCTATTGTGATAAAGCCTCCAGTAGAGACGGAAAAAGACTTGCCCCGGAAGAAGATTATTATTAAACGCCCAAAGGATACTATTAATGTTGACCAGGATAGCAGGGATGGCGAAGCTGGTCTTGAGTACAGGAAGATGAAGAAAATTATTGAATTGTCCCTTCTTGCGGAGCATCAAAGCAAACGCTTACCCGAAGAGAGCTCCAGTAAAAAAGTAGAGAGGATAAAAGATGGTGGGAAGAGGAAGAGAAACATAGAAATGCAGAGAGTGAAAGAGAAGAGAGGTCCAGGAGATTGTATGAACAAAGTAGGATACTGGAAGAGCAAGAGAGGTTAGCTGAGCTCAGGAGATATGAAGAAGCCCTAAGAAGAGAGAGGGAGGAAGAAGAACAACAGAGGGCAAAGAAGAAAAAGAAAAAGAAAAGACCTGAAATAAGAGATGAATCAGATGATTATACAGATGACTTTCGTCCCAGAAGAACTGATAGGAGGCTACCAGAAAGAGAACGAACAGCAAAGAGGCAGCCAATAGTTGAATTGGGAAGGTATGGTGCAGAGTATGCTCCACCAAAAAAATGCCGTAGGGTGGGAGAGGTAATTGTACTCACTTTTTTCTTCTATCCATCTTTTCTCAACCTACGTTGTCAGTTTAGTTTTATTACCTGCCTCTGGAATGCCATTCTGCTGTTTTGTTTGGTTTAATGGATGAACAAACTAAGACAAATATTGGTAAATCCTTGCACACACTACTTGCAGTTGCAGATTGCTTGCTTCTAATTAGAGGAATAGGCGAAAGGATACTATGACATTGAATTTTCTTAAAACTTTCGAAAAACATCTCTATAATGATCTGAATTATTATCTTTATAAGCTTTTTCCAGTTTTGGTAAATTGATTTGCACAAACAGGTGTACCCATTTTCCTATATCTGATGTCAAATGCCAGCAAAACTCAGAAATTTGTGCCCATGTATTCTGTTTTTTTTTTTTTTTTTAACTTTTATTTTCCTTGTGGAAAGGGAAAAAAAAGAAAGAGGATTGGGAGGGGAAGAGGGTTTGAGGTTTTCAAGCATATCTTCTTTCTGGCAGTGGCAAATCTTAGGGTGTGTTTGATAGCAGCATTTAGTTGGAAAAGAAAATATTTTCCAACTTGCATGTAAAATAAAATTACCTCCCCCTAGATGGAATTTTCGATGGAAAAAAGGCCAAATGATGCTTTAATGGTTGTATGATGGAATTTAATTCTATAGAAAATGTAGTATGTCAAACAACAAAAATAGAATCCAATTCCTTGGATGAGGCATTTTTCATGGAATTTTCATGCTATCAAAGACAGTATTGTTACAAGTCAAGAAGCCATTAGTTTTAGTTAGGCTTTTGGTAGAATTAGACACCCACTTGGAATCATAATTTACTCAGTTGTACTCGTATGATTTCTTGCAGGTTGGTTTGGCAAACATCTTAGAGGGCATCCTGGAAACCCTGAAGGAGAAGTATGACATATCCTACCTCTTCTTAAAACCGGTGTCCAAGAAGGCGGCCCGGACTACTTGGACGTCATAAGGCGCCCCATGGATCTGTCGACAATCAGGGAGAAGGTGAGGAAGTTCGAGTACAAGAGCCGAGAGGAATTCAGGCACGATGTTTGGCAGATCACCTTCAATGCTCATATATACAATGACAAGCGAAACCCAGGTATTCCCCCCCTTGCAGATCAGCTCCTGGAAATCTGTGACTTTTTGTTAGATGAGAATGCTGCAGCGTTGATGGAAGCTGAAGCTGGAATTGAGTAGAAGGGGGGCAGTTCACTGGAAAGAAAGAATAGAATGTTGTCAATTACATCCTTCCTTTCCCCCACCCCCCATTTGTTTCTTCATCTTCTCTTCTCGTTTCTCTCTCTTCTCCTGTTGTTTGTATGTAATATTCCTCCTTTTGCGATGGTTGCATCGACATTTCTTCTGTATCTTACATTTCTTCCTGCCTATATACAATTAATCACAGAAATAATCAAATGAGCTCCCAAGGATCCAGCCCCCTATACGAGCTACGCCACTGGGCTTTCGATGGGCCTAATGTTATTATTCTTTTTTTTTTTTTTTTTTTTACATTTACAAATATATGAATTGATTTTGTTTTGTAGTATGGTGGTTTTTTGTTTGGTGTGTTTTGTCAGCGTAAGCTCTAATTCTGTTATTTATAATAAGTAACCTTCGTACCCAAAGCGAATGGTTTTTGGGCAATTCCGTTCTTATATTTTTATACAATAATATGGTATAAGCCTGCAGGTTGAGCTATTTGGGCTCGTGTCATGTTAGGCTGGGCCACATGTGGATCGTATCAGATTGGACCCAGCCCGGCCCGGCCCGTTTAATTGTGCTTGGCAGGATGGTTGCAGCATTTACTAAATCATACGTGCTTCCAAATGAGAGAAATGACCTCTCACTAGCAAAACCTTGAAAAACTTTCAATATCCCAACTCCCATTCTAAGAGTGGAAAATGTTTGGTGAGGAGCAAGTAACGAGAGTTCAATCAATTGCCCACATCTAGGGCTCCGTACCAATTAATAGGCATGCCCATACAGGTCTTTGTTTGTCGGATCTTCCTCCACTGTGGAGGCGGCACATCTACGAACAGACTCGAGATGTGAGAACTGAAATCACCTAGGATTATTACTGTTGTCAGCTCTTCTCTGTCTCTCTGCTTGAAGAAAGTGGGCAAGAGATTGGGTGTTTTCGTTCATGCTCACAGCATCAGTGCCCAGCTTCGAGCACAGTGAGAACCATGGCTTCGGCTTGTTTGTCTTCTTCTCCCTCGAGCTCTCAGCTGGTCTTCCTCTTATGGATCTTCTTGACAGCTCTAGAATGCTGGACACGCCTATAAGGCTCCCCAGAGTTATGCTCTTGTCCCTCAAGAAAGATGAAGTGGACTGCATGCAATATTGCACCATTTAGTGACCACATTTAAGATATTCAGACAAAGCTGGTCTTGTTTTCAAATAGCCTTTTTATATTTTTATAGTTAAAAGAGTATTCAACGTAACTACTCTCCTCCTGTAATGAACAAACTCATCCAACATATTACATTTATAAGCACATAGCTTATTTATATTTCATATATTTATTTTTTCATTCTAAATCACGATGAGAGAATCCTTTTACTGAGTTTAGAATCATCGCATCCCTCGTTCCTCTCTGTAGCACCATTTTTGTTAATCAATACCATCAAGAGGAATATTGAACTCACTTCATATATAAAATTAAAAAAAGGTATGCTTAATGTACGGGCAGAATTTAACAATATATATTTATGCTCGGTGACAGGGAGTCAAAAGCCATAACGGAGACCACGTGAAAATGAGTAATGTGGGTTCAGTTCTAAATAAGAATGGCCCAGTCTGACTGGGAAAACAAAATAACATGAACACTGGACCTTGAGGAAATGCTAACAGATCTGAACTTACTCATAAGGTATCTTGTTTGCTCCTTACGTTTTATGTTTCATTTTTGCTCCATTATCTATACGTTTATTAGTCACAGGAAAATGGGAGGGAAAAAAAAGGGTCACAATTCTGGGTTATTAATATATTGATAGGATTAAATACGGTTTCAGCATCTAGCCGGGATACCAGGTTCAGATTTCTCTTGCAATAGCTTGAAGCTGTTTTCTTTTCTTGGGTAGGCGAAAAAATTTAGATGGGAGAAGACACGATAAACATATGCAAAAGGAAACTGACCTCTGTGTCAAGATCTGAAGAGGAACCGATGGAAGAGCAAGGAGAACCAGTGAGCAGAGTGCTGAAAGAAATTGACCCATTGCGATCGTGATTTCTCACTAGCCCAACTCTTGAATTCAGAGGCTGAAGTCCAAGAGGCCACCCATTTTCCTACGGTATAAATTATGTCCAATCACCACATACCATATATATATATATATATATATAAGTGAATCCAAGATGATAATACAGTTGCAGAGAGAGAGAGAGAGGGCATCGTAAAGGTTCAATAGGTAATCTAAGAATCTCAGTAAGTGGCTAGAGAGACAGAGAGAAGACATTTGTTACCAGCTGAGACATAGCTCCACCTTCCCAAGTAAAATCCGGAGCCGACTGAGCCTTTGATTGATTTCGAAGGAAGAATCCAACCAGGACACCTCAGTCGAATAGTTCTGACTGTGTCCTTCCCACAGTTTCACTCATTTCTGTCAATAATAATAAAAAAATCAAATAAAGCGTGAAAGAACAGTGATGGAAAAAGAGAAAGCAGTAAAAGAGAAGTTTCACATGCTCTGTCAAGGACTCAAGGACATTGCCCGGAGAGAGAGAGGACGCTTACCTTACCATTTCCCCCGTAGTTTACACTGGTTTCGTACACCCAGTTTGCCTGCTGGAATGGGAAGGAATAATATTTGTAGAGGGAATAGGTGGGAGGGACAACCTTTCTTCGTTATATGACCAAACTAGCCTCCGGAAGCTTCGTTGTTGGTTGATCTCGCAAGTTAAAGAAACAAACAACAATAGACAAAAGCAGGTTTGTCAGCCTTGAGCCTTCACTTTATTTGGCAATTAGAAATTAATGGTAACACCAATCATGTCCTTTTGCAGATGGAGTGAGGAAAACTTGGACAAATGGGAATTAAGATCTCTTTGCTCTTTATTTATTGGATGAATAAGCATAGCCAATGATTACAAACCTCCATCCTAGTATGCAGAACCCACATGAACTCTAGCTCACCTCCATCATTTGTTTAAAATTTATGTTGTTTGATTTATCAAATTTTAAGCCGACACAACCCTATAATATTTCGACAGATAATGTTACAAGAAAATTTGTATTCAAACAGTGTAAAAGCATGATGTAAGAGTGATATTTTTTTTTTGGTGATTAGTCATTGTTACGCGTCACTCAAAAGTCAAAATTCATGGTCTCCTTGGTTATATTATCACAATCCCATCCAACGGTCTTAACTACGCCCCCGAAAAAAAAAAGCCATTCTGGCAAAGGTATACCGTAAAAATATATGTGTCCATTGGAGGTGGATTTATCTTCATGTTCGCGGAGGCTGCTTTAACTCGGTCCAAGGTTCACCTGCTCCTAGGTATGACTACTGGACAGAGCTAAAAAGATTCAAGTGGTGCAATAAACACTACAAATGAGTGTAAATCTCAGACGTTTGTAGTTTAATCAATGATTCTGTTGCTGGCAGAGCCAGGCCAGCGGCATTAAACAAGTTTGTGACAGAACTAGTATAGCAGAATGGCTAGAAGTAGTAGTACTGAAGCAACTGAGGAAGGTTCAGTGAGTATTTGGGGATTGAACACTCCCTCTCGTTTTCATTTCTAAATTTGATCTGAGTAAGATCATTTGATGGTACAGTAAATGTTGTAATAACAGTTTCTTCATTTTCGTCTTGGTAAACTACGGGACTAGAGTCACGATGGATCCCAGAACTGCAAATGGTTACTGTTATTGATGACCATGGCTTGCACCGGGCTTATATTCTCCAATTCCTAGCAGGTCCTGCACAGAAATTGAACATGCGTCCGCTTGATAACCACAATTTGTGGAGTAATGTAAGATAGATATACAACAGAACATGATAATTCACAGCTGATAAGGCAACAGAATTGAAAAGGATAGTTTTGGCAAGCAGCAGTGCAGAAAGATCAGAGAATAAATCATTGGCCTATAAGAAAAAGGAAATGGGATGAGCATTAGCAACTTAGCAAGAGTGGATAATTTTGGGCAAAGAAGCAATCATGAAGGTAATAGGGTCAAAAGTATGTCTGCACATGTTGGACACAAGGGCCAAATATTTGAACAAGTGAGATAAGGTAGGCCATACACCACATCTAAGCAAGTAGAATTTTCCAATCAGTGAACCCAGCCTAAGTCATGACAACAATGAAGCAGCTCTGCACGTCAAACAATTAATGCTACCTAAAGAATATATGATTAGAAATATTCACTCGTTTTGTGCTTTCAATGATCTGACTTCTACTTCTTGTGATCCACGAGGACAGAGTTTCCTCAAGGTACCTATAATGGAATTCTTACGAGCATCATCCACATTTTTAATAAGATGCTTATAGTCTCTTGTAAGCCAAAGAGCAAATTGATATATATATATATATATATATATTATTTGAGGAGGATAATATGCAGGAATAGTGGACTTGAATAACTGTTCAACTAGTGATCTTTCCCGGTCTGAATGCATCTTATTTGGGAAACCCCTAGGAAATGGTCAAATTATCTAAAAAAAACATATCGATTGCCAAATCTTGTGATGAAGACTACATAAGTCCATAGGCCAACTAGAACCTTGATTTTCAAGATCAAGCACAAACTATGTTTTTGCAACAAATAGCGAATAGAGCATGCCTGCAGAGAAGATTTAGCGCAGAACAATGAACAACTGAATTAGCATCTGCTACATGGAACAACAGATTTGATAACACTAAACTTATAAGCATTAAAATGGATATGGAACAGCAACAAATAATAAATTTTGGGAAAAAAAACTAAATAACTAACCCAAAGACATCGCTAAAAGAATTTGGAATGAACTTGCTTGGAAAGATTTCTACAGACCTGGCATGCTTTATTTTTTGCTCTAGTTTCTGCTGTGCTTGGAATATCATGATTTGGTTTTGAAAATCTCTTCTCACTTCGTTCACAGGATCCCCATCCATCTGAAAATCTACCACCACTAGGAACAAATAAAGGGGGCGTTAGCAATTACTAGTTATAAATTAGATATGTGAAAGCAAACTGCAAATTGTTACTTAATTGTTGAAGTAAAAACTGTACTTCATGTATGCCCGAACCACAAATTCAGAACGCAAAACATTTCTACGGTCATCAAACTCAATGCTCTTGTCTTTGATTTCGTAAGAGATATTGAAATAGCAGGATATCTTCCTCCAACCTGTAGACAAAGTATGCAGCCTATGATACAATAAAAATATATGTCAAAAGGAGAAGACAGGAAAAGACAAACTGAAATACCTGACTTTTTAATAAAAGGGTTCCCAGAAATCATAGTGTAATCAGTTCTCTCCAAAATCTGCCCATTGTAGCAACACAAACACATCATATACTCTAGCCACAATTGAGTTGCAATCAAGCATATTGATGGCAAAGAAACCTAAGCAGAACTCTGTGTGAGTTAAACAATCTCATTAACATTTCCAGTGTTGAAGGTATTCTTCTTTATCACAATTAGTTCTAAGACAAGATAAAAAAAAATGAAGGTTGCATTAGGCAACTGACAACTGGCATAAAAATTTTTAATTTCCCAACATGAATTGTATACAAAGTTCGGAGAGCTAGACTTAATGTAGGTGATCCCATAGTGGGATTAAGCTTGTAATCGCATGCAAGCAGTTAAAAAAAAAAAGTTATTTGAATGTGCTTATGCTCAATACCAGGGACATTGTATCCAGGGCGACGAAACAGTTTGCTTTAATACTCGGGGAGTATAAGTTATGTGTTTATTCTCAATAGCATTATGGCCCCGTTTGTTGCAGCTTAATTAAAGAAATTATAGCTTATAGCTTCTTAGATTATAGCTTCTAAAACTTAAAATAAGTTGTGAACCTGTTTGCTGCAGTTTCTTAGAAATTGTAGTTAAGTAGTTGTGGTGTTTGATACCATAAGCTGTAAAATAATTTATTTTTGTATAATTGTCCATAATACCCTTAGTAGTTATAGAATGATAATTTAAAAATTAATTAGTATATATGTATAAGTTTCAAGTGTTATAAAAAAATTAATTAAAGTATAGAGAGAGAGAGGAAGATGATGAGAGAGAGGAAGAGATTTGAAAATGGAAATGGCGGTGGAAAAGAAAAACCCATGATTGCATAGACAAGAGAGTAATTTTTTTGCTAAAAATAAGGGCAAAATTGTCATAAAAATGTAATTATTTAAGCAGAAGTTGTAAAATCTGGGGTACCCCAATTTTGAAAAAGCCAGTTTCTACCCCTTCTAAAAGCTAGTAGAATCTATAAGTTAGAATTCTATAAGCTAAAACAAACACTACATCCCAACTTTTTTGAAGATAGAAGCTAGAAGTTGCAACTTTTAAGCTGCAACAAACAGGGGTTATAGCAATAAATTTGTTTAAACCTTGAAATGAACTCCAAGTTCTTAAAGATTCTTAATTAGCAAGAATAGATTATCTATATTCTTGTACTCCAAATATTGGCCCCTAGAACATTTACCACTAAGAAAAGATAGCTAATATTAGAATTGTAAATTATCCAAGTCAAGCGGTTAGTAGTTTGCTCAAGATTGATTTAAAAACTACATGAGCTTCAACTAGGCGTCCATGTTTAATTTGTTAACAGCTGCAGTTGAGCTAATTATGAGGTTCAACAATATATAGAAGCTTATTCAGGTGGATGAAGCGCACCTTTGAAAATTGATGAGTTTTAAAATCTATCGAATTCGATTTATTTAAATAAACAACTAATCTACAAGTTGTTTGACGAAGGAAGTCGAGCTCGAGAAGCCCAAGATTTATTTGACAGCCCTAACAAATATGCAATCGAATGAAGAAGCTTGTAAGTAGATGCCGAGAGTAACAATTACCGCCATGGCAGCTTTCTGGTACTCCTTAAAGAGCGACACCGAGGGAAACCGACCAGACAAGCTGTGCCTCATACAATCCCTCTCCTCGAACACCGGTGAGCACTCCGAAGCCGTCGGACTGCATTCCTTCACTAAAACCCCTCCGCTCTCCGGGGATCTGTACGACGGCGTTCGTTGCACATGCTTTATGACAGCCAGAGGAGGACTGGCCTCGGTCAGATCAGACACGCAATGCCTCGCCATTTTCTGCGGCCTCGCCAATCTGCAATCGCTCTCCGGCGAGTAATAGCTCCGAGCGTTTTTGGAGACCGAAGAGGGACTCGGAGGTTGGTGGCTGTGTTGGTGATGGATGGGGATCTTGGGACCGAAGGCCTTGCGGGGCTTCGTGGCGGATGAGATGGAGGCGGCGGCGGAGTCGATAACAGCCCAGAGCGCGGCGTCATCGAGGTCCTTGTCGTCCACTGGATAGGTGATTGGCGATGTCATTTGCGGGGGGGGAGGGGGGGGGGGGGGGAAGAGAGAGAGAGAGAGAGAGATCCAAATCCCAAATTGGGGCTCGGATCGGAGCTCTGCAGGAGCGAAGGGAACCAAGCGCGGAAGCGTGACGACGAGAATTCAAATTGCAGAATGGAGACTGCAACAAAACGACGTCGTACATAGGAAGAAAAAGGTTGAAAGCTTCTACCTTCATGTGATATATAGACCGTGGGCCTGAGTGGATTTGAAACACCTGGCCCAGGGGATCTATTTGGGCTTTGAAGGCCCATATCTCTAAATTAGGCCCAAGCTACCAGTCATTCTTTTTTTCTCTTTATTTTTATCAAATAATTTACTTCCATCTCCATCCCCGTATTGAGTAATGATGACCACTAATTACCTAATTAATTTATATACAAATTTAGAAACATTTTTAACAAATATTTTATGTCTTTTCCCACCATAGTCTATGTTTTAAATTATGACTAATGTTTAAAAAGAATTATGAAAAAAGTAAATTAGCAAATAAATTAATTTCAAACAGTTGAAGTAAATAAAATAAGATGAGAAATAAAACACAAGATGATTCAATCATATTAAAACACAAGAAATTTTTACGTGAAAAATCTTAAAAAGAAAAAACCACGACCATCAGAATAACAGAGAAAAAATATTACTATGTAATAAAGTTTACAACTACAAAACTCAATATTCTCTCTCAAACCCAAGTTTCAATTACGCCAAATTCTTATCTCTCACTGGTATTTCACAAATGATTTGCTCCATTGACTATCAAGCCAACCATCCTATTTATAGACTAGTTTCCTTGTTCAACAAAATTAAGGTTTTTTTTGTCCACCAAGACTAAGGTGGTATTCTCTTTGTGTTTCAGTTTTGAGTTTTCAATTCATTTTTAGTTTTATGTTTTGAGTGTCAGTTTTGAATTTTTAAAAACGTATTCTTTTTGTCATTTTGTAAAACTATTTCAGAAAACAAAAAACTAAAAAACTCGTTTACTTTGAAATTTTGAAAAATTATTTCTTTTTTATTATTATAATATTTTATTCAATGTATTTAATTATTAAATAATAAATTTAATTAATAAATTATTAACATACATCTTAACAATAATTTATATTAAATTATACACTTAATAATATAATATATCCTATCTTATGTTTTTAATTATAATATAGATATATTATATTTTTAAAATTTTAAATAAATATATAATTTTATTTTTAAAATTTTTTAATTATTTTTTTTTCTTTTCTTCCATCTCTTTTTCTCTATTCTTCTTCTCCCCTAACGCCCTACAGCTTCGACACCGCCAGTCGCCACCGGCCGCCCTGGCCGTTGGTTTCCGACGATCAGAGGCAGCCACCCGACACACAAGGCCCCATCGACCAACATACCCAATAACCAGCAAGATCCAACGGTAAAATCTCCTTAGATCTAATGGCAAAGGGTGATTAAGAGAAGATATGAGAGATGATAGAACCAGCAAGATTTAATGGTAGGAGGTGGTCGACGGTTGCGGGTAAGGTCAATGGCGGCTCACGATTGTGACAGAGATGGGGGGTAGTCGAAAGAAAAGATGAGACATGAGAGGAGCAGTTGACAGCGGTTGAGAGATCGAATGGCGGAGGGAGGGGAGCGGTCGACGACGGCTTTTGGCGGTGGCGGGCGAGGTCGATGGTGGCTCGGCAGCGACGGAGATGGGGAGCTTGTTCTTTGGGCGAGGCTTGAGAGAGAGAGAGATAAGAGATGAGAGAGACAGAGAGACGGAGAAGAGATGCAAGATTGGAGGGTTGGGGTGAGGGGGTTCTATGCGTGCGTTTTCCGTGTTTTCCATTTTTGTACTTGTTTTCACAGAAAACACCAAAAACAACAAAATGTTGTTTTGGGTTTTCTTTATAAATTTTTTTCTTGTTTTTGAAAATGCGTTTTTGAAAATAGAAAAGAGAACACGTTTTCAGTGTTTTAAAAAATTGAAAACTCAAAACGGATTAAAAACAGCAAAGAGAACATGCCTTATGGTTTTCTTATTTAACAACAATTTCCAACTAACTATAAAATAGGATTACAAACTAAATAAAAAATCAATTATAAATAAAAAATAATTTTCAAGACTAATTATGATATATCGCTGAAAATTCCAACACGAACAACAAAAATAAATCATAATGGGTCGATCATTACTCAATTCGAACAATGGTTTGTATGTTTTACTAATTCTTCTCGATTTTGAAATATTATTAAAAGTCTTAACTTCGATCTTATTTGGACTTGCTCTACTTTCAAAAAGAGGGTAAGACTCAATATCTCAATAAATCTTTCGACACTAAATAAGCTAATATATTCGAGAATGATGCAATAATAATATAATCAATACGTAATTAATGAGATACCTATTCTCTTGAAAAAGCATGTCTTCATATAGACTCCTAACCGGGCCGAAAAGGCCCAAAAGTGAGCCACATGAAAAGGTCGAATGGGGCAAGCTGACAATGTAATTGTGGGCTTGGACCAGGCCAATTTTCTTAGACAGAACTTGTTACTCTTAAAAGATTTTATGCAGAACCTTAGAGCTATTATGGGCCCAAACTTCACTTCTCAAACTTTTACCTCTGCAAACTTGTTAAATTTCTAACTTGATTTAAGCTTTAGGTTTACGTACTTCTTTAGTTGAAGATTGCTTTGGACTTCAATCACCGTATACTTGTTCGTTTGTGATGCTACCATGTGAGTTTCATTGAAATAATACAAAATTTGAATTATTATATAAAAAAATTAAAATATAAAAATTAAATTGACTTAAAAATACAAATCTATGGACATAATCGAAATAATAAAAAGCTCAAATAGTCATACAAAAAATTTAAAAGTACAGTGACAAAAATATAGATTTGGCCACATTAAATTAGTTAATTATTAGACTAAATTTATATTTTTGTCTCTATACTTTTACGGTTTTTTTCGTGTGGTCACTCAATTTTTTTTTTATTTTGATTATACCCATGAACTTGATTTTAAAATTAATTTAACCCTTATATTTTGACCTTTTTCGTGTGACAGTTCAAACTTTTCGTTGTTTTGATTATATATTCATACTTGTATTTTCGAGCTAACTTAATTTCTATACTTTGATATGTACAAAATGAAGTAGATGTCACATTCTGTTTATATTAAAATATAAGGGTTAAATTAATTCAAAAATATAGATATAGAGATGTATTTGAAATAATGAAATCTCTAGAAAAAAATAAATTATAGGAATTAAATTAGTTTAAAAATATAAATTTAGAAATATAATTAAAATAACGAAAAAATTGGATAAGTATAAAACAAAAAAAAAAAAAACGTGAGATTTAAATAGCAAAAATATAGACTTTGGTTCATTACCATATAAACTGTCTGTAACTAAGTAGCCATCTATGTATGTATCTGATGAGTCATCATCATTACCACCATTCACCATGGAGCATATATGTCTTCCTCTCTCGGGAACTGGGTTTCACATTCATATATACAAGAATTTTCATTGAAAAGGAGACGACAGATGGACAATGTCTGAATATTTTCGGCGGTATTATAAGGTGGATTTTGATTCAAAATTCTTGCTATTTCGATTCAATGTGGATCAGATCTTCACAGCCAGAGCTTGACTGTGAAAACGAAAGAAAAGAAAGGAAAAGGGAAAGAAAAATGGCATCTTCGAAGAACAGTAATAATGATGAGAATATATTCTCTCCCATGAAACTGAATAACACCTTGATCACAAAAGATGTTGGATGCAGCAAAGTGCAAAGTCCATGTCGCCCGCTTTTAATTTCCTCGGTCTCTACTTTATCAATCCAACAATCTTTCGCAGCTTTAGAAAGCTGGATTAGCTTCTTAGACCAATCCCACCAACTGATCAGATCGCCGGCGAAAATGAACCAGTTTACGAACAAACATGCATGTTAAACGAAATAATTAATTGCGCATATATATATTTATATGTATAGAGAGAGAGAGAGAGAGAGAGAGAGAGAGAGAGAGGGGACAGGAATCGAATTGTGCTGAAAATTGTACACATGAAGTTCAAATTTGTTTAATCTGATGGATCGTCCCTCCGAGCTTTCTTAATCTTGCGGCTGGAATCCTCTGGAAGCAGCGGCGGAAACATGGATTCGACTTCCTTGGACAGATCAAGCGGGGGACTCCGGCGGCGCGGCGACGAGGATTTTCTCTTTCTCGACGGCTGTGGCCTTGCTTTCTTCGGTGCCGGCGGGCATTGCACGGTCGCTGCAATTTTGTGGGCCGAAGATGTCGGGGTTTTGAAGCCGTCGGCGTCGTCTTCGGCGACCTTGGATTCTCCGCAAGAAGCTGTCAGCTCCGACTTGTCAAGTTCTCGATGATGGCCATCGCGAAGCTTGGGCCGATCCTCTGTCGATACTTCTTCATACCCAGCTGGAAATTCTAACGTTGGCTTGGAGGAAACCTCGAATTCGGCCTGGTGTTCGTCGTCTTTGAGGGGGAAGAGATCTGAACTGGACATTCCCCCCGAAGCAAATTTTGCGGGCGGAATTCGGTGCACGTGAGCGGGATGTCGTTAGTTAGAAGCTCCGAGATCGCAGCTCGGAATTATAACCATCAAATCGACATCGATCTTTTTCTGTTTCTTCTTGGATTTCTTTCTTCACGTTAGAGGTACCAGAGCTAGCACAGATAGAGACACAGAGAGAGAGAGAGAGAGAGAGAGAGAGAGAGAGGAAAGCGGATTTAACTGAACCCTCTGCGAGAGAGAGAGAGAGAGAGAGAGAGAGAGAGGGAGAGAGAGATGTGCCTCGGATCCTTCGCCAACAAGGTTTTGAAAGCCTCCACCACCCCCTCCCCCCACCCTCTCTCTCTCTCTCTCTCTCTCATTCGCATCCATGTTGCAGAGTCGTGGCCATTACTCCATGGTCGTCTAGAGACACTTTGGGCTTTTTTGCTCTTTTCTGTATCTCTCTCTCCTGTAACTTTGATGCATCTCTGCACGTGGCCTTGCTCCATGGGACACCAATGAGCATTTTCTCATGCTCCTTTCAGCTCACAACATACACTTTTAGAAGGGTCAAGTCGGCTGTGGTTAGATTAATTTCAGAAAAACTCATTTATCGCCTAACGGGAAGAACGAGTTTAAATGAGATTACAGTTATAAAATTGAAAATATCAACAATTATATATAATTGTTTCCCTCTCAAACACAATAATAAAATTTATTCAGAGAGAGCCATGTTTAAATCTTAAAAATTTTACAAAAACGAAAATATATATAGAGCATTCTCTATGCTAACTTTGATATTTAAATCAGATTTCTAAAAATTATGTGAGAAAGTATATATAGAATTCTTAAACTAATAATAAGTGTGTTATCTTTTTTTTTTTTTAGAACGAGGGTTCATCGATCTATATATAATTAACTCAAAAAACTTGTGATAAGTATACTTAATATTTTGATATTGATTAGGATTTGAATTATTATAGATAATTTATATCCTTGCACAATTTGTGGAGGAAATTTCATAGGTAAGTTTGCAAGTTTTTTATGGGAATGCCATGTGAGAGGGCTCTCCAAGAGACATGGATGAGCTTGTGGAGTTCGATTAATGGGTCTCCCAGAGACCTTTCTCTCGAGTAGGTCTCCTAGTCTCTTTGTGACTCTTTTGCTTTTATTTATTGTTTTCTAGTTTTAGACTTGATTCACTACACATCAATTGCTCCTTTTTTTTTTTTCTTCAAGTTTCTTGAATGAAAGAGTTTTAGCGTTTGTCAGATCATCTTTTAGGAGACTTTTTCGAAAATATATTTTTTCTAGTGGTGGTAACATTTTTCTTTTTGGTTTTAACATAGACTTTGCCTCATTGGATATTTTTCTATTCATCCAATTACCGTTGTCTTTTTATCAAATAATCCAAATTCCCACAACCTCTATTGTTTTGTCTCTTAGGATTCCCTCTTAAAAGAAACTCTCGATTATTTTTCATTTTTACTCGAGCAATTCTTGTCAAATCTTCCAAAATGCCTTTTGTGAACTCTCTCAAAGACTTCTTAATCACCCATTAACTCTTTCGATTCTTTTCAAGTCTCTCAAAGACTTTTTCAATAGTGGTAAGCTCTGCTATTTCTTCTAAGTAAATTAAATGGCTAGAACAAAACACAAGCCCTCCACCCCTCCCCAAAAGAAATTAAGGTAATTCTGGGGATTCAATCTAAATTTTTGGAAGCGAATCTTGAGAGAGAGAGGAAGTGTTTCCCTTTCCCAAACGATCATGACATGAGACTTATTGGGTGGAGAGACATCGGCACGACTTATTTTGATAAGGATTACATACATGTTGATCAGAGATACATGTCATAAAATCTCTAACTTTATTATAAATAAGTATTGAATCTTCATTCTAAAAGGTGTACATGGACAATTATTATTAATTTAAAATTTATACACTTTCTTTTGTGATCTTCAAAAATTCAATATAAATATCGGAGTATTTAATCAAGAAATGTCTTGCACCCTTTAACGATTTCATTTTTGTCAGATTCTCAAAACTTAAAGACAATTCTCCTCAACAAATAAGTTTTTATTATTGTGTTTGAGAGATCACAATAATTATAAAAATTTTATTTATAATCATAATTTTAATTGAATGATAATATAAGACATAAACACTTGCCATAAGGCACGCATATGTACAAACGCAAACATTAATGGATTTTGTAGTTTACGTGGGCTTGCTCTCGATGGAGTGGACAAGTCACCATGGTGCATGGATGTACACTTGTTCTTGATTGAATGTCATGTCGTCCAATAATAACATACCAACAGTTATATATATCGACGCTTGAGTGAATAAGTTTGGAATTTATTAATTAAGTGGGTCGATGCTTGTTTGCTTGTTCCACTCTCCACAACCAACCATCTTTCATGTGCCACATGAATTCACAATCTATGATACACGGAAACATCTCGTGTTCATTTGTTTCAGTTCTCTTAAAATATAAAAAAAAAATATTTTTAAATTATTTTTATAATTTTAAAAATATTTCCCATCTAGTAATAAGTTTTGAAAACGTATTTCGTCTACGAAAAGGTTAGAAGCAAATATTTAACTCAAAATTTTTAATTTTTTTTCATAATATATTTAAAAATTTGTCTGAATATGAAATTTATATTTATTTTTATATTTAATAACTATTTTTAATAATTTTTTATATTAAAAATTATATTTATAAAAAGACTTCTATAATTTTTTTATATTTTTTTGTTTTCTATTTTTTTTTAAATAACATTTCTTCATTTTATATTGTATTTATTTCCTTTTTTCGTTTCCTTGCAATCTAATTCACAAGTTTAATAAATCTTCTCCTTAAATAAGCAAATTAACATCGTATTGGACAATGATGATCATCTCTAATAAGATATTTAATATTATTATATTAATTTTAATAATATTATTATATTTAAAATTATGCAAAAAGTGTATCTTCCATCGCTTAATCATTTGGTGTTTGGGTTAGTAGTGAGTAAAACTTCGATTTACTGAAATAATTGAATTGAATAGATTAAAATCATCAGTTCAATTTAGTTCAAACTAAAGGTTAGTTAGTTTAATTTTTAAATTTGACAATTTTGATTGTTTTGATTTGTTTCAGTTTTCATATTGAAAAAAAATCGAAATAACCTAACAGACCAATTACTCAAACATAATTTTGATTACTTGATTAATATGCAAATCAAGTATGATGTTGATGTTCGGAATTGGTCGACTGTGATTCGTTAACCCGCACTGATAGAAATAAACACGAATGTAAAGAGGAGAAGCAAATAGAACAAAGAACAATCTGTACGTAAGAAAGTTTTACGTAGTTCGACCTGAATGATGCCTAGTCCACGACTGTTCTCTAATAATTCCGGCAGAGTCACAATATATTATTGCTCATCCTTTTACTCAATGGTTGTTGACCCCTATTTATAGAGTGGGTGTTTACAATTTGAATGAGTTCTAAATGTAGAAAGATTATGCTCAGCGGATGGCATTTCCTTATCGTCTTCGAATTATCAAGAACCTACACCGTGATTTTTGATATTTGATTTGCCTCAGATAAGGTAGATGGATATCGTCTCCGATTATTCCGTAATCTTCTTGTTATGCGAGCTGAATTTAGCTGGTGAGCTGAAAAGCATCCCTAGGAGCTTGTTTAGTTCCCGCGATCTAAACTCGGACTTTAACAACGCGCAACCCTACTTTAACGACCTCGGCATTGGGCCCGTTGGGCTTTAGGAGATCGGGTCGACTTGCTGGGCCGAGTCCAGCCCATAAGGAGTGGTTCAGAAAATATCCATATATAACACTAGTCCCCTAACTCGCAGTGCGATCTTCGAACTTGGAGCTAATGTATACTGATCGAATTGGGCTATGCGAACTATCAATCCGTTTTTCAGACTTCTGCCCAATCATTTCAAATAACGTCGTTTTATGCTGCACGTCTTGTTTGATGCGCTTTTAATGCGCACGTTCCCCGTAACCGCTTAATCATTATGCTCGTGGGCCTCATGACTCTGCGTGTCACCGTTAGATCTAGGGCAACTCGTGGGTCTCTTCATCCAACAGTGGAAACAACCCAACCTATATAAGCGTTAGGTAATTCATTTCCCCCTCACCGTGTCATTTTGAAATGCCTCTTGCTCCCACAATCTTCTTCTACCTTTCGACTCCCAAACTCTATTATCGATTGCTTCGAAGCTTTTTCGCCTTTCATCGTCTCATTTTTGCTAAGTATTGACCTTCACCTTTGGTATTCGCAACAATCGATCTGAAATGGTAAGCCTATTTCAACTTATCAACTCACTTTACCACTGCTTTTAACTTCCTCTGTCGACTTCTCTTCCACGCCACACCTCGCCTCCTGGCGATGGCTGTGTGTTGTTAGGGCGTCAAGTGACGTGTTGTCTAACCTCCGAGCTTGATGATTATTGGGTTGGCATCCATTTATTTTATAGGGCTAACGGGCTGATAAACTCAGCCCCATTGCCTTGAGCAATTCTCCTGTTGCACAACGCGCAACTTGACAAGTAGAAAATGTCCCTAGGATTTTATTTTATTTTTAGCTCGTGGGGGCTAGTCTGCTTATGGCGACCCAACTCTAACTTTATTGTAGATGTCCTCCTCAGATCAAAGGCGCCGCAACTACTCAGTAGGGGATATGGACACTTCAAGCTCTTCAGAGCCGTGTGAAGGATGGACGAAAATCGTATAAGGGATGACCTCTCACGACGCTGAAGTTGCCGAAGGAACTACCACATCTTTCATCCTCACCACGAGACAATGAGCTTCTGAGGAGCACGCAGCTCACGAGGTGTTTAAGCACTACTCCTCCATAATGACATTTAACGATTTGAAGTCATGCGCGAGGGAGTACCACTTGCCTGCTAGTTGTCGTGTGATGGTCCCCTCGCCAGAAGACCATGCTACCTTCCCGTCAAAGGGATTTGTCGTCGTTATTCCCCAACTCTTAGAGTCTAGGCTTAGGTTTCCAATTCTTCCTTACATAGTAGATCTTTTGAATGACCTCAAACTTTTTCCTTTTCAGCTCACCCTGAACTTATATGCCCAACTAAACTCGTTAACCGTCTTTTTCATGAGGAAATGTAGCTCCCCCCTTCGCCCAAGATCGTTAGAAGCCTTTATACCTTCAAAAGTGCCAAGGACGAGTTGTACTATGTAACAACTCGTCCTTCTGACTTTAAAGGAATCCTTCATGGATTAGTCGACTAATATTATTCGTTACTCGAGTAATAGTAGTTCAAAAATCAGTTCACTCTTTGTCCTAAAATTTAATTGACTAATATTACTCATTAGTTGAGTAATAATTAAATTACTCACATACAATCTCAAGGATAGTCGAGTAATAAATGGAAGATTTTTCATCCCTTTTCTGTCTCAAAAGATAATTGGCTAATACTTTTTATTAGTCGAGTAATATTTAGGATTACTTACGTAAATTTATTGTTTACTCGAGTAATTGGGAAAGCTTACTCGATTAATTGAAAAATTTACTTGTGTAACTCTTCGATTTTGCCCATTTTTTGATTTTTTGGTTTGTTCGTTTTTTTTTTTTTTTTTTTTGCTTTTGGTTGCTTTTCAATTTTTTCTGTCATTTTGATTTTTTCATATTTGTTCAATTTTTTCGATTTTTTATTTGTTTAGGTGGTATTCTCTTCGTATTTCAATTTTTAGTTTTAAGTTTTAAATTCATTTTTAGTTTTGTGTTTTGAGTATGTATTTTAAAATTACTAAAAACACGTTCTTTTTATCATTCTAAATATTTGTTTCTCAAAATAGAAAACTAGAAAATGCATTTACTTTGAAAATTTAAAAATTATTTTATGATATTTTATTCAATAAATTTGATTCAAAATAAATTGTAAATATTTATTAGTAAATTATAAATTTGATTCAAAGACTTTAAACTATAAATACAAAGATAACTGATAATCTAATTGTATGTAATATATTAAAATTGTAAAGTACTTTCTAAAGCAATTTTTAATTTGATTCAACTATTAATTTTATAATAAATTTATTTTTGACCGATGTTAATTTTAAGATTTAGATTACCCACAATATGAGACACTGAAGAAAGGAATTATAAATTATAAAATAATATAACATTGGTTTATTATAGACAAAATCCAAAATCTTAGAAATATTATTAAAAAAATAATACAAAAAAAATTATATTACATAATCAGTTTAATATTCAAATAAAATAAAACAAAAAAATCAAATAAAACAAAACAAAATCAAATCATAGAAGAGGAGAGGAGTCGCAATAGTAAGAAATTAGTGAAGAGGAAGTGATGCTCGGTCGTTCGGAGATGGGCGGTGGCGGGCACGATGCTGGGGTTGTCGGTTGACGGCGATGGTCAGTGATTGGCTAGAAGAGAAGAGTGGAGAAAAGAAGATGGGGGCGGTGATGACAGATGTGATGTCGATCGACGGCGTTGATGGCGATGGCAGTGGTGGTTGACGGCCAAAAAAGAATAGAAAAGAAGAATAAGATATGAGCACGAGATTGTGGTGGGATAGGGTGGGGTGTTGGGTGTTTTTCGTGTTTTCAACAATTAGGGTGTTTTTAGTTAGCTTTGGTTGAATACACCTAAAATAATAAAATATTATTTTGAGTTTTTTTTATATTTTTTTAGTTTTGAAAATAACAAAATAAAAGTATTTTCAATATTTTAAAAAATTGAAAACTCAAAATGAATTGAAAACAGTAAAGAAAATAAGAGAAGAAGGCCTTAGTTTTTGTATTTATTCGATTGATTCAGTTCAATGTTTTATGCAATTTCAATCTATTTAATTTTAATATTTTAATCCAAACCGACTCAATGTTAATCCTAATTTGGATAACATACTATCCTTACTTATAAAAATTGCTTAATAAATTACATTTTAAATATTGATATTTTATAGATATGGAAAATATATTTAAAAGTTGGATGGTCAATGTAATTTTCTCTTATTTTGGACGCTTTTGTGTAGTTTCAGAAATTTCTATTTTGTAATAAATTAGTTATTATATTTTAATTTTTATCACCATAATTATTAAAATTTAATTTTTTTAAAGTTTAATCTCTTTTTTATTTGCTATCGAATTTTGTTAAGGAAAGCTAAAACTGCATATATTAATATAAATTTCATAATATTTAATGCTAAATTAACTTATTTTTTTGCTAAAATAATGCTAAATTAACTTAAACTCATTAAGTAATTTTTTGAAGTTATATTAATATGTTCCCCTCAACTTTTGTTGACATAATTTGACATAAAATTAAAAGAATGTTCGAATTTTAACGGAAATAAAAGTTTGGTGTTTATAACGATAAAGAGTAAAGTAGCAGTTATATAATTCACTTTTTCAGGGTTAAATTGCACTTGAGACCCTAAGATTTGATAAATAATATAGAAACACCCTTCATATTTGATAAATGACGAAGATTTCTCAAATTTTATAATTTTAGTTGTACTTTTCCCTCATCTTTTTTTCATAAATATTAACAATTTTAATATTACGAAAATACCTTCACACTTTCTCTCTCCTTTCGTATTTTCTTGTCTACAAAAGGTAAAATCCTTCACCTTAAAAACCCTTTACACACTGCTTCACGCATGTGGGAAGGGTAAATCACGGTACACGGCAGCCCCTTAGACAAGAGACACAGTGTATAGTGCCCACAAAGAGCCACTCTCATAAGAGGGTGAAACTCCCACACTACGACTACCATGACTCGAACCTGCATTCTTGTCTGCAATCTGTTACTCGAGTATCAACTGTGCTACGCTTGTAGGGACTCATTTCATATTTTCTAATCTTATGGCAAATTTGTTAGAATTTGACTATTAATTGATTTCTTTTGTTTAGTTTGATAATGGTTTAGCCATCATTAAACAAAAGAAAGATAAAAAAATGACAAATTATTAAATTTTGACTAATTTGTTAGATAGATAGTGTGAAGATATTTTTACCATAATAAAAATTTTAACAATAATAACAACAAATATAACTAAAATTTTTCAAGTATCGAAAGTATTTATATCTTTTTACTAACTCCAACCACGTAAGATATAATTTTAGCTTATATGTCAAAAATGATAAATTGAAGATCTATTATAAATATTATCAATAATAAAACTTATATCATTGTCAAAAGTTTAGTTGTTGTCGTTCGAATATAACAATAAATTTATTTCTTGAGAATATCGTTGTCAAATTACTTAAATTCTATAAAAAAATAAAACAATTAAAAAGCATATGACAGTCATTGCGTGAACACTTTAATATTTAAATTATGTATTAAATTTTATTAAAGACTTAAACACAATATTAAAATCAATATCAGAGGTCTATTTTTTTTGAAATGAGAACCTCTTTTAAGAACATAAATTTTGTGAAAAATACTCATAATATCATGAAATTTACTAAATATGTTATAAATAGTATTTTATGTAACATGAAAAATTTATTATATAGCAAAAATATGAAATATAATATATAATAAAAATGACGTACACCAATTGTACAAAATGTCAATATCTTGAAAAACTATATAGCCTTTATCATAATTTAATTAGGCAAGGTTGGTTTAATAATTTGGTAATGTGGTGGTGGCGTACGGTAAAAGCATGAACACGCACGCAATCCTGATGGTGGGCATCATTGCCCGCCATCCACATGCCTCGTGATTTTGCGCCCCCCCCCCCCCCCCCCCCCCCCCATCTCCATCCATCATGTATGTCCTCGTGTCTACGCTATTTTAAGCCCAAACCTATACTTTTGTATTTGTACTTTTATATTTTTTTATATAATTATTTTATTATTATTTTAATTATATTTATTATATTTATATTTTTTAATCTATTTAACCCTTATACTTTAACATGGTAATTCAAATTTTTTATTATTTTAATTACCATATATTTATATTTTTGAATCAATTTAATCCATGTATTTTAATGTAAATAAAGTGTGACATATATTTTGTCATTTAATTTTATTTTTTTACACATGAAGGTATGATAATTAAATTAATTAAAAAATATATCCAGAAGTGTAATCAAAATAACAAAAAAATTTAAGTTGTCATATAAAAAAAAATTCAAAGTACAAAAATTAAATTTAAGAATGCAATCGAAGTATCAAAAATTTCAATTAATCATACAGAAAAACATGGACAAAAATATAGATTTAATCCTATCTTAATGTTAGTTAAATATTTAGAATAGCATTTAAGGTCAAACTTTTTATTTGTGTATTATATTATATATTTAATTAATATAAATATATAATATATTAAAAGAAGAGTGTCGCACTAAATGTCTCTTCTAAATATCTAAATAACACTTCCATTTAAAATTATTTCAAATATTTAACTCACAGGAGTTTCTATTTTAAAATAATTTAGAAATTTTAATTATGACCAACAATGCGAACGACATCATTTTAGTTACCAACCAACCCCACTACTGTTGAATTCTTGGATATGGATCTGATGACGAAGGAGGCCTTTGCTTTTGGAGGAAGCCCAAGGAGTCGTCAAGGTTTCGTGGAGTCCAAGGTCATGTTCTCCACTATAATGTTCTTCTCGGCCTGTTGGGTCGGCTGAGTTGGCCCCATCTCAGTCACTCACACCCAACACTTATTTTATTTTAATATTATTACAAAACAACTATACAATTATAAATCTTTCCACCCAAAAAAGTTCTAATATATCATCATTCCATATAAAACGTTTTTTTTTTTTGTTGATATTTTCCAACATTAAAATGTTAAAAGGAGACCATCAAAATATTTTCATGCATTATAAATATAAGATAAATAATAACTCTTTACACGTCAAATAATAATAAATAATTTTTTTAACCTATTTTAATGAAGAGACGACACCTGACGTTTAATATTATTTTTAAACGTGACTATAAGCGACAACTTAATGATATATATATATACTTGCATGTTAATTTAATTTGAAAAATAAATATAACATTGGAAATATTCAAATTATTACTGGGGCGTTAAGAGTGGATAATTTTCCTTTCACGTATAAACAACGGACGGTCGCGCCTATCGGAGCGAGAAGGCCGCTTTTGACGCTCATTTAAAAGGGCCTTGTTCCCATCTACAGGCAAAGAAGCCTTCTCATCTCACAGTTTGCCACAAATCTCTCTTCAAACTCGAGGCGCTTCACCGGAGACGCACTCGTTCTTCCTCTCTCACAGACACAGTCGCAGGTTATTGAAAAAGGTGAGTCCTCTCACGACTCTTCGATCTTCATTCAGAATATTTCTCTGTCAAATGTGTATTAACTCGTTACCGATTGGCGGATGCTGATCGGAAATCCGCTTCTCTGTTGAAGTTTCTTGAGTGATTTGATCGGAAATTGGCGACAGTTGCAAGTAAATCACGTTTTCCTCGAATTCTTTTGAGTGATTCGGATACTCACGCGTATGTGTCGGATGCAGTTTATTCGCGACTGTTTGTTTGAGCCTGAATTGTTTTGCGGATGAGTTTCTGAGTTGATGATTGACCTGCATTGTGATTTTGGGGGACCGATGCACAAGTATATGCTTATGTTTATGTGTATGTTATGTGTAAGTACGAAGATAGACATATATGCGTGTGCTAGATGCGTTCCTAGACTCTATTGAAGTGGTGAGGTCGTCTCCGTTTACTGCTTCGTTTTGCTTGACAGATCGTGCAACTGAGCTTCTCGTATTATAACATAGGTATCCATGGCTCTATTGCTTGGATCTTTAAACTTTTTTTTTTTATTTTTGGTTAGAACAATCCTTGTTTTTATCATGGGACAATGTTAGTTTGATTTGGATTTTGTCTTTGGAGCAAAGGATCTGCCCTTGATGTTTATGCTCGTGAGTCATGAATTTGGCAGTTAAAATACTTGGTGTTTCTCATGAAATGGCAGCGCATGGTTCACGAATACACCGAATAAGAGCGGGCACCTACTTTGAGTTTCTATTAGATGCATTATTACTAATTTGAAATTCAGCTCATTTAGAAGACTGAGGGAAAGTCTAGGCTTATTTGGTAAATATGATCAAATTTGATGCATAATTTGGTTTCTCAACATTTGAGCCAGACACTTTAACAGTCTTAAGGTGCCCTAAGTTTGCCAATAAATTATCTCTTTGATCAGATTTTGGCTTATCTTGTCAAGAAACATAAGAAGTGAGGTATTGTCCAGCAGAATTTGATTCTCAGATTCAAGATCAAAAACCATTTCCCTTTGAAGTCTTCTTGCCCTGTAGAACTGGGTGGATGTTGCTTGTGAGATGCTGTTACGAATTCCATGGCTATCTTTGCAAGGTTCATTAGTATAAATATGATTTCTTTTTAAGGCCATAGATTTTATATGGAAAATAATGTCAACCGTTATGCCAGAGATTTGTTGCTCTCCTTTCATCTTTTTGTTAATGATTTTGCTAGATTTTCAAATATTAATGGCCAAAAGGCAATGCCTATCTTATTAATGAAAGATTTACTAGGTATTTTCTTTTTAGATTTCCTATGATATCAACTAAGTTGATGCCTCCTGCGAAGAAATTTCTGATTTGTAGGTTTATGTTTTCCCACGGCATTCTAATTTTTTATGTGCATATTAACTGACAGGCTTTAGAAGATGGCAGAGACCGAGGAGATTCAACCTCTTGTCTGTGATAATGGAACTGGGATGGTCAAGGTATCTAGTCAACACCTTTAACTACTTTTCTTGTCTAATCTCTTTAGGACAGAGCTCTTCCTAATTATTTCGGATGACATATTAGAACACTCTGAATATTGCCATTTTTTTCATACCGGAACTCCGGTAAATTATGATATTGCTAACTTATTCTTATAGGCTGGATTTGCTGGAGATGATGCTCCAAGGGCTGTGTTCCCTAGTATAGTCGGCCGCCCACGTCATACAGGTGTGATGGTTGGCATGGGGCAGAAAGATGCATATGTTGGGGACGAGGCTCAGTCCAAGCGAGGTATTTTAACTTTAAAATACCCAATCGAGCATGGGATTGTCAATAACTGGGATGATATGGAGAAGATCTGGCATCACACTTTCTATAATGAGCTTCGTGTGGCTCCAGAAGAGCATCCAGTTCTCCTCACCGAAGCACCTCTAAACCCAAAGGCTAACCGTGAGAAGATGACACAAATAATGTTTGAAACCTTCAATGCTCCTGCTATGTATGTTGCCATACAGGCCGTTCTTTCTCTCTATGCCAGCGGTCGCACAACTGGTGAGCTGTTCATTCAATATCTTTTATCTTAGCATCAGTTACTCCCTGTCTTGTTTCTAGGATGATTTGCAATATGAGATCTGGTTTTCCAAGAAAACCCCTCAAGTCAGTGCCAGCTAGGATCGGTCTAAGCTAGGACAGAAATCAAATACTTGTCAATCATGTTAATATTCTTTATGCATTAAGTGCTTAGACGTTGACTTTGTTGTTTCCATATTCAAGTTCTGACTTACCAAATAGGGACAAGGTAAAACTACTGAATCCATGACACGAGTTTTCGTGATTCTGATGATGGGTTGGCAGGGCATAAACCATACCTTTTTGGTTCTTATTTTCATGTTTTGCAGGTATTGTTCTGGACTCTGGAGATGGTGTCAGCCATACTGTCCCCATCTATGAAGGTTACGCACTTCCCCATGCCATCCTGCGTCTTGACCTTGCAGGCCGGGACCTCACAGATGCCCTGATGAAAATCCTGACCGAGCGTGGCTATTCATTCACCACTACTGCTGAACGTGAAATTGTGAGGGACATCAAGGAGAAGCTGGCATACATTGCCCTCGATTATGAGCAGGAACTTGAAACTTCCAAGACAAGTTCATCCGTTGAGAAGAACTATGAATTACCTGATGGGCAGGTAATCACAATTGGGGCTGAGCGTTTCCGTTGTCCAGAGGTCCTTTTCCAGCCATCCATGATCGGAATGGAAGCTGCTGGTATTCATGAAACGACTTACAACTCTATTATGAAGTGTGACGTCGATATCAGGAAGGATCTCTATGGAAACATTGTACTTAGTGGTGGATCTACCATGTTCACTGGCATTGCTGACAGAATGAGCAAGGAAATCACAGCATTAGCACCTAGTAGCATGAAAATTAAGGTGGTAGCTCCACCAGAAAGGAAGTACAGCGTCTGGATTGGAGGTTCCATCCTGGCATCCCTCAGCACTTTCCAGCAGGTTCGTTAATTCTTTCACGTATTCATTTCCTCTTCCCTATTCATCTCAGAATTCTCTTTCCACTGTTTCTAATTGGAGGATTGGCTGCCATTTTGAATGCAGATGTGGATAGCAAAGGCAGAATATGACGAGTCTGGCCCTTCGATTGTACATAGGAAGTGCTTCTAATGACAGCGAAAATCCGGACCAGACCCCATGGGAGAAAATTTGCTGCTCGCTTTCCCTGTTCTTGGTTAAGCGCTTCTTTCTACCCTGTCAGTATCTTAAGATCTCTGGACAATGACCTTCCCTGATAATTTCCAATTCTTTGATTGTTGTTTCACGTAACAGTTTCAGATACGCTTGTTCCGAATCCTCTAGGCATAATGTTAATTCTGCAGTTGCTTATTATGCAAGGGATTGTTTCATAATCGAATGAATAATTAAACTCTCTAGTTGCTTCTCTTCGAAACCAATTCAAGCACTTCCATTGAATCATTAAAGTGTCTAGTGGGGGCATTATGAAAAGCAAAAGCTTTAGTTTCCCATTTGCCAGTTGGCTCATATGAGTGTCTCCTAAACTTCACTCGTGATGGATGCTCCCAGTCTTAAACCTCAACTGCCAACCAAGAACTTTAACGTAAATTTTACTTGAGCCGTATAAATGACGTCGTACTGGTACACGAGTACGGCTCCTTCAAGTCTAATAATTTAATTTCCCATTAAAAGGACATAAGTTGAAGTAGTAATACCATCTCAACCTTTGAGAGAAAGGAAAGGAGAACTTGCTTGGGTTTGCAATGCTTTCAAGATTGCTTAAGCTTCCAACAGTAATTGGGCTCCCACCTTACTTGATGAATATTCTTTTTCTGGTTCTAAAAAAAACCATCATCATATACATTTTCAAAATTTAAAATTAGTATTTTAAATATAATAAAAACAAAAATTATAACTAATTTTAAGGCCTTGTATTTCCTTAGATTGTCTGAAAACATAAATAGAAAATGGATACAATACGAAAGGAAAATAAAAAAATAATATTTTTTAAAAAATAAAAAATAAAAACTTGGAGGAAATAAATAAATATATTAGAAACAAAATTTAAAAACAAAAAATGAATTAAAAAAATAATCAAGCATAATAGAATAATAAATTTAAAAATATTGAGTTAGAGACAAAAAATTTTCTATCTCTAACCTCTTTAGAGACGGAAACAACGTGCTTTCATTTGTCTTTAATCTCTTCGTATATGAAAATGCGTTTATAATATTTTTTTAATATTATAAATATACACTAAAATATTTTTAAAATTACAAAAAAAAAAAAATTGATTCGGTCTTTTTTAACGTTTCGAAACGGAAAACTTGTCCAGCGCCTAGGGTGAGTGAGGCAAGCTAACTACGTCGTCGTTTCATACTGTACGAATCGTGCCGTTCTCGGTATCAATAAATTATTTCCCCCCAAATCCGTGAAATCGATCGGTGAGCAGTGGGTTTTCATTAGCCGATGAACCAACGAATTCACCAAGTTTTTGCCCATGAACGCAGCTTTTTTCTGGATTATATGAATACATATATAGATATATACATATAGAGAGAGAGACAGGATGGGCAGATTAGCAGTTGCAGTGATTGTGAGCTCATGGATTATCCCAATTTCAATCCTCGTCAATCGCATTGTTCCTGATCCTTACATGGTACTGTCAAAAGAAACCCCCTTTGGTATGCACATATACATGCTTGAATGTTGATATTTGTTGATTCACGGGATAGGTGTGTGTGATGGCAGGATGAGATATTTCATGTCCCGCAGGCGCAGCAGTACTGCAAGGGCAATTTCGGAAGTTGGGATCCCATGATCACCACTCCTCCTGGATTGTATGTTTCAGAATTGCCTCCCTTTAGCTTTCTTGTTTCCTTCGGTGCATCTATTTATCTTGAGTTGTGTATACAGTTATAAACATTTGGTTTGTTTGATGTTCAGTGGAAAAACCTAAGTGATGGGGGGTGTCTTCTTCCCTTCTCATAAGATTAAGGACCAAACTGAATGAGAAGGATAATTTTATGGTTGGCTGCTTTAGAATTTGTTGGAGAACAAGTAAAAGAAAGAAAGAAAAGACTGGAACTTATATTTTTCATTATAGATGATTGAAGGGTAGGCAAGGCTTCACTCCATCGAATAGAACTTAACTATTTAATTGAGGTTTTCGTTTCTGGTTTGGAAAGAAACATTGACAAAAGAAATATGTATTCTGAAATCTACATGCTGAGTTGAAGACACAATGCCGCAATTGTCAGCTCCCAAGGATCTGACTAGAATTCCTTCGTCCAGTGGACTGTTCGAAGGAGAAGGAATGAAGATAGGGGGAGAAAATTAGGGAGAAAGAGAGAACAGAGAGAGAGAGAGAGAGAGACAGAGAGAGAATGAGATAGAGAATGTCAGAATTTCCATTAGAATATTTCCTATCCATCCGTGGCAAGGATCAGCTGAATATATAGTTGGATTCCTTGCCCATGTGGGGTAACCACTTACGGCTAAGGGAATGTACAACCTGCCTAAGCAGCAACAAACATGTACCCCCCTTATAGCATACTCTATTGCCTTTTCTGCTAATAGCTATTCCTCCATTCCTATTACATTTAATTACTCTATCTCCCCCTCCTTGCTACGTGGATCATGACAATTACCCCCCTCTTCAAAATTTTCTTGTCCTCAAGAAATGTGGAGGAGGCTGGCTACTCTTGGAAATTGGCATGTCCGGAAGGTATTCCCATGTGTTGCTATCCGAGTGGAGATGAGACCACTTGATGAGTACTTGAGGAATAGGAGCCCCATGCTTGTAGATCACCCTCCTATCTAGCACAACTACCGGTTCTTTAATACTGTCATTGGCACTTGGGAGGTCGGGTAGGGTAGGACTTGGTGGTTGAGTTCCTACTAATTTTTTAAGGAGTGCCACATGGAATATCGGGTGGATGTTGGAGCCTTCTGGTAGTTGCAACCGGTATGCTACATTTCCCACCTTTGTAGTGATGGGAAATGGGCCGTAGTATCTTGGATTCAACTTGGAGCTAGGGTTTTGCAGTAAGGCCCTTAGGTGACCTGGTTTAAGCTTCAAATACACCCATTCTCCCACCTGAAATTCTCTTTCACTCCTCCTATCTACAAATTGCTTCATCCAGTTCTGAGAAGTAGCTAATTTCCTTTTTAGCACCTGTAAAGCTTGCTGCCTTTGCTGGAGATAAACATCCAAAGCTGCCACTGTGGAAGAGTCTCCCAAGGATGGTAGAAGTGGTGGTTTATAGCCATAGAGTGCTTCAAAAGGAGACCTTTTTATAGAGCTGTGGTGGCTAGAGTTGTACCACCATTGGGCCATGGGAAGCCACTTGTGCCAAGTTCTTGGCTATAAGAAGCAAGAATACCTTAGATACATCTTCAAACACTAATTAACCCTTTCGGTTTGGCCATCGGATTCAGGGTGGTAAGCCGTTGACATATGTAGCTTAACTCCCAGCAGCCCCATCAGCTCCTTCCACAGCAAACTCGTGAAGATCTTGTCGCGATTAGATACTATGGCCTTTGGTGCGCCGTGTAGCTTGATTACCTGATCCAAGAACATCTTTGCTACCTCTTGAGCAGTGTAGGGATGAACTAGCCCGATGAAATGGCCATATTTGGTGAACCGGTCTACTATCACCATGATGCAGTATTTTCCTTCAGATTTGGGAAGTCCTTCAACAAAATCCATTGAGGTACTCTCCCATGGTCTCCTAGGTATATTCAAAGGTTGCAGTAGCCCTGGTTTAGCTATATTCTCGGATTTGCATCTCCTGCAAGTATCACAGCTTAGTACAAAATCCTTGACATACCTTTTCATTCCTGGCCACTGGAATAATTGTTTGACCTTGTGATAGGTGTTTTCAATTCCCGAATGTCCCCCTATGGGGGAGGCATGTAATGCCTCTATTATTTTCTTCCTTAACTCCTCATCCTCTCCTATCACCAGTTTTCCTTGGTACCTGATTACGCTATTGCTCAAAGTGTAACCGGGTCTTGAGGATGGGTTTACTACCAGCTGCTGAAGAAGTTCCTTAGTTCTTCCAGCCGTTTCGTAACTGTCAACTACCTCTTGGCACCAATCAGGAATGAGGGTGGTGATTGCAACTAGACTTCCTTCCTCAAAGCACCTAGATAGCGCATCTGCTGCTAGGTTTTCCTTCCCCTTCTTATATTGGATTACATAATCCAATCCCATTAGCTTTGTCATCCCCTTCCTTTGCAGCTGGGTGTGCAACTTTTGTTGTAGCAAAAATTTCAGACTTTCACGATCTGTTTTAATCACAAGTCTCCCTCCTTTTAGGTGATGGCGCCATTTCTCCACTGCCAATAATACCGCCAGTAGCTCCTTCTTGTAGATACTTAGCCCAAGATGCCTAGGTGCTAGAGCTTGGCTTAGGAATGCTATCAGCCTTCCTTCCTGAACCAGCACTGCCCCAATACCCTTAGCGCTCGCATCCGTTTCTAGAACAAAAGTCTTGCTAAAATCTAGTAGGCCTAAAGTGGGTACTTGACTCATAGCTTGCTTAAGCTCTCTGAAAGCTTCTTCCGCCTTGGAATCCCATTGAAATCCATCATTCTTCAACAGGTTGGTGAGAGGTCGGCTGATTACACCGTAATCCTTTACAAACTGTTAGTAGTAGCCGGTTAAACCCAAAAATCCCCTCAGCCCCTTGACACTTTGAGGCCTGGGCCAAGAAACCATTGCTGCCACCTTGCTAGGGTCAGTACTCACACCTGTTTTTGATATAGTATGCCCAAGATATTCCACTTGCTTTTGTGCAAAGGCACACTTCGACTCTTTAACATACAATTTATTGAATCTAAGGACCTCAAGGGTAGTTTTTAGGTGGGTTAAGTGCTGGGCAAAAGTGGGGCTGTAGATCAAAATGTCATCAAAGAAAACCAATATGAATTTGCATAAATAAGGTTCAAAAATCTGGTTCATTAAGGCTTGGAAAGTTGCGGGAGCATTGGTGAGGCCAAATGGCATTACTATGAATTCATAATGCCCTTGGTGAGTTTTGAAAACTGTTTTGGGGATATCTTCCGGCCTCATTCTAATTTGATGATAGCCGGATCTTAAGTTGAGTTTGGTGAAAACAGAAGCATTTTTTAATTCATCAAGCAAATCTTCCACAATAGGTATGGGAAACTTGTCCTTGATGGTCATGGCATTGAGCTAGCGGTAATTGATACAAAACCGCCATGAACCATCTTTATTTTTGACAAGTAATACAGGAGATGCAAATGGGCTATGGCTTGGTTGTATGATGGATCTTTGTAACATATTCTTGATGAGTTTTTCTATTTCAATCTTCTGTCTAGGTGGGTATCGGTAAGACCTTAGGTTAACAGGCTCGGCATTTGGTTTTAAGTTAATGGTGTGATCAAGTGATCTTTTGGGTGGCAAAGCAGTTGGCTCGGAAAAAAGGTCCCTAAATTCAATTAAGAGCATGTTAAGAGAGTCGAGTTCTTGTACCTTCTAGGGTTCATGTGAGCTATTGTTCACAGCCATTGTCAACTCCCCGTCCTGCACTCCTTGTTCTTGTGTGAATTCTATGGCATGTATAGTGAAAAGTTGGGCCACCCGGGAGAGTTTGTTTTTAAACATCCTTTGCAGCCTCTTTCTAGAAATCATTTTACACACCCCTGACTCTTGACTGCCTGTTAGGGTTTTTTTCTTTCCATCCTTCTCAAAAGTTACCTCCATTTTATTGAAATCGAAATTGATAAGGCTGACCCCCTTCATCCAATCTACACCGAGCACCACATCACAACCCCCCAGCTTCAATAGCCTCAAATCTGCCACAAATTCTTCACCGTTCATTTCCCAGCAAAACCCCACACAGGAGGACTGACTCACAACCTTATTTCCATTAGCTACTATTATTGATAGAGGGTGTGAGCTGGAGATCTCACACTCTAACTTTCGGGCCATGGTTTCATCCAAGAAGCTGTACCCACTGTCTATAAGTACCATGAACGGAGCATTGCGGGCTCTTCCCATCATGCTTTCTTCCATCATCTCCGGTTCTAATTTAAATTCTGATGCTCTAGCATGCGGAGGCTCCATCCCTACCCCAAGAAGGATTGGTTCCGTTCTATCCCTGGGAGGAAACTCCGTTGAAAGTCTCATTGGGTGTTGAGATGCGAACATTCTTACGAATTGTTGCATCTGCTCCATCAGTTGTCCCCTCAACAGAGCACTCTGCTCTCGGTTTTCTTCTCGCCACCTCTCAATTGCTTGAGTAATTCGATTATCCACCCCCGCTCCTACTGAGGATTCAAGTGTACCCATTCTGGTCTGCATGTCCGCCATGGATGTCGCAACTTGCTGTAGTTGGTTTTCCATTTGTTTCATCCTCGTTCCATCCGCCATGGCGAGGATACCTACAGCTCCGAGCATGTCCCAAGTCAAGCTCTGATACCAAAATGTCAGCTCCCAAGGATCTGACTAGAATTCCTTCGTCCAGTGGACTGTTCGAAGGAGAAGGAATGAAGATAGGGGGAGAAAATTAGGGAGAAAGAGAGAACACAGGGAGAGAGAGAGAAAGGGAGAGAATGAGAGAGAGAATGTCAGAATTTCCGTTAGAATATTTCCTATCCATCCGTGGCAAGGATCAGTTGAATATATAGCTGGATTCCTTGCCCATGTGCGGTAACTGCTTACAGCTAAGGGAATGTACAACCTGCCTAAGCAGCAACAGACATGTACCCCCCTTATAGCATACTCTACTACTTTTTCTGCTAATAGCTATTCCTCCCTTCCTATTACATTTAATTACTCTATCTCCCCCTCCTTGCTACGTGGATCATGACAGCAATGTGCTTTGTAAAGCTGTTTTATATATGCCACTAAATTAATGTATAAAAAGCTGTGTGTTAAATGAACATGTGTAATTAAGGAACTAGAATGAGTTGAATAAATTTTTTATTAGATATCTGACTTTTCCTACTTTATATGCATTTTCTTTGAAATAGGTTCATTTCTTTATTGATTTGGATTTGATGCTGAGCGGATCCATGGTGTCTGTAAAGATATATCAAACTTCCTATTGTTCTTTTTAGTATTTATGTTCTATCAGGGAAGGGGGTATTTCTGCTTGCTGAGTACAATGCTCTGATTGTTCCTGATATTTGGCCAGTTCAGGGGTGCTGAAACTCAGTGCTCAGGTTTTTAGTGTCCTGATTTGTAGATTCCTTTCCAAAGGGATCATGTCAATGACAAAATCATAACAAGAACAACATGATTAGGTATCTTATGTTGTTGAAGGCTACATGTTAGATATTCTTGCTTCACATAAAAAGGTGAAAGGAAAAGGAAAATATCTTTAATGTGTCCAGATCAGAAGAAATATATTAGCAATAGAACTTGATACAGGCAATTTATTACTTTTGCAGGTACTTCCTTTCACTTGCCCATGTTGCTTGTTTCTTTCCAGGCATGTTTTGTATCCAAGCAGCCTCATCATTTTCTGACGTCTGTTCAACTGTGGCTCTTCGCTCCACAAATGCCATTTTGGCTGTAATTTGCAGTATTCTGGTTTATGAGATAATCACCCAGTTGAGGCCAGCTCTAGATGAAATGAAAGCTACCCTTAATGCAATTGTTCTAGCATTGTACCCCCTCCACTGGTTCTTCACATTTCTTTATTATACAGATGTTGCATCACTTACTGCAGTACTTGCAATGTATCTTGCTTGTCTGAAGAAGAATTATCTCTTCAGTGCATTGGTAATGGAACCAGCTCAAGCTAATTTTCTGTTTTGCTTGTATATGAAACATTTTGCAGAATATATACTTATGCATCATGATAAGGCAACTTCTAGGATTGCATTCCTTTTTATGGCCAACCATTTTAAGTAGTTGTATTTTTCCTTCCATATGATTTTTAGGTAATTACAACATCTAAGCCTTAATCTCACAAGGTGCATCCTGTATATGGATTCTAGCTCCCTAATCAGTTATCTTTATTAATGACTGTTAGACTTAGGATCTTGGCAAACAATCTTCCTTTATTTAAAAGTCTTCTGCTTTTCAATTTCTTTGGCGAAAGATCTCTAGCAGGCTTGCACTACCTCTTCAATTTGATGCTACTTGAAGACCTTAAAGAGCTAAGAGTAGAACCCAAAAAATTGAGATGGGACCCAAAAAATTGAGATGACTATATGTATCATGTGTTCTTTTAGAACATATTACTTTTGAAGAAAGACAAAAGCATGTGTGATTCATTTTCCCAGATCAACAACCTCCCCCAGCACCCAAGCCTTAATTGGCTACTAGAACTCCATGTATCTCTATCCATGGCCATATCTTATACGAGGACATTATATCCATGTCACGTATGAGAATCTCCTACTAAGTTTTCTTTGGTTTTCCTTTCCCACTTTTGCTACAAACTTCCTCCATTTCTGTTAGCTCGCCTCAGAATAGCTTCTCTTGATCTTCTATATATTTTCCTGGATCATGGTATCAAAATAATTTGAACAGCCTCTTTGTAAAGAAAGGGTAAGCTATGCACAAAAACAACCATTGCAAAGTATTCTCGCAATGGAGACACCACTTTATAATATCAAAATAATTTATTTTTAGTTGGGCTCGGTTTCTTATGAAGAGCTAACTTGAGATCATTCGGTTATCTGCAGTTGGGGCTTTTGGCTGTATTTGTTCGACAGACAAATATTATATGGGTGCTTTTTGTTGCTTGTAGTGGGGTTATAGAATGCACTCTGACTCCCAGCCAAACAAATGTGCGGTCAGATGAGCCTGGTTTATCAGTGAGGAAAGACAGTCAATTAGCTTCTGATAAAGGTGTCACGAAAGGCTCCAATTTGAGAAAGAGAAGGCATGGTAATACTGTGGAGACTGTGAACTACTCCATTCAAAGAAGTGCCCCTTCCACAAAGTCTTCCTTAGGTCCTGTCTGTCTCATGTTAATTTCTATTTGATGTTGAATATGGTAGCTATAAACTTTTTCTGTCAATCTCCTGGTTCAATCTTGGAGAATACAAGCTTTCTAATTGCTGCAGGGATGACCCTTTCTAAAATGAAGAATGATGTGATGGCTTTTGCTATCTTTGAACTGCTGGAAAGTCATTTAAACATAACATTGTATATGGTGACTCAACCCAATGTCAAAATATCATTCAAATATATTACTTCCAGGTGGAATGATATAAGCAATGTTTCCAATGGACTTTTGGCTGTGAATTATTGATGAGTTAATTCCTCTCCTGTAAAGCCTGCAAAAGTTTCATTATACTAGAATCTTGTAGGATACTCTCTTAAGTATGTTGCAGCTGAATATTAACTACCTGAATTTTCTTTGGTTAACAGTCAGCAAACTCGTGGAGTGTATGTATACTAATTTTAGGACCTATGTCAACAAAGGGCATCCCTAGTGCACATTATTGTGGGTCTCTGGAGTCAGTTTAGAGCTGAGTTGCTGATACTTACCCTTTCAGACAACGAGACTGGTGAAGTATATATGTAAAGTGCATCTTTAGCCGAGATCACTTCACTTACTTTGTACAACAATATAGCACATAAATAGAACAACTTTACCATCAAGACTTGGCCAATGCCATAGTTGGGCTCAGTATTGTCCACATCCACCTGCAAAAAATGTTTGATGCCTTATGTATTCATTCTCAGTTGTGTTGTCTCTAAAATTGGTTTATCACATGCTTTTAAGTTGTGCCCTGTGTGGCATTGTTGAGGGTTGTATTGTTGATGGATGCATTTGTTGGCAAAACTCTTGTAATATATTAATGTCATGGATACTGATTTTTGAATGCTAACTTCTTTCATTTCTACAAACATGTTGTGGCTCACAGATCTATGGGTTTCATATTAATAGATTTTTTTTCATTAAAAAGCATGACCAACATTTCCAAATTTATTTTGTTATTATCTGCTATGGTGCGCCATTTGGTGGCAGAGAAAAAACAAAGAAAAAAAAAATAGTGTTTTGCTTCATGAAGTTGCATCAGTATTTTGACTATCTTTTCCTGTTATACCATTATCTGGTGGACAACTGTAATTTGAAAAAAAAAAAAAACTGGTGTGACGGATACAATTGCAGATCCTTGTCCGACTTGGGGGCTTTCTCATGGTTTTTGTTGCCCAATTGGTGATTCATGCTTTTTGGTTGCAATGCTAACAACATCTTCTTTGACGTTACTTTGTTGCAGGTCTTTTTGATGAGATTCAACGCATCTTTTATATGGCATGGCATCTTAAGTGGGAGCTTTTAGTTTCCCTTAGTCCTTTCTTTATGGTTTTAGTGGCTTTTGTTGCTTTTGTCAGTTGGAATGGGAGTGTAGTTCTTGGTAACAGCCACCTTCCCTTTCATTGTTCATGTTTGATTTGAAAGTTAGTTTCTTTCTTTTATTTGTCCTAACAAAATAATTGAGATGTTTTTGTTTTCTTATTCTGAATCCTTGTAATGCAGGTGCAAAAGATGCTCATGCAGTTACACCACATTTTGCACAAATAATGTATTTTAGTCTCGTATCTGCTCTGTTTATGGCTCCTTTCCACATTTCTGTACATCAAGTTGCGGCCTTGTTGCAGTCATTCTGGAAGGATAGATTACTCAGTTTCTTTCAATTATCTGCAGCCCTTATTGCTGGCTTCCTTTCAGTGCACTTTTTCAGGTCAGATCCCCCAACCCTTGCTCATACCAACAAAACGTGGCAGGCATTTTTTCCGTTCAACCATCAAAATTCAGTCTTTGACTTTAATAGAATTGGCTAGGTGAATTTCCCCCTTTCTCGTCCACCCTTTCTCTTGTTGGGGTTAAGATCTAATATTAATGATCAACTCTTGGTGATTTCAGTTTTTTTTTTTTTTTTTTTAATTTCTAGTTTTCTTTTTGAATATTTTTTATACTTGATTCTGTTAAATGGTGTTGACCCCACCTAGTCGGATTAAGACTCGTGATTGCTTTAGTTGTTCAGTTAAATGGTGAAATATTAGCTTCCAAGATCAACAGTCCCAATAAAATGAATTCTTTGGTTGATGGTTTTGAAAATTTGGTTATGTTTTGTGACATTGCAAACCAACCATTGCAGCATAGCACACCCTTATCTTCTTGCTGATAATCGGCACTACCCCTTCTATCTCTGGCGGAAAGTCATCAATGCTCATTGGTCAATGAAGTACCTTCTGGTTCCACTTTATGTCTACTCGTGGTTTTCCATCTTCAATCTATTGGGTTGGTACAATTCTTAAGTTCTTACAGATTTCTTGTCTTTTGCCACCTCACTGAACATTTCATTTGTTCATTGGCAGCACAAGCTCAGAAGAAGATATGGGTGCTGTCTTATTTCTTGGCTTCTGCTGCAGTTCTAGTTCCTGCTCCATTAATAGAGTTCCGGTACTACACCATACCTTTCTTTTTCTTGATTCTCCATTTGCATATCAATGATTACAGAAGTTGGCTCTTAATGGGGATCCTATACATTGTCATAAATATCTTCACGATATATATGTTCTTATTTCGGCCATACAGCTGGGACCATGAGCCTGGGATACAGAGATTTATATGGTAAATTAAGGCTTGAGAAATTCTGGATCTTCCAAGAGGTTGTAATCACAGTTTTCCCAGGTAGTTATGATTGGGGGTTTGAATACCACCATTTGGCTTTCGGAAAGAAAAAGCTTGCCTTTCCACTTGACAACCAAGTGATTTTTAGTGGACACTCTTGATAAAGAAAATATTTAACTCTAATGCAGTTAAAGAAATGAATCTCTATATTTTTTCCCCTATTCTGTAGCTCTTATTGTGATAGCAACAGTTAACTAATGGCTCTTGGGATTTTTCTAATATTTATGTGCTTCATTGACGGAGCCTGTTTGCTCTTTCTCTTCACTATTCCATCTACTGCATTCTTTCAGTAGAGTTTAATTTTAATTTGATAATAACATGCCAAAATTTAATAATTGTTTAAAAAGCTACTTGTACTATGGGTGCACCGAAATTAAACTCTTGTAGGTTCTCTATTAGAAACAGAGGTTTCTTGTTGACCCGTCATTTTCTTTGACAATCTAATGGGCAGAGTCACCTGTTAGATCTGCATCTTGTGGGTATCTGTTGGCAGACTTGTGTGCTCTCATCAGGCTCCATCTTCTAGTTAGATAAGGGCATCCCCTGGACTACCTTAAAATGATCAAGCATGGGAATGCTACTTACAAATACGACCCTCCCCCAATGCCCATAAAACAGGGAACCCGTTGCACTAGGCATTCCTTTTTGATCAAGCATGGGAATGGGAAGAAAGCTTTTCGGGCTTCCTGTCATCAGGAAAAGGTTTTCTTAGACAGCATAGGTTGAACGGTTGGACACGTGATATGGCAGTGTTAGTTTGGTGGGTTGTGAGTTCGATTCTCGCTATGCGCAATGAGGCAAAGCCTCACACCTGTTATTTATCCCCTCTGATATAATCGAGGGCATGAACACCAATGACAACGTATCATCCCAAGATTTTCCTGGACAAGAGAATTGTATGTGATTTTCTGTACAGCTGTCGAATACTCAGGAAATCATATGTGATCAACCTCACAGGTAAGACACAGATCAAGAAACTGTGTTGTTTCTGAGGCACCTTACAAATGGCTCTTGTTCATGGAGTGAAGTTGATGCGTTGATTATTATATGAAACTGCTTCAGTCTCGGAAGAGGAATACACTATTGGTTGTCTATAGAACAGAGTTAGATCACTATGCCAAAACACACTGGCTTGAGGATGGCTAGGTTATCAGATTTTAGATTTCATCCAAAACCTACCCATCTTAGTTAACTATCTCGTACCCATGTTTTAAGCAGGTTATGATAAAACATACTAGCGTACGAGACTCTTTGTTTTGTGAGTTACATTTATATACAAATAAAGAGACTATTATCACAACTTGAATATATGTTCTTTAAATCACAAAGAATCAATCTCGTTGTAGTTATCAAGGCTCGTATCCATTAAAAACAACACTTGATAATGTAAGATATTTTGTTTTGAGCAAAATGAAAAGTAATGTGTTAGTACAGGATGCATAGCTGGTAAATATCACACATGAAAGGCACATATTGAAAAGAGAGAGAGAAGAAGATAAGGTTTTAAATTTGGCATCTATTCTACAAAGCAATGGATGCCCAATTAAACGAAAATGATTAAAGTTTGGAAACATAAGCATCAATGCCATGCGAATTAATGTATCAAAAGGTGGATTCCACTGTCTCCACTTCCACCCCAAGATGATATAGTTTCAACCATTATCCTCCAATTTGTTCTATTATTTTAAATTATTTTGAACTCTGTGGGTTGAAGAAAATAAAATAAAAAATAAAGAATGTTATCTGATGCCATTTGGAGTCAACCCACAAGTCTCAGCTCAACCCCTTGGCCAAGTATATCATGGGAATTGTCCAAATTCTCCACAGCCACCCTTTTTTCTTTGATTTGGATTCTTTTTCTCGAGAAAATATTTCAATCATGTATTTGTAATTCAAATACGTATATAAGTAGAGAATCATGTATTTGTCATCATCCTGTTTGGCTCCAGAGAATTGGCCTTCTGATCGATCATATGACAGTTCCAATGTCAAGAAGCTCAGGTTGAGCAAAGCTGTCTCTGTGGGTAAACCCATGGCACTGCTATGACTTTGGAACAGTTGATCATCTCTAAACAATTACTGGGTTTTGAAATTCAACCCCACTGACAGCGACTGACATTTTTGTTTATTCCATAAACCCCAGCCATTAGCGTCGATTGCCCTCTGGATTAGTGGCTAATCCAGTGATTAACGTTAACGCGTGGAAAGATTCATCGTGAATAAACCTTTGCATTGACTACTGAATTTTTTTTTACTGAGATAAAAAAAAGTTACTCAAGTTCAATTTATAATTAAAAGATTACTAAATTTTAATTTAGTATATAATTTCTTAAATATCGTTAATTGTAGTTAAAAAGGCTAACAAAATATTAATATTTTTGTACTCTAGTGCAAAATTTAATGACCATTCATGTTACTTAACCGTCTACTACGTTGTTAATCACATCAATATTTTGTTAATCTTTTTTAATGATAATTAACGGTAGTTATGAAATTGTATATTAAATTAAAGTTTAGTAATTTTTTGAATATAAATTGAAATCCAATGATCTATTTATACCTTAATATAAAGTTTAGTAATCATTTATGCTATTTAGTTTATCATTCCATGATTCATTCAGTGATGAATTTGTCGATGCAACTTCACAATATCTCTCTAATGGCTGCTGTTTGACTGAAGACAAAACTGATCATGGTGAATCTTATGATGTTAATCTGTAATTAGGGGTTCAAAGAGATGAAGAGAATAAGCTGAATAGGAGAATGTAGATATATATATATATATATATATATAACAAATGAATGAAATTGGACCAATAAGGGGAAAACTCATGAAACCCTTTTAGGTTTTTACAGTGATCTAATCTAAAGAGAAGAAACCTATAGCTCAAAACTCTGGAATGGCAGCAGCCTGCTGCATGAACGAGCCATCTCTGCAACTTCTTGAAGCTTTACATTGTGGAGAAAAATGGAGCAAAATACTTTTATTCTCCCGTCTTCTGATTCTGTGTGTGTGTGTGTGTGTCTATATATATATATATATATATATTGTTGCTATTTACAGGGATGATCGCCACATTCTTCCTTCGAAGGAAATGATGATTATGGATACGTCGTCGTGGTAGCGGCGACGATCGCCTTGTGGGATGTCGAGCAACTCGTGGAAATCCATGCCTGCAGGTTCCCAAGAAATTAGCTCGTTTGGTTGCTTTTTTTTTTTTTTTATCTTATTATTATATTGAGTCGGTTAGATGAATGGCTTACCAGCTTTTTTCGCAGCTCGAGATAGAACTAATTCAACAAGATGCTGCGCGGGATCGCCTTCTGGGCGGGAAGAGAGGAACATCTCAACTTCAGAGACGGCTTCTTCGTTGGTGAAGTACTGGTAGAGTCCATCGGAGGACAGGATCAAGAACCTGTCTCTTGGGCCGAGTCTATGGTGGTGGAGAGTGGGGATACAGTTGATGTATGGGGAGTTACCCACGTAGTCAATTCTGAAGATCTCTAGAAGTGCATCGTTCCATTTAGGCTGCAAAAAGTCGGTGTTTTTATGTTAGAATTAGGGGGGGGTGCTCGTGGGTCGAGTTCAGTTCAGTTCAGTTCAGGGTTCGAATAGACCTGAACCCGGACCAATCTAGATTGTGTTGAAAAACATTAGGAGTATACCTTCTTGAGAAATCCGGCACCAAAGGCCCTAGTGACCTTCAGTGAGCCCTTCACCCGGTCGTTGGCTATTGCAGTGGCATCGTCCTGATGTTCCTTCTTGATTCTCCTCACTTCCTGAAATTTCGAAACAGGGTAAACAAACATCGATCAACTCTCCTCTTCTGTTCGAAGAAACAGGATTCTCAGAACAATGAATATTTCGTATTTCTAATCTAAAAATCTTCAAATGACAGAAAGATTGGATTTGAACTTCACCTCTTCCATGGAGGTGCCGTGATCAACTGTGAGCTGAAGGGCATCCAAGGTTGTGAGTGGACTGAATTCGTCGCCATCGAATGCTTCAAGATCATTCGTCGTTTCTTCCTTGATCCTCTCCAAGTCCGGCCGGCCTGCCTTGCCGATCCCGATATCGGGTTCGGGGTTCTGAGCCAGAACAGCCCGGCTATCCCCCACATTCATCAAGTAGACGTCTTCCCCCTTCATCAACATCACCAGAACGCACGAACCCATTAAAGACAACACCGGATTCTCCATTAACATCAGATCAGCTATCTCCAGATACGACTCCTCCGTCTTCCTCAACGCCTCTGAAAGCGCTTTAAGAACATCTGAGTGCCTATTCGTACAACCCGAATACCTCGACTTCTCCTTCAAAATCCTATCAAGCTCCGATCTTTCCCTCTCCCATTCTCGCTTCCACCTCCAATGGCTATTCATTGACTTCCTCCGTTTCTTTCTGCAGGGGTGATTTTCTTGTCCAAGCCACTGGGAACCATTATCAAACAATTGATCCGCAACCACTGACTGATCGAATTCATCGTCTTGAGCCACCTTATCCATCTCCATGGCAGCAGAATTTTTGGCCGTTTCAGAAGCATCATCCCATAGCAATCCCTTGAGCTCCTTCCGAACGTTGGAGTACAGATTACTGAGCAAAAAATCAGTGGCGTCCGGGCCGTTAAACCCGTCGTAGATCCCGACAAAAACCCAACCGTCTTCCTCGGAGACGACGATGTGAACTCGATCTTCGCCGGCCTTTCCCTGCGCCCACTGAACGCTCGAACTCTCGAAGGACTCATCGCTCTCATCAGCCAAGCTCGTTTGACTACTCACCGTCACATTCTCATTGTTCTTCTCCAACCCAGTAGCCCAATCCCATCCTTTTGGCTGTCCCGCCGGCAAAGTGATCGAATTCGCGATCATCAGCTTAAGACGCTTGATCAAACTCCATTTTTTGGAGCTCGGTTTGTACCTGTAGCCAGATAAACAAGCATCAGTTAACCCAAACCTAATGATACAGTAACTGAAACTAACGAGACTTGGACTCGACCACAACCTATTACATCGGATTCACAAGCACCGCCATTTAGTACTAAGTTACAGTAAAAAGGTATCTTTCAAATATGTAATTGTTAATTTGTTTCGAATCCTATGATACCTTTGAATGTGGTCATACTGGTTTTCCAGGGGACCGGAGATCAGGCTGCGCTCGATCGGGCCGGACAAGAACCACCGTTCGACTGGACCGGACATTGAGCCGGCGGTGCGGGGAATCGGGCCGGAGCGGACGGAGGGAATCGAGTTCCGGGGAATTGGCTGGAGAGGTATGGCGGTGAACGAGTCGGAGCTCTGAAACGACGACGCTTTGTCGAGAGAGGCCTTGCTGATGATCAGAGTAGAGAGCTGCGTGCACGTGTTGGCGCTGAGAGAAGCGCCGGAGATCGTCTTAAACGACGACGCCGTCGTCTGCGCGGCGGAGGCGGAGTCATTCGGGTCGGGGCCGAAGTAGCAGAAGGAGTGGCCGAAGCCCTCGTCGAGGTGATCGGAGATGTAGACGGCGATGTCGTGTCGCCGGCCTGATATATCCCCCGCGTCTCCGGCGAAGCAGAACTTCAGCTTTCCGACACCGTTCCCCATTTGAACAAAAGCCCAAAAAGAAAAAAAAATTCGAATTGCAGAGAGATCGAGAGAAAGGTCTAAGCTTGAATGCTCTCGTTGATCATGATTTTGGCGTGGAGAAAGAGAGAGAAAGTCGGAGAAGAAAGAGACGGAAGAGCATAATTTAAACGCAGGAGAGAGAGAGGAAAGAGAAGGGTGGGGGGGGGGAGTTGACTTTGATATTTTTCTTTAAGGGCTGTTTGGCTCGGTGGATTTGATTTGTTCTCTTTCTTATTGTTTTGGGTTTGATTCTCTTGGTGGGCTATTGGGGGGTGGTTGACTTTAGGCATTTGTTCTATTGTAAAGCGTGTGGGGTTGATAGCGGCACCTCATTTCATTAAACAAACAGAAGAAACAAATCAAAGCATATGAAAATTAAAGTTTTCAAAAAAGTCAAAAGGTCACGTATGAATATGATAGTGGTAAGTGGTGGCGTTCTTTAATCTCATTTATGATACTTAACCTAAAAGAGAAACAATTAATTGTTTAAAGAATTGAAGATATGGGAAGTTACCAAGTAGGTTGACCTCTACTCTTGGGAGGGTCTTTCATTTCACAACCTCAATAGTTAGCACTATTGTCATCATCTATTTCTCCTTGAAAGGGTCTTAATAAGTTATTTCACTTTTAAAATTTATAAATTTATATAAGCATATTATGAAGTTAGAAAAGAGTCGTTATTACATCATATAGACAATCAAATGTAGAGTTAATCAATGACTATGATCATGCCATGTCGACAATTGAATTATATATCATGAGTTAATCTTTATAAGAAGAAATCTAGCTTTAGGTACAAATGCGGGCTTGGACTTAGTCTTGAACTTGAGATTCGTGACGTCAATTAATCTCTAAAAAGATTTATTTTATTAGTCTCTCGTTTTAATTTTTAATTTTTTTAAATAAAAATAAAATTAAAAATAAAATAAAGTTATCAAAAAAACACATTCAGTTTTATTATTTTTAAGAGAAGATGAAATTTGAAAACAATTTTTCTTTTTTAAAAAAAAAATAGAAACAAAAAATTCTCTTAAAACAAACGTTTTAAATAATAATTGTGTGCCCATCCAAAGTGAGGTTTGAAATGTCGGGTTGGCCGCCATCCATGTATTTGACTTGACCCGTTACAATCCAATTGCGTTGACTCCTCTCATGGTCAAACCACCACAATGCAACGCGTATGGTAAAACTTTGAAATTTGAAAATATTATTTAGATATTTATTTCTGATATTTTTAATAATATTCATGTATTAATTTAAATTTATGATACATTAATGTATGAATGTTATTAAAAATATTAAAATTAAGTGTCTAAATAACATTTCTATTCAAAATATAATGATTATGATTTTTTCATCTATTGTAAAAATATTATTAATACAAATTAAAATCTTTATTCATCTTTGTCCATAGCCCAACTATTAATTTTTGATGGGTTTACAATAATATCAATAAATGAGTTTATAATAATATATTTTTTATAAAATAATTGTATATTTTTTAAATATTGGTTATTTCCTTCGGATGGTCCTTGAATTGTATATTTGCTTAATTAGATTTTGAATGGTACCGTGGCTAATTTGAGAAAGTGTAGGGATTAATTGGACGAGTTTTAAAATTCAAAGTGTGCCCAAGTTAAATAAATGAAGTTTAAAAAATAATATATCATGTTATGCCCAATAATAGGCCATGGCCTAAAGAAAAAAGTTCAAAAGTCCATCGAGAAACTTAGAAACACGAGTAACCCAACTAAGCTCAGACTTGAGTGACCTTAGGCCAAGAGACTTGACAAATCTCAGGCTGAGAGAACAAAGTGACTTCTTTTGGAAACCTTTCTCGACGTTTCCAAGGGACCATTTTAGAAAAACTTCATAAGTGACTCAACAATAAGAAAATCTCTGTTTGGGAGACTCTTGTAGGCTATCCAGACTTGAAAGCCTTTCTCTCATTAGCACGAGAAAACTTTTTGAGAGACTACAAACCTTGAGACACCTGATCTCTAGATATTATTCACACGAGACCGTAAAGAATGAATTAAATTTATTTCTAATGTCCTTGCTTACAAATCACTATAAGCCCTGAGACACCTGATCTCTAGATATTATTCACATGAGACAATAAAGAACGAGTTAAATTTATCTCTAATGTACTTGTTTACAAATTTAGAAGGCCATTCGATATGTTTATCGAAAAATATGGGTTTTTCAGTATCATCCTCTCTAGGGGTGGATCTAGGAACAGATCTGGGGGAGGGCTAACCCCCAGATCCATAAGCCATTTCATCTCTCCTCCCCCAAATGGGTCAGATTTGCAAGAGGGCTAAATCTTGGGGGGGGGGGGGAGAGGGGTTGCAGCTCGTGCCTGCCCTCTCTAAATTTGCCCCTAATCCTCTTTATAAATAGGAGAATCCTTTTTCGAAATTTTACGTTGATTACGGTTCTACTTATTTTACATTCTACATTCAAATTATGAGACTGACTTAAATATTGGAGGACTCACACAGGAGACTCAGTCGCGCTCTTAATCAATTTTCTTCCTTGAAAACCTTTTAAAGATTTTGATCAAGACGCTCTTCGACTATAAATAAATTTATTATTATATATCGACTTACCTTTATCCTTCTTTTATCTAGACAAACCTACTTCAAAATTTAATCAATCACTAACTCCAAGTTTACCGCTCACTAAAAGTGGAGATAAGTTGGGAAGAAATATGTTAGTGATTAGTGGTGTGGCATTAGATGCGATTTGGATTTAGTGATTAGATAGTGGGGAGTGGAGTTAGTACATGTGCAGTGGATTTGGTAGATGACACCATCTGTAGATTTAACAATCCAAGTGACATCAAATTAGTTGGGAGTGGCTGTTGTATCGTACGTCACCGTTTTGTGATTGATTTAGTTTTAGTCGTGGGCGGCGTTCTAGATTTGTTCTTCTTCTCCTTCTAGATGAAATCACTCACACGTTTATGACTTTTGAGTTTTGAGTGAGTTAACCCCCGACGAGTTCACATAAATTTGACAAAACAATGGCAAGAAAATCGGCCGGCTATCGTTTGTTTGATAGTTGAAAAAGAAACTGTTTGATTTTGTTACGGTTTCAAAATCGAAAACGACGTCGTATTATGAGAAGTTTTGTATTTATGTAAATTTTATTATATTTTATTTTTAAGATTGTGTTTATTAACTAAGATATATACCGAAAAAGTTAAGAAATAGAAAACATTCAAAATTTTGTCATTTTCAATATGTTTGTTAAATTTATTTGACGGCTTTTAAAAACTTTTGAAAAAAAAGTCATGTGACGTGACTTTTTATTTGACATTTTTCAGATATATTTATCTCTCTCCCTTCTAAATAAGCATATCTTAGACCTTACAGATAAGAAGAAATAACGCATGTGTAATTCAATAAATTCTAAAAAATTTAACAAATAGTTTGATTAAAACATTGGAATGATTTCTAAAGTTTATCTTGACCATTTCATATTTTGGTCTAGAAAATATTACAATCTTAACTTACTCATTTTAACAAACACTATTTTAGAGAGTTATTCATGACATGACACATGCCTTTTCTAAAGGGATGTTACGTGTCATGTTTTTCTTTACCTCACTGAAAAATCTACTTACATCTCAAATACTTGTCTACCTAATTCAAAAATTTTGGACCAATCACCACCAACAACCTTACCTCAACAATCATGGAAGATACTCTCGCTGAGGATCTCGCTTTAATGTCGGGAAAATATCCTAAATTGATAGGGACTTGATCAACCTCGCCCCGATTAGGGTATGGTCAAAAGTTGTTTTCTTAAGATATTTAACAAAAAATGAAAATATTTTCAAATACAATTGTTGTTATCTAAATACAATAATAAAATATTTTTAATTAGAGGTGCGAGTGACTTTTCGTGCGGACTCTCTAATAATTAAGTCAATACTCGAGAGTAGAATACAAAGAAAGTAGAACTGTAATTACTATAGTTTATAGAGTTTTGAGCATATTTCAATCGAAGGAGAATTATTATATTTATAAAGAGAATGATATTAGAAAAATCGTATTCTTCGACAAGTATATCGGACACCATTTCAAATTTGTAGGTGAGCATATTAGAGGTAGATTTAACTCATTCTTCACGATCTCATATGAGTAATATCTAAAGATTATGTCTCTCAGAATTTATAGTCTCTGAAAAAGATTTCTTGGATGATCTAAAGAGAGATTTATAAGTTTGGGTGGCTCAACAGTCTCTCGAATATAAATTTTCTTGCTATTGAGTAGCCAATGAGTTCTTCCCCAAAGAGTCTTTCAATGATGTCGAGAGAGGTTTCTAGAAAAAGTCCCTTAACCACAATCTTTTGGCTTTGACGCATTTGTCTCTTGGTCAAGTCTCTCATTTTAGTCTCTTACTAGGGTTCTTTAGGTCACTTGATGGGCTTGTGAGCCTTTTTTTTGGGCTCGCATAACAACAATGTTTCATTTTTATTTATTCAAAAGAAAATAAAAATGAATAAAAAATACTAAAAAAATAAATAAAAGATTAAGATAAAAGATGTGAGAGCCCGTCCAAACAATGGCTGTGAAGTGGGCCTTCAGCTTTGGAATCCAACCCAACTATTAAGTGGGCCTGAAATACACTTCAACCCAACATGTTGTGGAATTTTGGGTCAGCTACTTGGGCTTCTGGGCCTACAAGACAAGATGACTGTACAAGCCCACTATGCCTCCATGGCCCTTGATTTTCTTTTACAAACAAAATATTATCAGATTTTCTAGCTTGTGGCTTTTCTAATATAAAATATTTTTATGTTACAGTATATGAAATAATTAATTATAAATACAAAATTAGTATTTGAGGATAATTCTATTTTAGAATTTTTAAAGTGCAAGTGCTAAAAAATATATATATTTTTTGTATATTTTTTGGTATGAAAGTCTCGTGTACGTATTAGGGTGGTACAAAGATCAATTTGGAAAGTATTTTTCAAATTTAACTTTTAATGACGATTTAATTACTTTTCAAATTATAATTAAACCATTACGAGTTTTAAATCATCGAAACTATTGCTTAGTAGTTTGGGCAATATAAGAAGTGTAAGCAATATACTAATTGGAGTTCATGAATTAATACACACCCAAAAAAATTAAAGAAATTTTATGAAATATCAAAAATCATAAAACACAAAGTTTAAAATATTATTTAGATTTTGAACAATGTTGTTCATTTTTTTTTGGTTAAATATGATTTTAAACTAATAATTATTAAAGATTTTACGAGCTTCATTCAGTTAAGGGGTGGACTATCGATTTTACTTATCAATTTATAGAATTATGAAGCCGAACCAACTACCCATATTCAATTTTTCCTAAATCCCAAACACTTTGCAAATAGAGAGATTGCAGTTTGAGTGATTTGACTTTCTTTTTTTTTACACATTGCTAGTACTCATTAGATGTAAAATGTAATTTTTTTTAAGATGTTTTCTTTTTCTCTAATCATAAAATTATTTGTCTAAAATAAGAGTTCACAAGTGAAGAGCCAAAGATAACTTGCAATTGAATCGAATCAAGTTAAAATTTATTAAGTTTAATCTTAGTTTGGCAAGTCAATTTCTAAAGTCAAATCGAGCTTTAATGAAAAGCTCGACACAAACTTAAGCACCTATTGGTAAAATTGAGCTTGAGATTGACACAAGCTCGAGCTTTGGTTTGCCAATAAATTCAAACTCAATAGAACTTAAAAAAGCTCGTTCACGAGTTTGCCTCTTGATTTATCTTTTTTTTAATCTTCAATCTTTTTATTTTTAAGGATTTTTAATTTTGACAATTATTTATATGGTGTTTAGCTAAATCTAATTTTTTATTTTATTTTATTATATATATATTATATTATGATAAATAATTAAATTAATATATATAATAATTTAATTTTTGATACTTTTATATTAAATAATATATTTATAAAATAAATATATTAATATATTTATAAATGAGGTTGTTTAAAAACTATTTGTGAACTCCTAATTGAGTATGATTGCGAATTTAAAAAAAACGAGTTTTACTTATGTTAAATTTAGTTTATTTATAAATTAAATTTAAACTTAAAATCGAGTTATTTATTTTAATAAACAAAATTAAATGAGATTTTATTAAATTAAATATGGAATCGCTTTGAAAATTTGGAGGTTTTGGGTAGATTTTTTAATTTATTTTATATAAAATTTAAGAAGCAAAGAAATTTTTGGCTAACGTCAGAGTCCACACGGGGAGAGAGAGAGGTTGGAACACGGCGTTGGTGGGCATGCGATGCGAAGTGGGTTACAATGATGGATTTTGGTTATTATCGATCATGGAAAATCATAATTCCACAAAAAATTTCCCGAGAAAATTGAAGTTTTCTACACCCAAATGCTCGCAAGGCGAAAAATGGAAAGATCCACAGCCGAAATCCATGGCTTCGCTTTGTGGTGTGGCGTCCCTGTTTCCAAAACCAAACCCAACCCATGCCGCTGAACCAGACAACAACCATTGTAACGCCCTTTTCATCTCTCTCTCCATGCATGGCAGCCGAGCAGCAGAAGAACTTCCTTTCATTGGCAGGTTCTCCCGCAAAAGCCATCATAGGTACTGTTTTCGCCATACCCGGAGACAGTTTTATGTTTGCATGAATAATACATGTGATCGCAACTTCTGTTTGGCGGGTGAGAAAACGGGGGGAAATAACGTTGATCATCTCCTGTTAATTTCGGTAAAGGTGTTTGATCGCAAGGGCGTCCTGTTGGGAAAAATATCAGATCATTTCCCTTTATCTATTTGAAATATTTCGGCAGTCATTGTGCGAATTACACCTGATTAATCAGAACTGTTAGTTTTGTGATTTTAGATGGGGGTTAGATTTTTTTTTTTTTCAAATTGATAAGACTTATTGATTTCCCATCATTGTCTTGCTCTGTTTCTGGATTCAATTGCTTTGAATAATTGACATAAATTTGAAGCATTACCATATTGGAGAAACCTTCAAACCTTTAGGCCCTGATTGGAATCATTTGGTTTGGATGGCTTAATTTGCTATTTATATGATCAGATTCATGTGCAGAGAATCATTTTTGCGATGCTACAATTTACATGAAGGCTTTGTTCCAAATGATGAGTTCCTATATTGATAGAAAATGTAAATAACTAGTGATTTATCCAAGTCTTAGGGCTATGCTCTTCTTTGCCATGTAAACTTTTACGGTTTTAGTTGGCAACATGCTGATGGTAATCACCAGAGATATGTGAGATGGGTGGTTCTTGTTTTGCTCATTTCATAGTACAGCCATACCTATGGATGCTGATGTATTGAGTATTGACCGGCCTTGATCTACTCGTCGAAATGGTTCTTAATCTTTTCATTCTGGGTCTTTGATCAGGTCATGTAACTTGGAATACTGTATGAATTTTTGCTAACTAGTGAAGTGAGTTCCAAAGGTTCAGAGGTGTTAACTCGATCAAATGGGTAAGAACCTGCATCATCGTGAGACTGGCATCCCAGTAGAGGCCAATCATCCAAAATGCACGTGGGGTGTGCTTCATATTCTTTACCACCATCGTTGGACTCAAGTTAGGAAGAAAATGCTACCACATAAAAGGCATGGAGGTGAAAGGCATGCCATGGGTAAGCAATGCTGATTCTCATTTAGGTGTGTTTTCTTCTTGTTTTAATGTGATATACATGAAAAACTTTTTTTGATTGGATAGATAAACAAGGACAAACCGCCAAGGAAGGGGGCAAACCAAATATAAAAGAAGGTGATGTACATGAAACTTTTACAAAATTTTGGTCCTTCAGTTGAGGAAATATTAAAGTAGAATACATTTTCTACTGAAGTACATAAGGTTCTCTGCAATCAAATGGAGATTGTTTCAATGTTCCATGGTCAACATCTCATTGAGTTTCTGGTTATTATTCTCAAACGTGAAACCATTTAGTTCTTGACTGGCAGCCAAGCATTGGGTTCCCTTGCCTTTATGTTGAAATGTGTGCTATAACTATTCGTTGACAATCCTTTTTGTTGTTTATATGGGTTGGGAATGCAGCAGATAGTGTATATACCACTGATTCTGGAGTCGAAGAGAATGTGCATACTGAAATGCAAAACCCCGTTGTAAGTTTGTCCAAGTTGATTTTTGTAGTATGCTTTTTCAATGTTTTGCACAAATGGTATGATCAATCGACCTTTGAGTTTTGTGTTCAGATTTTTAGTTGAATCTCCTTGAGATACAAATGCAATATAAATGCTGCTGCTATTTGTACTTCTTTCCCTAACGTGCTGAACCTAAATTAAACAAGTGGTGATTGAGAAAGTGTCTAATTTTGAAACTTCTCATGTTGAAGTGAAGGCATCAGAGCATACTCCAGTTACCAAAAGCTCAATGAAATCTCGAATAAAAGCTTTTATCGCTGACGAGAGGTCGAAGAGAAAGGGTCGACACTACAGGACTTCTTCACACCCAACACGACTGCAAACAGCACAAACAGATTCTGTCCATAATGTAGAAGCTTCAGATTCAAGTCCACGTACTGGAGTTCCTTCAATTGATGCTAGTCCAAAGATTGTTTGCAAAGACAACGAGAACTCTTCTGCTGTTAGTACATTTGACTCGCTGCAATCCAAGCAACAGGTAACCAGCAACAAAACGTGTGAGCTGTGCTCCACAATGCTTACTGTGAATTTGATGGGGAATAATAGCCAGGTTGGTGGTGAGCACGGGAAGCTGCCAGTGGAAAATGACAAGATTGTTCAGGACAAGTTAAACAAAGCAAAGCAATTCTTATTGGCATTGGAACGAAGAAATTCAGAGGACTTCGATGAAGATGTTTCATTCCACAAGTCAAAGCAGTTTCTGGATGTTCTTGATGCATTCAACATGAAAAAGGAATCATTTCTGAAAGTTCTACCGGACCCAACCTCTTATTTGGGACACTACTTCCATGGCCGGCAAACATTCAGCTCAAGGAAAGGATTCACCAAGTCAATGTCATTTCCTTTAGCTGGTGGGTCAAGCAAACGAGATTTTGGGCCTAGCAAGCTTAAGAATGAGCACCAGACAGAATGTCGAGTGAAAATGGTAGAGAAGACACAAACTGGTAGTGAAGTTCAAAAGTCGGTTAAACTAGAGTCTACAGAAGGAGGTAGTGAAGCCTGGGTTCCACTGAAATCTGGATCTACGATAGATGTTCCAAAAGTCTACATGCTAAAGCCTGAGTCTTTAGATAATTCTTCTAATGGTTCAACCTCTGGGGTGAAGAATAGAGAGGGGAATAGAGTGGTCACAAAGGGTTTCAAAAATCTTAAGAAAAAGATAAAACATGTTATTAGGGAGGGTAGAAAGGAAACCCATAGGATTACCATGGATGCTGTTTTTCACAAAATTCCTTATGGCCGTAAACCCTCCAAAGATGCAAGGGAGGAGGTTGCTGGTTCCCATGAGACAGCTGCTGTCAAAGCTGGTAAATCTAGCTCTCAAATTATCAACGAAAAAGATCGTCAAAGTGGACCCCAACTCTCTAGAAAGCCATCTTTTGATGGATCGCTCGATAGATATTGTCAACTGTACGAGTGTAGTTGCAATGCAGAACCCAAACATCATATATCTGGCACGCTGAAGTTGAGAAAAGAAGGGATGCCTTCGCCTAGCCGGAAGCCTTCAAAAACTTTGGAAAGGATTCTGTCCTTGCCTGATCTTAGACCGTATTATCTCCACCATGAGGACTATCTCGATGCTACTTCTTCGGGAATGTCAATTAGGACCCAAGTAAACAACAGTGTGCATGTACCCAGTGTTAGGTTGGATGAGACACTGTTAGATGCCCCTGCAGGGCGTGGAAATCAAAACTTGGCTGAACTTAGGGAGTCAGATGATGTTCCAAAGGACGAGATGGGATCGACATCATTGGCAAATGAGAAAGCAGAAGGTGAAGTAGATTATACTCCTGATGATTTGGGAAGCTTGAACACAGCAGAAAGTGATGCTCAACAGGAGAATGAAAACCTGACCATAACAAGTCTTGTTAGTAAGCTGCCAGAACAAAGTTCAATTTCTGTGCTCGACTCTTCTGACGACGATATGGCTAGCACAATAAAGTTTTCAGTGTCTGAAGGTTTATCCATTCTCTATTATGTTGGTTTTCACAGAGTACTCTCGATCTCAATCATATTCTTACATCGTCTTTGTGTTGTATGGACGAAAAATGGATTCTTTCATTAATTTGGTTTGACGATTGCAGGGTCATTCCAGTCCCTTGTCAGTCAGCATGATCAGGCTAGCAATGCTATTGAACTTGCATTCCCTCCTGATTTAGAGAACGGTAATCCCCTCAGCCCCATATTCTTGTTATATGGATGAAAAAGCGATAATTCATTACTTTGGCTCGACAAGGTGACTCTTTTTTTCTGGTGAAGCAGGGTCATTCCAGTCCTTCGCCAGTCAGCAAGATCAGGCTGGCATTTCTTTCGGGCTTGCTGTCGCTGCTGATCTAGTGAACGGTAATCCCCTCAGCCCGAGGTCTCTGTGTCCTATGGACGAGGAAAGGGCTATTTCATGGATTTGGTTTGACAAATACTCTTTCTTTCTTTTCTTAACAAAGCAGAGTCATTCGAGTCTTTCGCCAGTCTGCAAGATGAGGCCGGCATTTCTATCAAGGAATTCAACAGCGAATTGTTACGGGTTCTTGTTGATACAAGCAACGTAGACCACTTCAATTTTGTCAAATATGCTCTGGACTTATCTGGCTTCAGCAGGGATGAGTTACTAGGGATGTGGCATTCCCCTGAGCAGCCACTGGACCCTGCCCTGTTTAAGGAAGTTGAGGACTACTTGGTCCCCGAACTCGACTCGTCTGAAACCGAAGAAGAGGCCATCAACCTTAACCATCTGCTCTTGTTTGATGTGATCAACGAAGTGTTGCTAGAGATACACGAGAGATCCTTCACCTACTGGCCGGTGCCCTTGTCCTCAACTTCCCAGATCCGGCCATTCCCCGTGGGGCACCATGTCCTGGAAGAGGTATGGGAAAACATAAGATGGTACTTGAGCTGGAGGCCCGAGGTCGATCAGTCGCTAGACGACGCTGTCACCCGGGACTTAGCGAGGAGTGACGGTTGGATGAACCTCCAATTTGAATCCGAATGCGTTTGTTTAGAGCTCGAGGACATAATATTCGACGATCTCTTGGACGAACTTGTTTGGACCTGATACCTGAAGCACAGGTGGGGTGCCCTACCCATCCAAAGCTCCAATTCATTCTGTACAGTAGTGATCAAAGCTATAGTAAATAGAACATTTGTTGCAGTTTGGTTAAGTTGAAGAGCATAGTTGGGGAGTAAATTTTGTTCTTCTGCTATGTCTGTCTGTTTGTTTGTTTGTCTGATCATGGGTATAGCAAATTGAGATGATACACCATTCTCTGTTGTACTAATTGTGGATGTTAATGCTTTGGGCTACGATCTTGAGAAGTAGGTCGGGTTTTGGACGAGGTACCCCCATTTCCTCTCTTTCTACATGTCTATCGGGTAGTTTATTTAATTTTGACTTTATGCATGGGACAATTCCTCAACAATTATCTCGTGAATTTTATACTTTTAAACTATGTTTTTGGTGCTATATTAACATGTCACGTTCTTCTCATGTTCATGCCTGCTTATATTTGTCTTTCTTCTCTCGTGGGCGTTCATTGCCATTCCAAGTGATATTTGGTTTGTAATTTCAGAAAGAAGCTAGGTTTTTAATAATGTTATCAAAAATGATGAACAAAGCCCGTCTAGCTCAGTTGGTAGAGCGCAAGGCTCTTAACCTTGTGGTCGTGGGTTCGAGCCCCACGGTGGGCGACCTTTTTTACTATTTTATATTTTTCTCAAAAAATCTTAAATAGCACTTGTTGTCGTCTCATACACAGAAGCGCCTCAGGACACTATTTCAGAGTTTTCCAAATGTTTCTTATATTGAAATACTGAAAAATATCAATAAATCATTTTTCTAATTTTAAAAAAATTTTATGGTCATTTGTAATATTATAAATTTATTTTCGATTTAGAAGCACGTTTCGTCCATGAAAAGATTAAAGGCAAAAAAAAATCCATCTCTAATTCAAAATTTTTAAGTCTAAATAGAATCTCTTCTTCATTTTTGATTTTGTAAAAACTTAAAATTTTCAAGCCTAAATTATATTTACAAAAAAAATTATATTTTTTATTTTTACATTTTTGTTTTCTACTTTTTTAAAGAGTAACGTTTAATCTTTTTGATTTCATATTGTATTCTTTTTCTATTCTCCGTTTTTGTTTCCATTTTCATATAATTTAAGTTGTTTTCAACAACTGTATTATACGAATAAATGATTAAAAGTTTCTTATTTTCTCATTTTTTTCAATTATTATCCCTTAGAATAATGGTTTTTTTTCCAAAGTATTAGTAACCTCACACAATGAAAAGTCAATTTTACCCTAACCCCTAAAACTTTGACCATTCAATTCACGGGCAAAATAGTCTTTTTGACTTAAAATTAAGCCTATTATTTTTTAATTAAAAATGTTAACTGAACACTTGGATTTGATAGTTAAATAAAATTTTATTTAATATATTATATATTTACATTAATATATTTTAAACTTCAATGACTAACAGATAATATTTTAAAGTTTAATGATTAAGCAGTAACAGTTTTGAAATATTAGTGACTAATAGGTAACATTTTAAAATTCAGTGACTAAATAGTAACAATTTTGAAATATCAGTGACTAACAGGTAATATTTCAAAGTTCAGTAACTTGACTAAGCAGTAATCGTTTTAAAATATCAATGAATAACATTTCAAAGTTCAGTGACCAAGCAATAATAGAATAGAGAATTGAGTTATTATTGGTATAATTAACCAATAATAATCTACACTATTTCCGTTTATTGGTGTACAATCCACTATATTATATATTTACATTAATATAATGTAAATATATAATATATTATATTAAATAATCTACACCATTGCTTAATATTATACAATCCGTTATTTAATAATCTGAACACTATTTCCGTTTTAATATATTATATATTTACATTAATATACAATCTGAACACTATTTCCGTTTACTAATCTACACCATTGTACACTCCACTATTTCCGTTTACTAATAATCTATATAGCATTGTACAATCCGCTATTATTGCTTCGTGGCCCCCAGTTATCATGTGCCCGTAGCTCTCATACTTTTGCCTCTTTCTCTGCCTTTCGCGGCAAAACGGGTGGGCCGTTGCTTTCTTTTGCACTCCACAAGCAAACAACCACTCCTGCTTAAAGTTGCTTCGTAGCCCTTCCCTTTTTCTCACATCCAAAGCCTTACATTACATGTACTTTTTCCTAATGTAAGAGACACGAAAGTCCTTCGATTAACGCACAATTAGAACCCTTTCACCTTCTCGAAAATCAACTTTTCATGTGTTCCAAGCTAAGCCTTACATTACATGTACTTTAAGTCAAAACTCATAATCATGAATATACACATATTATTGATAGTTACAAGGAGATAGAGTCGATTCTTCAATCTTGCAATAAGCTAAGTTTATGAACGTGTGTGTTAGATTATTCGTGTTATCTTGAGAGATTTTATATGTACTTTTTAATGAAAAATATTTTGAGTAAAAAAAAAATTACCAAAATATGTTTTGTTAAAGTTGTTTAGAAATGAAGTGTATCTCAAAATATTTAGATTTAGATTTGAGTATAGTCTTAAATAAAAGTCTTGACTCAAATAATTAGATTTATCCTAATTCAAGTCCAAATCTTCACTCATCTAAATTAACTGAGAAGTTAAAATTTAATTTTTCACGATGCAGGATTATAGATCTCTCATCTTATAATATTGTTATATTTTGTGAAACATAAAAGAGGCCCAAGTCTGGGGGGCCTCTTGTGGCAACCTGGGCTGCCCTTTTGGGCGCCTCTGGAGGGCCGCAAGATGCAGCCAACTTGGGCCAAGCCCATTTCTCATAGCTCTTAATCTCTTGTCGTTTTGCCTGCTGCTGCTCCTTTGTGCACGATTCAATCCAGACCATCGGCGCTGCTTTTTGCTGAGGCAATCCGAGCCATTCATTTCGTTTATATCTCGCCTCGAGATTGTCGTTTTCTGATTGCATTGAAGACGAGCTTGAATGAGGGGATTGAGAGAGGGTCAGTCATTTTCTAGGGTTTTCATCTTTTACTCTCTCTCGTTTTCTCTCTGTAAATGCTGTATAGTTCGTCTTCTGCAAGGGCTTCCTGATTTTGTGTTGTGTAAGGAAAGCTCCTAATCTATAAGTGATTTTGTGGCTTGCTGTTTTAGAAAATCAGGGTTGTTTTGTTATTGTTTTCTGTAATCAAATTGAATCTATTTAGTGGAAGTGAGCTCTTCTCACCAGAGCTCAAGTGGACGTAGCCCTATTTTTGGGATGAACCACTATAAAATCTTGCGCCTCTTGTTTCTGGTTTATGTTTGAAATACTGTCAATATTGGTTGCGTTTAACCTTTCAGTTCGTGTGAGTTCATTTGTGTGAGATTTTGACGGTGTGTTTGTGTTTGGAGATTTTGTTATCTCTATTTGTTTGTAACAAATATGTTTATATAAAAGCACGAATTCCAAAAAACAAATCATGCATTTTAATATATATAATTAATTTGCTCTATTTTTGGTATTAAGTTTGATTTTATCATTGAAGAATATATTTTTTATTTTTTTGTAAACAAGAATTTTATAAAACGAGAAACTACAAGCGTATTCACATCTTTATGTTAGAACATATCCTGAATATTATAACAAACGACTAAACAAGCAAATAAAGAAAGTCTTATGAACAAATAAACAAGAAAAAGAAATATACACAACTATGTACAAAAATTAAAGGATATTTTGGAAAGATTGTAATGAGAAAACTAACTCCCAATTATCATAAGGCAAATTTACTTAAGAATTTAAAGGTTTCTGGTAAAATAAGCACCTAATTACTCATAAACACTTGGAGATTGCACCACTAAGCTTTGTAACTACTAAAACATAATCATCTCTAATCTCTATAATGGTATATTAGTGAGAGTGTTCACATTTGTCATGCTAACCCTCAATTACTTTTCAAACAATAGGTTAGAGTCCTAACAACATACTCATGAATCAATTATCATTTTATATTAAAGTTAATTTTGGTGATGTCAACTTCTAATTACTAAACAATTTGACTTAGTGGAGTAGATTAAGATTGGTTAGTCAAAGCCACCAAAAATAGAATTGCTTGAGAGCTCAAGTCAATAAGGTACAATGAAATTGAATGATATATTGGATGGTCGATCCTCACCTTTATAAATTAAGTAAGTTTCGAACAAAATTGAGGTCGTGCAACACTACCAACATCCTCCACTTTGAATAAAATTAGTGATAATGGACTCTAACTATTATCACTTTTAATTAAAAACGTTATAGAAACAAGATATTTATATCTAATGTGACACAATATTAATATATCCAACATCACATGATTAACACTTTAATTAGGTTGAACAAAGTCAACCCAGCATTCCGAATCATCACATTAAAATAAAGGGATTCGACATTCACAATAGGGGGAGCAGGTGCAGCGAGGCCCCACCAAGACGAGTCTGAGCCATTGAGAATGCCTTGGAATTGGTTTTGCTGCTGCGCAGAGAGAAGCGGAACCATTCTTTCTCTGCTCCAAGTGCTCGCTAGCATCCATCCGTATATTGCGGCAGGTGGTGCTTACACTTAGAATCGATATTTGCATATTTAATTTTAATATTTAAAATAATATTTATATGGGTGAGGCAAGCCATCTTCATTTCATCGCCTGACTCCACGGATATATGAATGAACATATACTTATTTAGTTTTAGATAATAAAAGAATTAGCGATATATCGGTATAATTTAATGAATAATGAGTTTGAATTCATAATTACTTAATAATTAAATGTTTAATTTATAATTTATTTTTTCTTACATAATCAAGAAAATAAACACAAAAGATAGTATAAAAATAATAATTAATTATTTAATTATTATAAAATTAGAGAGTTTAGACCACAATAAATTAAAGTCTGAATTGAGGGTGCTATAGGATCAAAATGACAAAATTTAACGATATTTTTATAGGTTAAATTTATATTTATATTTTTATAATTTTTTTTTATGATTACTTAAATTTTTTATTATTTTTATTATATATTTAAACCTAACTTTCAAATCAATTTAAGTTTTATATTTTATTTTTTCGTAATAATTTAAATTTTTCATTATTTTAAAAATATAGGTTAAAAAAATATAATTAAAATAATAAAAAATTTGACTTGTTATATGAAAAAAATTAAATTAATTAAAAATATAAATATAAGTGTGTAATTAATATAATAAAAAATTAAATAATAATACAAAAAATAAAAAATATAAGAACAAAAATAAAAATTTGGATACCTTATAGCAAGAGAAAAAAAAAGCTGAAAAGTAAAAACTGAGTAATAATGCTGAACTTGCCTGGGTATGTTAGCCCGGGCCCCTGCAGATCATGACACGTGTGCGGTCGATAATTCCTCTCTCTCTCTTCCCTTCGCCTATAAATAGCACTGCTACTTCACCCTCAACATCTCACTCCCACCCACCGACAACTTTCAATTTTCTCTCGTTTTCCCGAGCTTTCTCTGCAACTTTCCCTGCCTAGAAAATGTCTTGCTGTGGAGGAAACTGCGGCTGCGGCTCTGGCTGCCAGTGCGGCTCCGGCTGTGGAGGGTATGATATGTTTTCCCTTCGCTCCCATCGTGTTTGTTTGATCAGAAACTTTCTCGGGAAATAATACTCTATGCTGACCTTCTTGAAGTTCGAAACGTAAATCGGTTTTCTAGATTACGTTATAATCTTTCTGGTTCGCTTTTGCCAGTATAATTTGTATACATGTTCGTCCGATCGTTTTCCTTTTCTCGGAAAAAAAATACTTTTCCCGGAAAACATGAAACAAACAGATCCTCGAGACTTCTATCTGCTTCTCTGTAAAATGTCCTGCCACACCACACAGAGTACCTTTTATATTATACAAAATAAATTATACATATTGATGCAATGAATTTTCTTCGTTTTTATGAATTATTACAATCTTACGGAGATGAAGCCTAATTCTTCAGAATTTTGTTCCAAATATCAATGACAGGTGCAAGATGTATCCTGACCTGACCTACTCAGAGAAGACCACCACTGAGACCCTTCTTGTTGGCGTTGCACCCCAGAAGAAGTAACAATCTATATCTCTACTTTATGTGAATCTTATTTATATGTTAATTTGACTTCATATCAAGTGATCTTAATTATATGGATAGCTAATATGATATAATATGTCTATGTTGTGTGCAGATACTTTGAGGCATCTGAGATGGGTGTGGGGGCTGAGAATGGCGGCTGCCAGTGCGGCTCCAAGTGCAGCTGCGACACCTGCACTTGCAAATGAGAGCAGCACGGCACCGAGCCAGCCAGAAGCGGAGCGGCTCCTACCCAGCCATCAACGATAATAATTAATCTTAATTAAGCATATAGCTAGGGAAGCTTTTATGTGTGGAAGTGGAGCTTCCTGGGGGTTTTAATTAATGTGTTTAGAATAAAAAGGTGATCATCTTATTGTGGGTTGGTTCCATTAATGGATGGTGACTTGGAGTCTTCTTAATTCTGTGTGTTTGTAGAAGGCAGGTTAATTAGTAAAGTATAGAGTTAAATGATGACACAGTCCTCTCTGCTCTGGTTGCTATCATATGACATATCATTGCCGTGCTTCAGCTTAACTAAATGACTCGATGAGAAGTGCTCTTAATATGGCTCATCTGCTTTCAATCAACACTTTTTTGTTAAATTACAAACTAAATTTGTTAGCAAAATTATTTGAAATTATATATTATTTTTCTTGTAGTGTTAATATTAAGATGTCTTTAAAGATGACCAAATTACAAGGGTTGGATGTAAAATTTATCCTAATTTTAGAGTACTACTTTTTGTGCAACATCAAAGTAAATGAGAGAAATATACAAAGGTGAGATTTTTATTTGTGTAAAAAAATTGCAAGGTAATTAGGGTGTGCAAAAAAAAAAAAAAAAAAAAAAAATCCAAATTGGTGAAGTACAATTTTTTTTATCTAAGTGGTCAGTGGTAGTTTGACTATTAGAAAAAAAACGATTGCACAATAGGTTTTAATTTTATAGATTGATATGTGAGATAAACAAAGTACACATTAAATTAATTTTAAGTGTATGGGTGTAATTAAAATAATAAAAATTTTAAATAATTATAATAAATGAAATTACATTAAGAAAAATATAAGTTTGGTCAATATTTACCTAAGCTTTCACCAACCAACGCACACCGCCGAGTGCAACGAAGAAAACGAGATGAAATTAAGATTGGGCGAAAGTACACGGTAGAAAGTGCAAGTAATTCGAAAGGACAATGGGGCAAAACCGCAGTTCAGTAAAAGTTAGAGGACTATTGAGCAAAGAAAATACCGTTTTAAAATTTTAAACACGAGCAAACTCGGGTTTTATAGAGAGTGAGGGACAGAGAGAGAGAGAGAGCGCGCGCGCGGGGTAAAGCCTCGGAACGAAAAAACCCTCGATCGTTTCGGAGGATTCGAATCGAAGATGGACAAAAGCATGCTGAGAATTCTCGAATCTCTTCCCGAGGAAAATAAGTTGAGGATATCTGCCATGGAGGACCAGCTCCAGATCCGCGACAGGTTCTCTCTCTACTGTTGGAATCGAATTCAATTTCTACTCTCTTTTTTGTCAACGGTGCCCTTAACAAGAAGCTTTCGTGTTTTGTATAACTTGTCCTTGTCTTTGTTCGTAGTGAATGATTGGTGTTCTGAAAATGGTGCGGCCTTGGCTTTGGGATTCGATCGAGTCACTTTTATTTTCTAGGGATTGAGAATTTTCTTGTGAACCTATCCCGAGTAATTATTTAGCCACTTGATCGAAGGAAAAATCACTTACACGACTGAAAGAGTGTAAGTCCATGCTTAATTTGAATTAGGATCTGAAACGTGCAATTGTTTTCGGTAGACAAAGGAGCTTTTAGATACCGATCATGGTTGAAGTTTCTCGCCTTGTCTGAGGACGTTGTTGTAATGAAATTGAATTTAAGACTAGGAAACAATCATAATCTTACTGATATAAGAAGTAAGAACTGCCAAAAAGTTCTGTAAATTTTGATATCAAATTTCAGTAAGGCTTGTTGAACCAGGTTGAGGTAGACCTCTAACCCCGATAGCATCTCAATTCCTGTGAACTCTCACTTTCCTTAGACCTATCTATGATGTTCAGAGTAGTTTCTTCTTCCTCTAATAAGATACCTGTCATGGTCATTGACTGGTTGACAGTTACAATTCCTTGTGTATTTCAACTGATTGCTCCCAACACTATCAAACTATCAAAGTGTATCAAGACCAAAATACAAGTCGGCATCACATGGTTGAATTAGATTATGAATTTTGCTCTTAATCTGCGGAGTATATTGTGCTTAAAATGCCAAATCGTATTTCATATGTATTTTTCTGAGCTCCACCAGATTGTTCAACAAATTTCACATTCTGCATTGTCTATCAAAATAGTAGTAGTGTTTCATATTCTATCTTGTTTCTTTTTCCTTGCTGCTTCTTTAAAACGCAACGTTTACTGTGGAGATTTATAGTGAACACCTTTTCCATATGATTCTCTATCTTGAATTTTACTCAAATGCAGCTTCTTTCCCATTTTCTGTTATTTGTAAAGAGCTCCTTCTCTTTACTCAAAATGTGTATTCCCTATTGATGAATTCAAGCCATTTTGTCTCACTGGAGAAGAAGAAAAAACTCCTCCAGAAGAAACTCTCAAGAATTTTTTATAGTTGTTGGTGGAACTCCTTAAGAATCACTGTTGGGAGGAATCAGAATAAAAACCCAACTAGTTGTCATTTTGACTGAATAATCATCTGAAATGAAATGTAGTATTTAAAATTCAAATTAATTGAGAGTCTTTCAATATATTTTGAAAAAGTCATAAAACATTTGAAAATCTTAATATTTATTATATAGATCTACAAAAAAATTAGAATATACCTTCAATTACACAATCTTACCAAACTAAAATCTTTAATTTTGAGGTCACAACTCAGTCATCAATAATAGATTCGAAAGTGAACTTAATCCAAAAGAGAAACTAATTTTCCAAATACAAATAAGTTTACTGTGTGAAGAAATAAAGTCGAGAAAGAAAGAAGTCAACATGGGGTGTCAAAAGATTATTTTATGGTGGTAAGTTCATCTGAAAATTTTCTCTATAGTTTTATTTTTGACTTATTTTACTTGTTCTTGTTCAATAGTCTTGTCCCAAAATTATTATGTTCTTTAACTATAATTCAAAATAATTCCAATTTATCCATGCAATGGCGTGGGTGGCTTCAATTAGTAATAGTTAATAAATGAAAACCTGCTCCATCTAAAATTCCAGAGTGCCGACTTCCTTCTTTAAACTGTGATATAATAATTAAATCATACTCAATAAATTAATTAACAAAATAATAATTTAAAAAATATATCTTAGGTTTTTTTCTCCAACTTGTTGGATTCATATGATTTGAATTTATTGTAATTTGATGTTAATTTATGCTTCAATCATTGAGTTGGTTGTATTATTGAAATGTACATTGTATCCATAAAAAAAAAAATATAAGCAGGTTTTGCTTGTCCAATGTTTCTTCTAATTTAAACCGTACAAACAGATGCTTAAGCCTACAACAACACAGTTCAAGGAGTGCCCACAAAATGAATTGCACAAGGAAAACAGAAAATCAATTTCTCAACCAATTGCGGTTCAATTAGTTGAACTTGTCGATCCAGTCCAGGTTTTAAAACCTTGATGTTTAAGCACAGCAATACTATGGTCTGGCTGTTGTTAAGTCAATAATTTCTACGGTAGTGGGCTAGTGATATTGCATGGATGTGTTGAGATTCATGGTTGTAAAATTAGATAAATCATAAGATGTCTGTGAACCGTACCGTCTCCATCCCAGAATTTATTGGGTGCAATCTGCTACCCAGAATTTCTTATCTTACTTTCCCTTTCTCTTCTTGTCTTTTATATTTGGGTCTCACTTCTTTTATTGAAAACTCGATTTTTGAAATCACTACCGTCCTCGATTTTGATAAATAATATAAATCACAAATAAAAACTTTACCTTATTGTGCTAAAAAACGAATCAAATCTATAACCTATTGATACGAATCCTAATTTATTACGAACTTCCTGTGTTAGAACGTTGACAACTTGATTCTTTCAACAATATGCTATGATCTCATTGTATTTACAACTTCGTTCTTTTCTGCACAGGATCATTGTATTGGATAATATTTACAACTTTTCCCCTTCTAAACCATTTTGCAGTCCAAGGATGTATAATTCGCCTGTGGAAAGATGTTTACCGATTGTATAGACACCTTCCGCACCGAAACGCTTGACAAGCAATGTGTTGACAATTTCTGAAGCACTCTGATGCGCATTGGATTGAGATTTGCAGCTCAACCAAGGCGCAGCCACACCAGATTAAGGTGTCCCATTGGATCATAGCAAACAGGACTAGCGTTTCAATAGACCATCCAAAAACATTACAACACTACTGCATATATAGCATTGCCCACTAAACAGATTTTATCTTTATGCATTGCAGCTGAACACAAACTGCAGGACTGCTCGGTGAAGCTTCAAAATAAGGACGAACCAGGCATAACAACTCAGATCGGCTAGCAGGTACTAATTTAAATATAAACCTGTTTTAGAATATCATAAGTGAAAAGACTGGCAATAAAACATACAAGAGTGAAAGACGTAATGTTCTGGAGACAGGAGCACGCAACATGAGCCATGGTGAATCGACAATCTTCCGACATCCATTCCAACCATGGATGGCGAATCGTCTCACCGGCCATTAGGCTCAGCATGCATGGGCCTACAACCCATCTGCTCTAGAAATTTTGTAAGCCTAAGGTGCTTTGCAGCCCACTGCTCGGATAGTTTCTGCTCCTTGGCCTCTGCATCCCTTCTTAGTCCCGCCAATTGGTCTCTGTATTCAGCCTCGATCCTATCCAGTGCAGTCTTCTGCTCTTCCCTAAGAGCCCTCACTTTGGACTCAATCTCCTCCATTTTCTCCCTCCTCCGGCAAGCTTTCTCGGATTCGAGTTGCAGCTCCACCCTCTTCAACCTCCAGGCTGCTTCTTTCTTGTGTGCTGCCAATGCGCGGTGTCCTTCTTCCAATTCCCTGCAGCATTCTGTAAGCTCAGAAATCAGCAAGTTCTCTCCACAAGGAACTGTTGCCCCATTCAGTGGCAAGCTGCCCAAGACTAGAGGATTGTTGTCCGATGCTCTGTCGGGCTGCAGCCAAGGTATTGCTGGGGATGGTGGAATTATTGCCGGGGAGGGCGGAATTGTTGCCGGAGAGAGGCTCAGTGTGACTGACGGGGAAGGCTGTGGCCTAACATTGGAGGTGGTGCTAGAATTAGAAAGCCACGGAGGAAGTAAATTTTGTGGTGGAGGGGCAGGTGCATCAGTGTGCAGAAATCCTCCATTAGAAGTTGCCATGAGATACGCCGGGGTGGGCCGCTCTTTCACGAGCTTCTCCGCGAAATTCTCTAGAATCCGATCGTACTTACCCTCCTCTACCGGGTCTCCAACTTTGTTATTCTCCTTCTGTTCCCTCTGCTGCTTCTCTTTGAAAACCTCCCACCACTTCCCAAGTCTCTTCGCAGTTCGCCCGGGGACTTCAGACGCGATTTTTTTCCATTTGTTGCCGTATTTGGCCTGAAGACGGATGACAAGGCGCTGCTCCTCTTCGGTGAGCGATCCCTTCTTGATCCCGGGTTTGAGATAATTCTTCCACCTCTCTAAACACGATTTTGCGTCCCTGCTGAGGTCCGTGTTCATGCGCTGTGACACAAGATTCCACTCCCTTGGTCCATACTTTTTGACATAAGCACGCAACAGAGCATCCTCTTCAGGTCGCCACCTCTGCCTTTCCTTCATTTCCGGGGGCAAAGACCAGTGCCCATTGCCTTGAACTCTTCATAATGTTTCTGATAAACAATCTGGGAGACCAACATATCAGCCTGGCAATATCAAAAATTCAATCTTAAAGAAAGATGCTAGACCGAAAAATCAAAAATATATTTATATACTGATACAACAGCTAAAGCAATCCTTAACCCTGGTTAGGTTACATTAATTCTAGACTTTATTAATCCCTAATATCGTTGAGAAGTACAAGTACATACCCAAATTTCATATTATATTTGCAAATGTACAACCATCATAAAATATCCTTCTTCCCTTTTTTTACCCTTTCCCTCAATATTCCCTTATTATTTGCATGAATCCTGTTATGTTCTGGTTGAAGTGTGTTCGTATTTGTGAAAACAGAAATTGCAATAGACAAGGCAGTATACTTACAATATGGTTTCTTGATAACTCTCAAATCACAGTATAAGTCAGTGTTCGAGCTAGACAACAGGATGGTTTGCTGGTTTTCATGAATCATCAATATGGTCGAAAGCTACAAGATTGACTCCACATTTTTTCGAGTTAAAACTTTGATGGGATTAACCCAAAACTTAAAAACTCAGAAAATCAGTCAGGTATTTCAGCATGTACGGGTGCTTCATAAGCAAATATTGGGCACAAACACATCAACAATCGCCCATATTTTGAAGCAACTTCACCACCAAAAGGAAAGGTTGTAGACTCTAAACTTTTTCTTCTTCACGTATCTTTTTGCAAGAAGGAAGCAGACAAAGAACAATCCACTTAGAGAAACGAAGTATAAGAGGCTTACATTTGCGTTTTAGAAGGCCCAGCTTCTTCGACGACCCATTCTCTGTTTCTCGATTTCTCTATGAACCAGAGCAGCACGACAGGCAAGCTCTGGAGAAGATAAAATAGGCCAACAACAGTAACAGAGAAAAATCAAGGGAGAGAGAGAGAGGGGGAGAGAGCTGACAGTAGCGCAAAAGGAGGGCACGCGACTGAGTAGAAAAGGGCTAAGGCTGTGATTTCATGGCTCCCTCTCCCCCCGTCGGTGACGTGTACAAAGGAATGTGCTTAGGTAAGGCACCATACGGGGGCCAAATCATTCCCTGCAGCTCGTTGATGGTTGCAGCCACTGTTAATAGCCGTCGATTCCCAACTACTTCTCCATCATGATCTTTCTAAGCCCTTGACTTTCTAGTAAGTATATAACATGGTGTTTACTTAGGCAAACAGTGGATGTGACCTTTGCTAACCAGCGAAAGAACATTTACTACTGTGCGACTCTACCCCATTATAGATAAGTTGTCCACGCTAAGATCAAACCGTCGGCTCCACATCATGTGGCGTAAATAGTTCCCAAGGGCCCCTCCCCAGTTACTTGATGATAAGCTTGATTCTCAAAGGCGAACGAGGAATTGTAGCGTGCATTAATAGCGTACGATTGTACCGTATGATGAACAATCTTAGGCGTTGATGCTGAGGCAGTAGAGGTAATGTGATTGATTGTAGTGTTTTTTAAGTGGGAAGAGGGGACTGGAGTCCGCGTTTCGCGGTGGAAGGGGACGGGGTTGATGGAGACCGGACGTTACTGCCGGACTGCTCAGCTGTCAGTGAAACGTTACGTCGCATCTCTCTCTCCATTTATGTCAATAATACGCTTACACCCCCTCCCTCTGTCTGTTATCGTTTCTATTAACTACTGATATTTAAAGAGTGGGAAGTAAAAAAAGAAAATATAGAGTAAGAACAAATAAAGAATATAAAGAAATCTGATCTAATTCAAAGTGAACAGACGGTGCACTTTGTTAATGATTCATGTGGGTACCTTACGATGGTCTCACTTCCTTTCTTTTCTTATCCATGATTTCAATTCTGGGGTAAAATATAATGTCACAGCCTGAGCCTATATCCTGCACCATTCTGAGTCCTCTGCCTGACGCTACCCTTCTGCCCTTTTAGCAGACCTGCTCCTAGAAAAGAAAATGGGGGTGGGAAAATTCTGTTTTACTGGCAGGGAAGGGGGTAAAGGAAAGGGAAAGCTCGGTAAATGAGGGAATGAAAGATGGATCAGAAGGGGGGTGAAAGGGGAATTGACAGAAAGGAGGGGTATCTTTGGGAGGGGAAAATGATGACGGTGACACATCGAAGGTATTGTAAAATTGAGGGAGATCCTCCCTATTTCTCTCTGGGCCTGGCCTGGCCTCCGAGCCCACCTCTGAAAAAGCTAGGGTTTTGTCATTTCTGGCAAGGGAGGAAGCAACCAGCCAGCCATTCATTCCCACCAGTGAATTGTCCTCTCTCTATCTCTATCTCTCGTGGCCCCCAAAATATATGCCAAAAAAGCAAAAGCTGGATTATATGTTTATAATTATTTTAGATGTAATTCAAGAGCCGTCCATCCTACAGCGATTACTCAGTAAAGATGTGCACCTAACATGACACTAGCACTAGCACTAGCACCCGCAGAGACAGTACTAAGGAAAGCCTGCAAGGCCTATTGGGATCTGTGTTTGCTTCACAGAGGGACGGCCCGATGGCGTAAAAAGATTGAAGATTTTTTTTAACATATTTCAGTAAATAAAATAGTTTTTTTTCTTTTTTAAGTAGTTTAATTTTAAATATATTTGACTACCTCAAATGAAGCACATAAAAAAGGTAAGAGAGGCCTGGCATTTTCCAATCATTTTTCGTTTTGAAAATGGCAAAAATGATCCAATTTTTTTTTGAATCATTTCTATAATTTGCGAAACTTTTTGGTTGTCTCGCAAATTACAAAGAATTGCCAAAACACATTTTCGATGACCGAGCTTGCTACTCTCTTGCCATGCATTAGAGGTTAAAGGCTTGTTTTTCCCTTCCGTTCGCTTCTCTGGCAACCATTTTCAATCTTCAAATGGCGATGGGAACACTATTCAGGTTCCCCTTTTTATTTCTCGAGTTTTCCCAATTTTGGTTGTTTCCAACAACATTTCGTATTCGTTTTCAAAAAAAAAAAAAAAAAAATTCAATCTCAAAAAAATCTTATTCCAATCTAGCACCAAAATTTTATGCAGTGCCGAAGCATATTCTCAGGATTCCCTCGTTTCAATTCCTTGAATGGCAGGATAAGCAATCCGGTGAGATTTGATTTCAGAACCCTAACTATTGATTTGTGGCTGCTTTCCCAATTCCACATCGTTGATTGAGTGGGATGGAGGGGTTTCCTTATTATAAAATAAACTCTCCATTTCTTTGTAAAATCATTCCACAAATTGTATATTTTCTCTTCTCTCTTTGTATTTCTTTTTTAAAAATTAGTGAAGTATTTTGGTGGTGTTCAAGACGTAGACTAATTGACCGCATCTCGTTATATTTTAGTATTCTAGTTGTTGTCATATTCAATAATTTTTTATCAAGTATATTTGTAGTAATGTTAGTGACATATTGTGCTATTAAGTGCATGTTTAGGAAAAAACTATTTAAGGAGTCTAAATTTTAATTGAGACTACTTACGATCCCTCCAATCTTTCTTGATGCAATTTTTAGTACAATTGTTCATGCACTATTCACCTATATGGGTATTGTTCATCTATACATGTACTATTAACATTGAAGTTGAATTTAAAAAAAAAAAAAAAACCCTGATTTTCCCACACTAACTGTTGGAATAGGAGAAGACAATGATGATTTGTACGTAGATGTATGTAAGCTGCGTATGAGCAAGTTGGAGAGGAAACCTTACCCGACACCAATGAAAGTTTTGATTCGAAGGGCAAAGAGGAGAGAGCCACTCGAAAGGCATAACCTTATCAAATCTTGGAAAAGCCTCCCGACAATGGCCTACTCGCTCATGAGTTCATCGGGGTGGCTCATTGAGTCTATCAGGTTTGGAAGTGATCCAAATATTCTATTATTGGTTTATGAGAAAAAAATGTTTCAAAAAAATCAAAAATATTGGGAATAATTATTGCATAATTAATTTGTAAGATCAAGTAATTGTAAGAAGTTATAAGATCGAGTTAGTTATTATGAAACTGATGTAGAAGTTATTTGTTTGAATGCTATGAAATTTATGTTTATTATTTATTTTTATTTGTATTATGTTTGTCCTATTTTTATAATTTTTTATATTAAAAATTATATTTACAAGAAATTCTTATATTTTGTTAATTTACACTTTATTTCGTTTTTTTATTTTTTATTTTTTAAAAAACGATTGCGTTCTCTTTGTTGTTTTCAAGTCATTTTTAATTTTTAATTTTCTAAAATAATGAAAACGTATTCTCTTTATTGTTTTTAAAAATATATTTTTAAAAATAAAAAAAATTATAAAGAAAACTCAAAATATATTTATTTATTTATATTTTATTATTATAATGAAAAAAATATTACAAAATTCATTAACTTTAAAATATATATTTTTTAATAATATATTAATATTAAATATTTCTAATTTACTAAATAATCAAATTTATTGAATAAAATAATATTATTAAAAATTTATTTTCAAAATTTGAAAGAGAGCATTTTTTACTTTTCTATTTTGAAAAATAATTTTTTAAAATGACAAAAAAATGCGTTTTTAATTTTTTAAAAATAAACTATCAAAATAGAAAAGTAAAAATAAATTTAAAATTAAAAAATAAAAAAAACGCTATCATATTTTTACATTTTCATATCATTTTGAAAACGTTTTCGTTTAGTTTCCAGGCAACTTAGCTCAATTGTTTTCTCGAATTGAAAATTGAAAAAGAAGAGGGGAAAACCGAGTTCGCCACTGGTGTTACGATCCGAGCTTGGTAACAGGCTGGCTATTAAATGTTTCCATTTTGACTACCTATTCGGCCCACGGTACCGAGCCTAGTTTCTATTTCTATAGCCCTGAAGACTTGGGTTGAGAGACGGCCCAATAAGATGATTACAAATAGGCCAGAACGGAAAAGTGATCGCAATATTAGTGCCCTTAAGCAAGCCCAGCCCAAATTTTGGTAAAAACACAAAATAACTATCAAAATGAACCGCCAACCACCGCATGGGCGGGTCCAGAATCCAATGTAAGGACAAGCCATCTTAGCCTTGGGAAAGAGTTCAGTTTATATTTGATTGGCGGCCGACTTCAACTTACCAACCATCGCATGTTCCCCAAGTATTATTAGCTGTCGCGTCAGGATATATAGGTCATAGGATGATAAGTAAGGATTCATATTAATATTAATAGATCGTATTCCTTATTTTATGTAATAAGATAAAATTTTTATTTAAGATTTATTTTATTTATTAAAATTAAAGACACAAATAATAAAAAATCGTATAAAAATGATAATTTCAAGTATTATCAGTTGTTACGCTTAGGCTATAAATTAATTAATTGGATTATGATAAAATAAAATTGACATAAATAGATAATGAGTTTAATTTCTTACCATGAGTAATAAATCAAAATCTTTACTTACGATTTACTTGTTCTATCAAAATCAAAGATACGAGCAATAAGAATCGCGTAAGGATGGTCATTTCAAATATTATCTGTTGCCATTATTTTACTTCTTTTTAACTTTTTTTAGTTTTAATTTTTACATGCTAGAAATTACACCTATACTTGGGAGAATGTGGTGAGATCATATGCACATAACATCTTCCTAAGATTGTAAGGCTAAAGTTAATACTAGTATATAAACGAGAAGATAAAGAGAGTTTTGAGTAGATATAAAAGGTAAAAGTTAAAAAATTATAATCATATATAACATATATTAATTAAACTATATACATATACATCATAAATAAGTTGAAAGAATAAATCGGTGCCCGGCGGAAAGGTCAGCGACGACAGTAAATCTCACAAGAATTTTGAGGACCTGACTATGGGTTGATGTCCTTGGATTTCTCTTCCTTTGGTACTTACTGCTACATGGACAATAGACCCATCTTGATTTAGAACAAAATCTATCATCATCTTATATTTTAATCTCTATACACATGTACGTACGTAGCATCAATGGGTAGAACCGCTACCGGCAGCAAGCATCTTCTATTTCACCATTGTTCTCGATTTCTCTAGGGTTGAACATTGTACCTTTTCATTGTATTTGAAACCCCATTGGAATGGTGCATATGTTAAGTCCTAAATGCTTGGAGTAGGTTCAAATGGCCTCATCATTCTTCAATTTCTCCTTCCACTTCCTTCAATCGTACCCTTTCCCTCTTCACATCTTCTTCAATTTTTGTTTCTTCTTCTGCAGTGGTTCGTCTCTTTCTAACAATTAGTAGCGTGCAATATTTCGATTAAATTAAAATAATCAAATCAATTTAGTCAAAATTATCGATTTAATGCAATTCAAACCATAGGTTGGTTTGATTTGTTTTCAAATTTAATTATTTCAGTTCACTTCGTCTTTGTATTGAAAAAAAATCAAAATAACCGAATTGACCAAAATATCGACATAGTTTTCTCACTTTGATATTTTAATTTTTTTAGATTTTTCAGTTGATTTAGTTTTTTTATTTTTTTAATTTATTTTCTTTAAAAATTTATTTGATCGGTTCAATTCAATTTTTGACACAAATTAATTTGGCAATTCCTAACTGATAGAACCCTAAACCCCTACCTAAATGACTCTTGCAATGTTGGATTGTGGTGATTTGTTTCTTTTATGTGTTGTGGTGTTAGTGAGTAGTATTATTAACCTGACGAGGTGATTGGCAATGGGGCATCTCTAACCCTTGTGGCCAAGGTTGCCCGTTTATTTTTTAATTTATTTATAATATGTATGTATACACTTAGTTTAATTTATAAATGCATATGATTATATTTTTAAAAAAAATTTAATATGACGTGACATATTATCTCAATATTATGAATTTTATTAATTTGCTATAGTAGTTTGCTAAATTTGTTTGTGAATATAACATTCTTAATAAATTTGAACTCGTCAACTATCGGTTGGTTTATTTATTGTGCAAGAATTATGAGTTATTGTGGGAATTTAGGGTTCATTTAAGGTGCACTCAAATTAATTGTTATTAGTTCCCCACTATCAAAAAAATAAAAAAGAAAAGTGTGAACATCTCAAGCGTTATTACGAGAGTATATATAGCTAATAGTGATTAGTAGTTAGGTTGATAAGTATGAATTTTGTATTAATTTTGTGAACCTTATATGCCCCCGGGAGTTGTGTGACTAGGTCTAGTTACGTAATACAAATAACATAACAATTATCTACCTGCAATATAAGTAGAGCAGACCAGAAATTTAAAGGAAGTAGAGGTGGAGTCATAATTTTGATTCAGTGAGGACGAATTTAAATATAAAAATATGATTTTAAAAATAAGATAATAATAATAAATATATATATAATTATTTCCTATGACTTTTTATATTTTGATAACGCCGTATAATGATTTTATTATCAATTTTATTAAATATATTATTTTTAACATACACAATTAAGTTATCATTCATACATTGGTCTTCAATACTATTACGTAATCGATTATTCATAATATTTATTATAAAAAATATTCGTTCAACTGTTGCAATAACAATCGAAAAAAAGAAAATTGGGTGAGCATTGAGAAAAAAAAGCAAAAAAATAAGATAAATTTGAAAATTAAATAGATTAGGACTTAGGACTTAGTAGATTTAGACCATTTAACCTATTTAACTTAAGTTTTAATGTAATAATTTTAAATTAATTTTAGAAATTAAATGTAATTAAAAAAAAAAAAAGATCTGGAGGCAACTGCCTCCACTTGGCTCCGCCCATGCCAGGAAGCAGAAGTAATGGAGGACCAAAGGGCTACCGCTGGGGGGAAGTGCCTTTTATTTTAGGCAAGCTATTCTTCTTTTTTTGTTTTGATAATTGATAGAAAGGAGACTCTAATAGATATTTCTATCATACTTTTTATTATATTATAAATAATTTATTTTTTATCTTAAAAATTATGTGCATTCCTACCACATTTCATATTCTATTCTTTATTTTATTTATTTATTTATAAACTTCAATTCTATTTATTTTATTATATATAATTAATAATTAAATACATAAATCAATAATCAAATATATGAAATAATCATATACATATATACAAAATTAATAATCAAATATACAAAATAATCAGATACACATATACAAAATCAATAATCAAATACACAAAATAATCAGATACATACATATATAAAATTAATAATCAAATATATAAAACAATAACTAAATACACAAATTTTTAATATTACTCATCAAATACACAAATCAACACAAATTTCCTCAACATCATATACATACACAAACCTAGATACTGGTCACTCTCATCATTGCCTGGTCTACTTCTCGTTGCATGTTCACCTTCTCCTACACCTTTTCTTCTTCAATTGTCTTCTCTAGATTTGTTGTTGCTGCATTTGAAACTTATCTTCTCTAGTCGATCAACCTCTACCTCGTTGAGATAGCAATGATTCTCTCTCAAATTTCCTTCGCCACATATGGGGAAGATTTTGAGGTTCACAAGATTTTTGGCGATTGAAATTTGATTTGGCAAATTTCGTTGGATGAATGATTTTGAGGTTGACTTTTTATATTTGACTTTGTGAATTGAAATAGCGAAGCCGTTGAGATAGCATCAGTATTTCTTTTATTGTTTATTATTATTTTAATAATTTAATTTAAAAATAAATAAATTTAACTAACAATACAACTACTCCTACTTAAACTTAGCAAATAACACTTTTCATTAATGACAAAAATCTATCGAGACTAAGCTCCTAAAACATGACAAGAATTAAATCTATCCTTCTCTACGAAGAATATTCGTTAATATCAAATTACCCCTTCCAATAAAAAAAGAAAAGAAAAATGGCAAGGCAGGTGGGGAAACGATAACATTAAAGCATCTACATGACTTCATTCTTCCCCTAACAATGGCACATGATGATGATGATATGCCAACACAAGACTGATTAGGCTCATGATTGATTGAAGGGCTACGTCTTCAAATAAATAATAAATCACAAAACAATACTCAACGGCTGCTGATGAGCAATTGAGCATCACAGCCCATGTCATACACAGTAGTAGTCTGGGGACAGAATATATTATAAAATCTTGATTCTAGATTTGTAAGAGCTCCCTGAAGAACAAATCAAGGGGGCCTTTTAAATTGTAAATGATTTAAGGGAGCCATTTTTAGTAAATGGACTCTCCCCCCTCTCTCTCGCTCTCTGAACAAATCAAAGGCCTTTTAAATTGTAAATGATTTAACAGAGACATTTTTAGTAAATGGACTCCCCCCCCCCCCCCCCCCCCCCCTCACACGCGCGCGCGCGCACACACACTGAAGACAAAAATACAGTCAACTGTTGCTTGCCTGCTTGGCAAAGGTTCAAGAAAGGCTTCTTGTGAAACTCAACAACGTCAAAGCGTTCCTTTTCACACTTTCACACTTTGTCCTCGGCGTCCTCGATTTAATTATTCCAAAATCCCAACATCCAGAAAAATAAAGTAGAACAAGGAACAGATCGCTTGCATAGTTACTCCGTGACTGGGTTCCTTTTCCGACCAATTTCCCCGTCAAACCCAACAAGTTGCGGGGGCAAAGAAAATTGCGGGGGGGGATTCATCAGAGCTCTAGACGGTTGGCGGCTGACACCTAATTCTGGACAGAAAAATCAGTGCTTTCACATTAGATCTGAGTTCTCCCTTTTGGGTTTCTCCGTCACGGGGCCTCGTTGAGTTGTTCTCGCAGTTCCTTGAACCTGAACAGGACGGTTGGTTCATCAAGTTGTTCAGAGCAAATGATTCTTTAGTGTTTTCTTCATCTCTTTAATTGCTGATCTCTTCAGCCGAGATTGTGTGTGAAGCTCCTAGGGCCTTGATTATTCCATGGGGAACTGCTTGAGCAACAGAATCAAGGCCGACCCATTTGTTACAGGTGCTTCTATATATGTATGTATGTATGTATTGCTCTACGTATCTATATTGAAGGATTGCATTTGATTACCGTATCCTATTATCTGTTTGATGTTTTGTTCCATAGATTCTTGTTGATATCTAGGAAAAAGGATGAAATTAAATACCCATTCTGCGTTTTCTGATGTCTGATTGTTGTTTATACAGTTTTGGAGAATCAACATTCAGCCAACTTGAGCCATATGATTGTGTTGTTCTTAATTCAATGGGGTCGTGTAGTTTGGGGATTTTTTTGTTATGGAAATGTATAAAGCCAAGAAAAAAAAAAAAAAAAAAGATTATTTGGAAATTGTGCAAACCTTTTTAGTGTATTTCATCTATCGAAATTTACTTGTTCAATTTCAGAATGGTATTTGTGACTGCTCTGTTTGTACCATACAATTGATGAGTATAGTGACGTTTAAGTTTGAGAATTGCTAGACTATGGAACATATGAAATTGGTTTGTGTAGGAGCAAAGAATGCAATAAAAGATGGAAAAGAGCTAAGTAATTTGAGTACCAAGTCAGCTACAGGACCCCCTACACCTCGGAGCGATGGTGAGATCTTGGAATCCTCCAACTTGAAGAACTTCACGTTCAACGAGCTCAAAATGGCCACTAGGAACTTCCGTCCAGACAGTGTACTGGGAGAAGGTGGATTCGGCTCGGTTTTCAAAGGGTGGATTGATGAGCATTCATTCACGGCTGCAAAGCCCGGGACTGGATTGGTGATTGCAGTGAAGAAGCTTAATCAAGATGGTTTACAGGGTCATAAGGAATGGTTGGTGAGTATAATTTTCACTTTGTCTTACTGCCCCAATTATGCCAATATGTAAACTTCTCTGTGTGGGAAAACTTGGACGGATAAGGCATGTCTGGTTTAAGATAGGCTACCGTAGATGCAAACCAAATCAATGCTTCTGTATGACGTTTATACTCTCTGTTTTTCTGGCAAATTATGTCTTTGCAATGTTGTACTGCATATTATTTTAGATCCATCTGACATAGTCGTTCTTTGGATGTGCAGGCAGAAATCAATTATCTTGGGCAGCTTCATCATCCTAATCTTGTGAAATTGATTGGTTATTGTTTAGAGGATGACCATAGGCTTTTGATTTATGAGTTCATGCCTAAAGGCAGCATGGAGAACCACTTATTCAGGCGTAAGTTATGTATTTACTTTTTCTTCTATTACTGCCTTGTTGATTTTTGGTACCATGTTGGTTTATCAGAAATTTAGCTTCAGAAATCCCAATACTCAGAAAGCTCTTAGGTGAATTATAATTGATGTTTCAGAATATTACTTGTAGGAAAAATGTTGACACATCATAATCTTGTTGAAACAGGAGGGTCTTATTTCCAACCTCTTTCTTGGAGCATTCGTATGAATGTCGCTCTAGGTGCGGCAAAGGGACTTGCCTTTCTTCACAATGCTCAGCCAAAAGTTATATATCGCGACTTCAAGACATCTAATATCCTGCTTGACTCAGTGTGTTCCTCTACTTCTTGTTGGGAAAATTCACTAAAAACACAGAAAATAAATTCTGCAACGACGGTTGCATCCATTGATTGCATTATAAGTATATAGCTGATTGTCTTCTGGACTCCTTACTGACTTATTGCTATCCTTCTGCCTCTTTCTTTTAATTTCACAGAGCTACAATGCTAAGCTTTCTGACTTTGGGTTGGCTAGGGATGGGCCAACTGGTGATAAGAGCCATGTGTCCACTAGGGTCATGGGAACCTATGGATATGCTGCACCAGATTATCTACAAACAGGTATCTTTCATACGCTGTTTTTCCATAAATTCATCAATCCAGATGAAGTCATTTGTTTCTAGATTTTCTTTTCTTCATGAATTTACACTTATTCTATCTTCTTCTAGATGTTGCTTTATCTGTCTTTGTTCCTTATTAAATTTAATTTTCAGAGGTTGTGACTTTGGATAATGGTTGGTTTGTGCCAGCCCCAGACACGGCATAAGACCTGAAACTCTGACCTTTCCCAACACCTGCCCAATGTGGGAATCTCATAGACCAACTCAGTTTCACTTTCCCAAAAAATTTGAGCCGTTTCTATGTTTCTAGTCCAGACATAACTACTAAGTGATTGCATCTGAATCGGACATCTGAATTCCGTTAGTCTCTGAATTGTATGAGGAACCATTGCCTTCCTTTGACAAACACGAGTCTTTAATCCCACTAACTAGGTTTAGCTATATGAATTCTAGTTTCCAACCATTTCTAAACATGGCAACCTCTTCTTGTGAAGGTCATTTAACCACCAAGAGTGATGTATACAGCTTTGGGGTTGTTCTTCTAGAGATGTTGAGTGGGAAACGGGCAATAGACAAGAACCGGCCATCTGGGGAGCATAACTTGGTTGAGTGGGCTAAACCTTACCTGAAGAACAAACGTAAAATTTTTCGTGTTTTGGATGTTCGTCTGGAAGGGCAGTATTCACTTGGTCAGGCCCTCAAGGCTGGCAACCTTGCACTTCAATGCCTCAGTCCAGAAGCTAAGCTAAGGCCGAGCATGGATGAGGTTGTAAAAGCTTTAGAGCAGCTCCAGGACTCGAAGGACATGGCGAGACTTGCACAAAAGGACCGCCAGTCTAATCATCGTGTGCATTCTTCCTGCAGAACCGGCCGAGAAGCCAACAGAACAACTGCAGATCCCAAACCTTAAAAGACTCTCTCTCTCTCTCTCTCTCTCTCTCTCTCTCTTTCTCTCTGTGGTTATGTTTCCCGTGTGGAATTTACAGCAACTGCAGTAATTCAGGCTTGTAATGTATCTATGGTTGATTGCGGCATTGTACAGTTACTTCTTTTCTCCCTGCTGCTGTTTTCAAAAAGGTACCTTCGACTTGTGTTCTTTTTACTGAATTTGGAAAGACACAGCCAGCCATCATGGATGGATGTTGACTTTCTTTTGATGCTTTCACTTGTTCTTTCTAATTATTTGTCTTAGGTTGGACTAGAAAACGCGTTTTAAGAAAAAAAAAGAATTTTCCTTTTGGATGATGCGCTTTGTTTGATAAAAGCCGTAACGCACACAGGTTGAGAGTGATGGTCTGACCCTACCTTTCATTTCATACCATTGCATTAATGAGAGGCCAAGGCCGTAAATGTTGACCAATTTAAACCTATGATTTCAAACTTATAAAAACGACGTGTCTAAGAGGGTCTTTGACTTACCAATTTGACCGGTTATGAGCTGTTAAAAAGCAAAAGTTGGTGACGTGTTTTGGTATACCTCATCAACATTCAAGTTGGTAGCTTAAACACTATTATCACAAAGTTTTGTAAAAGTTGATTTCCGGGGGGGTTGCTCTATCAACTTTTGTAAAAAAAGGCTATTAATTTATAAGTTATATTGATTGATAATTTTATTATTTTATTCTCATCATTTTTTTGTTAATTTTTAGTCATACCATTTTTCTTCAACCTCTGTTCCTATCACCTGTCACCCCAACTCTTTAGGCCACCATTGTCGACCATTGTCGTCACCCCCATCTACTTCAACTTCTCCTTCATCATCGGATGTTCATCGCCCCATCAACAGTTACCCGTTACCGTCCCCACCCTCATCTCTTCCATATGTGCTTCTCCTTTCCTCTACCATTGTCTTTGTGTATGTATGTATATATATATATATAAAACATAATAATATATATTATTGTTATATATAATATATATAACAATATTGTATTAATATATTTTTAATAATTATATATAATTTATCAACATCTAATTATAAAATTTACATCATTCAACATGTACATTTTTGTTTTTCTTATCAAATTATAATAGGTTATCAGCTCTTTTAAATCAAACACATAATTATTAATTTATAGTTTAAAAACACATTTATCCTAACACGTTATCAATTTAAACGTTATCTAACGATTAAACTTTATATAACTTAAAAGCTATATAAAAAAAAAAAGGTAAGCCAAACACCCTCTAACTCGTGTCAATTACTAAGTTAGCATCTAAGACGGTTCCCACTTCCATCCCCCCCCCCCGCGAAAAAAAGAAAGAAACTAATGGGGGCTTTCCTTTCCTCTCTCATATTTCTTGTTTTTCTCCAACAAGCCTTTAGTCTTTGCCTATCGCACGTTGACCGCCTCAAAAGAGGAGGATGCAATGACATTCAATGAGAATGCAACGATGAGGCAAGGTGACGACAGCAAAATTGACGGGATTACATTCACCCCCATTAAAGGGGTGAACAAAATCACACTCCTCACTTCCCCATCAAGATCTTCACCTCTTTGCAAAGATGAGTTATATTAATATCCAAACCCCTAATGCCAATCTAAAGTTTGTATCAGAACTTTCTTTGTAAAGTATGGCCTTTATTTAGAGTTTTTGAATCAATTTGGGTAACGTCTTATAAGATTAAATAACATAAATAGTCATTAAATTTTATACTAAGATACAAAAAAATTACTAAATTTTAATTTAATATATAATTTTATAAGTATTGTCAATTGTTATTAAAAATTATTAACAAAATATTGATATGTTTGTACTTTAATGTAAAGTTCAATAATCTTTTTATATTTTAGTGGTAAATTTAATAACTTTTTTATGTTTTTGTACAAAGTTCAGTGATCATTTATGTTATTTAGCTGACCACATTGTTTGTCACGTTAATATTCCTTTAACCTCTTTTAATAGCAAATGATAGTAATTATAGAATTGTATACTAAATTAAACTTCGATAACTTTTTAGTTACAAATTCAAATTCATTGACTTTTTAGTACCTTAATAAAAAGTTTATTGACCATTTATGTATTTTAGCCAATCTTATAATCTCTTTCACACAGGTTTTCATCAATTTTTTTGTAGTAAGGACTAAACTATAAAATGAAAGTGATAAACCAGGACCCAAAACAATTTGGGCCGCAGACGACCCAGAATAAAGCTAAAAAGCCCATGCCCAAAGAGAATGGGCCGGTTCACCAAGGCAGGCCCACCCTTGTTCTTTTGGACCATAGGGCACTTTTCACCCTTGTTTTCAAGCCACATTTTCTTTTCTTTTTCTTTTATATCACACTCTTGGAATACCCATAATCAAGAGGCATCTAGAAGGCCGACTATTGATCCTTCCTTTGGGACACTTTTCATGAGTGGTCACCCTTATATTCCCAACTTTATTCTTCTTTTAATCTTCTTGGAGACTTCCACAAAAGCTATAAGTTGACGATAACCATTTGGGTAAGAATCTTTACTCGTTTCATTGAAAGATATAAAAATGTTATGGATAATGTCTCGATGTTTAAAATTGATCGATCGTGATTCATCTGCTCGCACTAATAAAATAAATACGAATACAAAGAGAATAAACAAATAACAAACGATACGTTAGAATTTTTACCTGCCTTCTATGATTATTCTCTGATAATTTTGACATATATTATAATTTCAACTGCTCTCTAATAAATTATCCACAACACTATGTTATTGATATCTTCCAAACTACACCTTAAACTACACAATATATCACAAATAATAAAAATACCGCTTGCACTGTCTCATTATCTTGAGTGAGATATTTTAATTATACGCCGTCTCACCTCACTGTTTTGAGTAATAAGTATTTTAAATATTTTAACTACATTGTATAATTCAAGGTATAAATCATGATGTACCAATAATATTATTTAAATACTCTAATACACGAAATTATTATTCAAAATACTTTTTAAAAAATACTTTAATATAAAAATATCATTTTTAAGTGTCTAATTAACATTTAATCCAAATTTATAATCTCAAATCATTCCTTTTATTGATATTTGGTGTTAACATCCCATAATAAAAGTGTTGATTCTATTCATAATCAATCACAAATCCAAATAAAAGCAAACTATTTCAGATTAACTTGAACTTCCATTAATAACAATAATAAAAAAAAAAAAAAAAGAACACATAATCATAAACTACAAAGTCTCGTCCAAAACCATTGAGATCTTTGTAAACCAAACACATTGCCTGATCGCTGATGTGCGCCCATATAATGCACCAATCACCATCTGACATCTGTAAACAGAAACTTGCATATTAGTTTCACTTACGGTCTATCGATTATAAGCTGCGGGCTACACGGTTTCGCCTTCTTCCTTCCTGCAGCCGCCTCAGCTTCCACCACTTCTAAAAGGACAGTTTTACCCTTAGCTGGATCTTATATTTACCAGCTTCACCACAGACAGACACCATGCAAGCCTAAGAAACAAATATTAGTACACGCACATAAAATTACCCATTTAGCCTAACCTATCTTTCTCTATTCCCATTTCTCCCCCCGCCCGTAAACTTCAGTTTTTTTCCCCAAAAAAAAAGAGAAAAATCGAAGCAGGGAAATGATTTTGGGTTCGGGTTCGGGTTTATAGCTACAGGACGCGGAAGTTCCTGCCAGCGAAGGTCTGGCCGTACTGCCAATTGGAAGGTGCCACGTTGAGGGAGGTGGAGGTGCGGCGGTCACTGCCCGTGACCCTGAATGACAGGGCCTGGCCCTGCAGATCAGCGTTGGATTGCCAGTTCTGCCCCCAGTTGCGGCTCATCGGCATCCACTGGCTCCTGGTGCCCTTGATGCTCGCCCTCACCACGTCCCCTGCACCCGCGACGTTTGTGATCAAAACCAGGTTGAAGTAACGGAAGCCGTTGATCGTGAATCTGATCCCTCCTCGCTTTCTGCACGGCACCCTATACAATCACATTTTTCACTAATTAGTGTGATTAATTCACTATCTAAATAAACCTTGATAATTAAAACAACACGTAAATCCGACCCGACAGCAGCCACGTGGGACCCTGCAGCTCCTGTCGGGGCGCACCAAATGGAAGCTTCAATTTTCAAGCACCCATCTCGATTTACGTGATTTTATTTATAACGAACAATAATAAATAAATAACAATAAACATATTCACTTATACATTTATGAAGCCAATTTTAAAATTAACAAAAGGGGGTAACCGAACCGGGTTTTCGGGTGCCTCGTTTGGGAAAAGGACACGGAACCAAAGCGGATCCCCATCTACCGGTAGCAGATTCCGCAAATTATTGAAATTAAGAAGGGCATTTTCGTCAAAGTGCATAAGGGCCCCGAGATCTGACAAATCGGGAGCAGTCCCTGCTAGGGTTCGAACATTTTCCCATAAATGCCCTTAACGGGTCACATGGCGGTAACGCAGGCTTTTGGGGAATTCCGAGGCAAGGTTTGGGCTCTAGTGAGAATGCAATTTACTGAAAAGTGGAAGGGTATACCGGTCAAATACAAGTACAAAGACGGACTTTTCGTTTTACAAACTCACCGGCGGTAGGAGACGGGTACGATTCCCGCGCGGTATTCGGCTATCTTGAGGAACATAGGCATGGCCAGATCGAAGTGCTCGCGGGGCGGGTTACACCAGCCGCCGTCGTCGCTCGGCTGGGCAAAGTTCGGTGGGCAGAAGTTGGTGGCGGTTACCAGAATGGAGGGGTTGCCGGGGAGGCACCACTTGGGGTCATTGCCACACTTGATTTCGAAGCACGCGCCGCAGCTCATCCCGTTGTTGAACAGCGCGGTACTCAGCGCCGCCGTGCTCACGCCGTAGCCCTGGCTGTACAGGTTTCCGTATCCGCAAGCTCCGCCTGGATCGAAAACCATCTCAACACAGTTAAGTTCACACGATTCGTCTCCTTTGAAGTGGTTTTGTACCAGATATTAGGGTTTAAACTTGGAAGCAGATGCGCAAGATCTGGTTTCCAAAATAATGGAGGGAAACGGAGAACACGGGAAAGTGTAACAGAATGATAAAACAAAGATATAAATGCAGTAGTTTGGCTAGGGAAGAGAGAAGAAGTGTACCCATGGTGCCGGAGGCGTCGCTACCGCCGTAGAAGGTGGCGTGGGCAGTCTGCCACTGGCCGCCGGTGTAAACTCCGGGGATTCGAGCGTGAACCGCCACCGAGAGAAGCGAAACGCAGAGGAGCACTCTCAGTATAGCCATTTTCACTCTCAACAAAGCACACAGAAGGGAGAGAGGGAGAGAGAGAGAGAGAGGGGCAATGGCGAATGGGAAAGGAGTGAAGTGTGGAAGCAGTACTTAAGGAGGGGAGGGGAGTGGAGATATCACAAGGCAGGAGCCCCATCATTTAATGCTCTGTTTTTTATTAAATACTAAAAAAATTGTTTAGAGCCAATATATCTAATAAAATAATTTTATTTATGATAATTCTCTAATCATTTACTCATCTATTTTATAATTTTATTAGGTGCTCATTGTATCTTTATTTTTTATATAAAATATAATAAAAAAATAAGATTGGGGTTATTCACGTCATTTAGAAAAATATGTTAAATAAAAAATGTTATTCGCAACTACAATTTTGCTCCTTGCACCAACTTCTCAATATACCTAAAATAGTCTCAAATAAAAATATAATTTTATTCTTCATCTTTAATGCTTAACCACCCACATTATACAATCACACATTACATTTTCTTTCATTGATCAAACTCTGTAATTTATTTTCATTGGTCGTCACAATTACTTATTATTTCACACCCATCATTGAAAAATTATTTTTTCCTTAAAATCACTCATTTCTCTTGTTTCACACCCATATCTAATTATTTTCTCTTAAAATATCAATTGAGTAAAACGTAAAATGAGATGTGAAAACAAAAAATAAATGAAAATAAAGAAAGAAAAGAATACATACACATATATATATACACAATCACGCAGACACATGTGCACATATACACACATCTCTACATACACAGATACATATATACATAAATATATATATACACGTAGCGGTGGAGCTAGAAATTTTAATGCAGACACATGTGCACATATACACACATCTCCGCATACACAGATACATATATACATAAATATATATATACATGCAGTGGTGGAGCTAGAAATTTTAGGCAGGGTGGACAAAAATTAAATCCTAAACTCTAAATTTTGTCTAAAATTAAAAAATATAAAAAATTAAAAATAATATAATATTAAAATACATATATTAATAAATAATACAACCGACATATTTTTATATTTTAATAACGTCGCATAATAATATAATTATTAATTTTATTAAATATCTATTTTTTAATATAAACAATTAAGTTGTCGTTCAATCATTAATTTTCAATTTGATTGCGCAGTCGAGTCGAGTCTTGATAAACTTCATGACAGACTGTCATTCAATCGTTGATCTCCAATTCAATTACGTAGCCGAATCTTAACAAACTTCATGAAAGAAAATATGTTTTCCGCCATAATTTCAAATATATAATTAATAAATTTATAACAAAAAATAAAAAAAATAATCCCTTTAATTAAAACATAGTTAAAGAAATGGTCAATGGAAGTTAACATACACAAAAGAAAAGTGGGTCAAATTTTCATATATCTTATTTTTAATTTCCGGCCAATATTGAAAAAAGCACTGGTAGTTGCCACCAACTACCATGACCGATGGTTTTCGACGATTAGAGACAATTGCTCGACACCCTTATTTCTATCGACCAACTGACACAAAAAATCGATCAAATCTAACGGCTAAATTTCATAAATCTAATTTTAAACTTTTGGCCAAACCCAATGGACGTAAATGCACTAGGAATTGCCACCATCATGGCCAGTGGTCTTTAGCAATAAGAGTCAATCACCTAACACCCTTATCTTCATCAATTAATATATCCAGAATTTTTTAAAAATTCAGGGTGGGCATTTAGAAAAAAAATTAAAAAATACTAAATTATTATATATAATAATTTTTTTAAAAATTTAGGGTAGCTAGTTGCCCACCCTTGGCTGCATGTGGCTCCGCCATTGCGTGGCCGATGGTTTTTGACAATAAGAGCCAATCACCCGACACCCTTATCTTCATCAATTAATATATCCAAAATTTAGAATTTTTTAAAAATTTAGGATGGACATTTAGAAAAAAAATAAAATATACTAAATTATTATATATAATAATTTTTTTAAAAATCTACCCACCCTTGGCTACATGTGGCTCTGCCACTGTATACACGCAATGCTTGCATACACAGAGATATCTATTCATAAATATATATATAGACACATGTGAGCAGACATACACATATATATATATATATAAATACACACAATGGGCATGGCGGCCATAGCCGCCCCATTCATGGGCCCCTGAACCCTGTGGTTTGGGTGCCTTGAAAGTCCCTGAACCACAAGGTTCAGGGCTCTTTAATGGCCCCGAACCCAAGGTTCAAGGCATATTGAAGGCCCCGAATCGTAGGGTTCAGGGGGCCATGAATGGGGCAGCTATGGCCATTATGCCCATGCCTACTGTGTATTTATATATATATGTATGTATGTGTGCGTATATATATGTGTGTGTTATGCCATTGTGTGTGTATATATATATGTTGGTAGTAGAAATAGGTTGCAATTTTTTTTCTTATTTTCAACTTAATGGTTCCTATTTTTTTTCGAAGATTTGTTGTATTTAAACTATGAAAGTCGTTGAATAAAAAGGGAGGAAAAATTGCATCTTGCTCAACTTAAGTTTGGGAGAAATGTTACACCTTCGTTTTTCTATTTCTATAGAATTTTTATGCTGGTAACAGTGTGTATATATATGCGTGTGTATTTACGTGTGTATAAAAGAGAATTTGAGAATGTGTTTCAAGGATGGTTACGTGGTGATAGAAGAGAATATTTTTGAAAATAATTAACTGTAAAAAGTTATTAATGTGGTTACAAAGAATAAAAGAGAAAAATAATTTTTTAATGACTGCAAAAAGCAAAAAGTGGCTGCGAATAGAATTTCTCTATGTTAAATAACAATGTTATAAATATAAAACATGAAATTATGAATACTTTTGTGAAATTTTTAAAATTTAGAAAAAAATTCTAACTTTTGGCCAAATCTATATTTTTGTATTTGTGATCACTATAATTTTTTATTGTTTTGATTATACCTCTAAATATATATTTTTAAGTCAATTTAATCTATATACTTTCATATATTTTTCGTATGATAACTTGTTATTATAGAAATACAATAATTAAATTTATTTATCTTAAAAAACAACTCAACAAAGACTGGTGAAAAAATAAAGAATAAGGTATATGCTAGTGAATGACACTACTGAAGAATGAGTCAATTTCCTTGGTGCAAAAAGTGAAATTCCTCACCTTAAGGGGATCCTCACACACTACCCCACACATGTGAGATGAGTTAATCACGGTACACGACAGCACACTAGATAGGAGACACAGTGCATTGTGCCTACAAGGAGTCACTCCTATAAGAGGGTGAAACTCCAACACTACGACTGTCATGACTCAAACTTGCATTTTTTAGTATAATCTGCTACTTGAGGAACCAGCCGTACTCTGCCTGTGAGGGCAATGAGTTAATTTCCTGTTCGAGAAAGAGTAGTTCCAAAGCTAATCTAGATATATTATCTGAATACTATGAAAAATTTCCTAAAAAGGTGGTATTCAGATGGCTGGTGACTCGAATGGTTTTGAGGAATGTAATCGGAAATTAGATTTTGTGTTGTAATTGAAATAATAAAAAATTTAAATAAATATATAAAAATATATAAGTAAAAATATGAATTTTACTTGCAAACCGTGCAAGTGAAAGGATTAAAAAGTAATTAACAGATCAAGTCTAATAAAATAAAACAAAATGATTTGTAAAAAACGAGACGCGTGTAAAAGGAGTTGACATGTGCGAGACACGTGAGGAGGAAGCATGCTCATGCTGGGGGAGAGGACATTAGCATGTTAAGTTAGGTTTTTATCTAAGTCTAACTATTTTAATTATAAAAAAAATTAATTGATAAATTAAAATTATAAATTCTAATAATTCAATTTTAAATTCTCGAAAAAAATATTATAAGGTATTGACTAAATTATGTAAACTTTTAATATATTTATAGTACTATATTATTTTTATTTTTTTTAATAAATTTCGCCTTCACTGAAAAAATTTCTTGACTGTGCCTTTTGGTTGTTCGAATTTTTTATTACTTTAATTATATTTATAAATTTGATTTTACAGTTAATTTAATTTTTATATTTTAATTTTTTTAAATGTGATAATTTAAAATTTTTATTATTTTAATTATATATTTGAATATATATTTTCGAGTTAATTTAATCCCTATATTTTTATATGTAAAAAAAAATATAAACGTTATATTTTATTTACATCAAAATACAAAAGTTAAATTGACTAAAAAATATAAGTTCAAAATGTAATAAAAATAACGAAAAATTTGGATTACTTCATATAAAAATACAATTTATAGGTATAATTAAAATAATAAGAAATTAAATAAACATATAAAAAATATAAAATTGACGGTAATAGTTTTGTAGGAGGATATTATATACAATATATTTAGGATGATAAAAGAGCAAGACCGCCCCCTCTCCTTTAGGGCACGGATCTAAGAAAGAGAGTGATTCATTGATGAAACGTAGGACACCCAGCTGCCCAAATGATGACCTCTCAAACACAAGGCCATGTGAGGAGGCTTTGCTTGCCCTCTTGTGAATGAGCTGGTGCCCTACATATCTCATGCCAATTCATCCGCTCATTTCCCCAATAAGCAAAGTCAAATTTAAGGGGATTTTGTCCATTTAATTAATATTTTTAGTTTACTAGTTTTATTGGTGGCCAAATTATTCTATTTTATCTTGAAATTTAAATGTAAAAAAATAAGTTACTACAATAATAGGAGTCAAAAAATATTGAATCTAAAACGAAAATGAAGAGAGTTTTATGCTAAGATACAATCTTTTAAATAACATAAAAGGTTTTAATTTGTTGTAGGCATTGCACAATAAATCTTTGGATAGGGGTAGAGGTAGGTGGGTCCCACACATGAGGGACCCATCCACCTAATAATCTATTATCATGTTAGTGTCGAACAACAGATCATTGTTCATAACATAAAACCCATATTTTGGTTAATTCATTTTCATCGATTAAGAATTGAAATTTTGTTTTAAAATAAAATTAACTAAATTTTAAAAAAAATTGTATCCAAATTTACTTTGTTAATCGCAACAGTGAATAAATTTATTCAACTAGTTGTTAAACTTGTCAAATTAACTAACTACTACGACACTCCTCAATTTATTTAGCCATTTAAAAGGGTTCGTGACTTATTTTGAAAAGTTTAAAAATTAAATGAATTTTAAGATATATCAAGCTAAAAACTTAAAATTCAAAAAGTATATAGCTATATATTATAAATTTTTAAAATTTATAAATAACCTAAATACTAAATTCTAAAATCTTAAATAAAACAAGTGATCCTCTAGATTTCACGAAAAATAAAACGAATATGATACGAAATAAAAATAGATAAATGATATTTTTTAAAAAGTAAAAAATGAAAATGTAAGAAACATATAAATAAAAAATATATATGAGCTTTTTTAAAAATATAATTTTTAATATAAACACTTAAAATTACTTTTCGGTTAGAGATAAAAAAAAATTCGTTTCTAACCTTTTTTGTGGACAGAAATGTATTTTTAAATTGGAAACTCGTTTTCGATATTTTTTTAATATTATCTAATGATTCTGAAATATTTTTAAAAATGTAAAAATAACCCAAAAACATTCATTTGATATTTCTTAACGTTTTGGTATCTGAAATATTTCATAAAAACTAAAACAACGACCCCAAAATCTTTTCCATGTACTTTGGCCATTGATTATTGATTCACATGAAATTTTAATTTTCTTTTTCTACCTCTATATTGTAAAGTTGTCGGTGAATGGTTGAATAACATTGTCCCATTGATAAAAAAATTGGGGTGTTGATGGGAAAGGGGCCAAAACCCAAAAAAGATGGCGGAGATGGGGTGGCAGAGGAGAGAGAATGCCACATGGAATCGACCCCGAAAACCCAATTGAAGGATGGGCCAGTAGGTAAGGAGAGGTCTGGTTTAGGGCTCTGTTGTGGCCCACCACTCACATGGCTTCTCTTTGTTATTTCATGTCACCCCATGTACCCTTGTTCCTCCCCTTCCCAAGGGACGAGCTTTAGTTTCAAAAGACTGAAGAAGAGGCTTGTTGATGGGCCTCTAGTTTCATTTTCATTTATATTTTTTTACTGGTCAGTTACTTGCTAAAAAACTCTTTAATTAAGATTATTGTAGTTCAATAGCCAATGCCCGATTGATCAGTGATCACCGTCGACGGACACTCAGTTTACGACCCATTCACGGCGGAGCACCGCCGCCGCCGCCGCCTCAGAGCCCGCCCGGCCGTTAGTGTACCGAGAAACCAAGCACTTCAAGAAATGGTTCCCGTGGCTTAAATACCTTCGTTTCTGCTTCGTTCGTGTGTTGCTGGGTTCTTGTTTCGGCCCTTCATCATATACGTAAGCTCTTTGTTATCGTATGTTTCACTGTAATTGTGCATAGACAGACGGCCTAGAGATCACTAACAGAATGAATACGCATCCTTGCTTTCTGATTGCCTGTGGCTCTGACTCCCGTTTTCTGTCTTCTTTGTTTACAAGACAGGCTTTTCGGTGTCTGTCATGGCTGTCCGTGATGAAGATGAGAAGCTTAGCAGAGATTTATAACAAGCTATGGAGAAAGGAGATGAAAAGAAGGTGATTGAACTGTACAAACAAGTTCTAGAAGGCCGCCCACTCTACCCAGTACCCATCATACACAATGACACATCTCCAGCAACTCCGGTGCTAGGCAGAGCATTTCCTCGGAGGCAGGAACTGCTTTGTTGGTAGTGGCCGCCTCATGAAGGATGGTGTTTTGGATGTCATTTCTGATTTGTATAATTGTGGGCTTGAGTTGGGATTAAATGAAGAGAACTTACAAGTTTCCGTATTATAGTTGAACAGTGCTACTTATACTGATAGGATGATAGGCTCGATGATTGAATTAAAGTTCATCACTTAGCCTTTATCAAAAAAGCTCAATCAGGCTTCATCCACGAATGAAGCCCAATCAGGCTTGCAACGACAAGGCAACGAGATGATGCAGTAACAGTTGACGTGAGATAACGATAAGATGTAGCAACAATCGCACGAGGTGTTGCAACGAGACGACGACAAGATGCAACGATGGTTGCACAAGGCGCTGAATGAAAAGATGCATCATCGGTCGGTGAGGCAATGCGGGGCATCGATGAGGTGAGGCGAAACTTGATGGAGGCAACCATGATAGAGGAGAGAAAAGACAACCAAGGGCAAGGGTGGTGAATCTATCAATTAGGTGAGGGTATTTTTATTATTTGGTGCATTGGATAGTAACATTTTACTTATTGTTTTAGCAGGTTGATACTGATGTGATTAGGGTTGCTGATACTTGAAACTAAAGTCCCTTGTAAGGGGGAGGAACAGGGGGGCATGGGATGGGATGTGTGGGTGGTAGGGAACAACAGAGCCCCAAACCAGATCTCCCTCACAACTGACTGATAATCCAATTGGGTTTTTGGGCCCCCAAGTCCATCTGGCCTTCTCTGTCCTTTGCTATAACTATATCTCACCCTCGGGTTTTCGTCCCCTTCCATGGACACTTAACCTTTATCAAGTGGAAAATATTTTTCGACACTTACCCACTGCTTAATAACATAGTAAAAGGCTATAAAACCTCTTTTTACAATAAGGGTTCATTGACACTATTGTGACTTTGATTCTATCTTATTGCAATTATAATTATAAATACATAAAATTCCTCTCTTTGTTGAAGTTAAAAACGATCTTATCTATTGAGAGACCCTTGATAAAGTTGAAGAATGTGAAATTGTATTCTAAATATTTGTATCCACATTATGTAGTAAATTCTAAATTGAGATCCTTTTGAGAAAAAATATTTAAAACTTAATGAAAATTAAGTACATCTTTGTAACCCCATAGCTTGGCCCACATCTACAATTGAGCTTCAAGACTTGCCCAAATCGATATTGTGTTATTGTTGTAAGTTAGCTTCTTGTTCCTCACTGTGACATTAAAGGAATATCAAATACTGAACAAACTTTCAGTTGCTTTTCATCCAAGTCCTGAGCCGAAAAATGAGCTTTTATTTCCACAAACATGTCAATTTACAACAGAAAATATGCATCTGCAAGGAAATAATGGGGAGAATTTTAAAAACAACAAAACCCTATCAATTTATACATTAAAACTACACATATAAGCACCATGCAGTTTGTGTTAACTAACGGCAAAGCTGAGAACAGAGCCCCTGGATCTGTGAAGTGGTCGCATTTGCCAATGTATATGTCTTGCTTTTGCCCGAGCCTGAGCATGTCAGGGTTAGTTGGTCGGCTATCTGATCGGACTGCAAGAATGGCATTTGAGATCACACAATCAAATTCAAGCACATATTACAGATATGAATTTGAAAAGAAGGAAGAAGAAAAGATAGGCAATCGAATCCTCAAGATAACGAAACAAAAACAAAAACGGAAAACAGTAAGTTTCTTTAGGACAATTTCGATGAAACAATATGAATTGTCAAAAGAGTAAAATCTGATCTTGTCTCCAGAACAGAGCCTGCTATAAGAGCATGCTTTATCCAGCAAATAGGAAAATACCCAGCTTCTAAAGTGTTTTTTGGGAAGAAACGGGGGCAGACATGTAGTAAACTTTCCTGTTTCAGTTTCTTTCTCCATGCATCTTTATCTACTATTCTTCAAATAGGACAATTAACATCTAATGAATTTAGATGGTTTGGTCCAGTCCATAAAGAATTCCATTTTGACAGTTATAAATTATGAATCCTATGAGACAATTAACCCATTTTGAATGAACATACGTGAACCTTTTCGTGTTTTTCTAGGAGAAAGAAGAATGGTGTGCCATCACTACTTACCAAGCAGGACACGTTCTGTGTGTTGCAGCTCCACATTGAAGTAGGAACGCAACTTAAATAATGGCACCAAGAGCAGTGATCATTTGCATCAACCCCACGGAGAAGCATAACCAACCCAACAGTGAACCTGTTAAAATAAGGCTTCTAAGTAAATTAGAGCATATAAAAACACTTGAAGCAGAAAATATCGAATTAAGACATTTTGGACGAATGGCTTGATTTAGGGGCACTGCTAAACATGGACGGATATTACACTATTTCAACATTCAGGCACACACTCGTTAACAGCCTTAGAGTATGTTCCTACTTACAATATTCTTTTACAAGTCAATGATCATTTAAATTTTGTTTGCAGTAAATTTTCGGATAAAAGTTGGAGCAGGGAAAGAAGGATTTACAAAGAGCTGTGAGTTCTAAACTAATGAACACCTTGACATGAACAATTAAGGTAGCCACAGAAAGTAACTAGCTTGCAACTCAAAAGAATTTTATTTTTAGTTGTCTAATCTAGCAAAAATCAGGAACATACTGAAAACAAAATAAAAGTTCCAATTTCCAGCTTACCCAATAATCAGAAGGAATAAAGAAATAATCCACAATATGCACTGATACATCTTGAATTTAGGTTTAGATGAAGAGGAGAAATATCCTGGAGGAGCATGTCTTTGGCTAATCCATCCAAACTGGGGGCGAATCAAAAATACAAACCCAAGAAGAAAACCAGAGAGGAATCCTCCAATATGAGCAAAGTTGTCCACGTGTGGAAGGATCCCCACTGCTAGATTGATTACAATGATGACCACAAGTGTCAAAAATGCTGCTACCTAACCATACAAATTGGCTAGTGTGAGACAACAAGAAAAATGAGAATCGCAATAAGGGAAAAAAAAAAAAAAAAGTTCAGAAGCCCTTAGCTAACAGCAGAGAGATAAATACCTTATTAGCATATATAGTCCAATTAGTGATGAGTTCAGAAAGCATGGCTCCCAGTAATCCAAAAAGTGCACCAGAAGCACCAACAGAGATGTTAGACTGGATAAAAAGAGATGACAACAAGCTCCCACCGAAACCAGATATAAGATACAGCAACCCAACCCGCACTAAATGGTCAAGCAAGAAAGAGGGATATCAAAGAAATGGAAATATCAAATAGTTCTAACAACATTGACTATGATTGAAATCGCTAGGCATATTTAGAAAAACAATTATAAGCTTGTAGAGTGCAAAGAAAGGAAACTAAAACAATATAACAGTGAATTATAGCTCCTGCAAATGACTTCAAGAATAAATTTCTCATAAAGCCTGTATACTAAGGACTATAGACCAAGATCACAATATAAGAGGATTTGACTCATTTGGCACCAATTTGCTTCAAGAAGTTCTCTTAAGATAAGAGCATGTTTAAAAAATGAAATCCATGGATCTTAAGTTTATCAAAACAAATATATCAAGATCTCCAAAATAGAAACCACCAACAGGTATGCAGCATGCTCAACACAAATGGGTGCCTTATTGCTACATGATCTGGACATGTCAAAAATATGTATGCAGGACATATTGGGAGACATGCCTAGTGGCGATATCTTGATGTGACAACTAAAATTGCAATTATCTGGTGGGTGATGATTTCTTCTATTTATGAATTGGTGGATCTACATAATGCTTGTTACATTTGTTGCCTAAGGGTATATGGTTGAAACAATAGTGTTACTCGAATTTGTTGAATCATATTCAAATTTATGATATGAATGGCAACTTCTATGAGAATATACTGTTACTTTAAAAAAAACAATATATGTGTGTGTGTGTATATACATATATTATATGGCTGCATCCCTATAATGTCCATGTTTTCAAATTTTCATTTCCAATTTACGTTGTTAGAAAATTGGTGAGCTAGAATCCATGTGCTCAACCCCACCTAGTGGGATTTAGATTGAGATGTTTTTGTAAAAGTAATCACAACGAGACAATAATAAATTCAGCAGTTTCTTCAGAACATTGATAGATAAATTGTGTATGGTGATACTAAAAATAACACTTAACAAAAATTTTAATACATACCAAAGCCAAACTCTTGCTCCAGTCGAATACCAATAACTAAAAGACTCAACATATTGGCCAGCAAATGAAAAACTCCACCATGTAACCACATGCAAGTGATTAGGCGCCAACCCTGATGCCCATGGACCACTTTATTTACATCTAAAGCCCCCATTTTCTGGAGTCTAAAAACAAAAGACAGAGAACTGATTAGTTACTGATCATTTTTCTTCATCTTCTGCTCAATGTACAAGCAAGGAGAAAAGTCACAGCTTACTTGATTGACTTCAAACACCAGAGAATTTGAAAAATCCATCTTTATCAGTAAACCATATGTTAAACAGCTCATTGATAGTAGAGAAGCATTCACACAATCACTCACCCAACAAGTTTCCCAAGCTTATCAAGAAATTGAGAAGGAAGAAAAAGGGATACAAAATCTATACAGTAATAACTACCAGGAAATTAGAAAAAAGTTCCTGAGATTGTGCATGCTAATGCAAGAAATACACATATGTTGTCATATAAGGGAAGAGGAATAAAGGCTTATTGTGACATAAAAATGAGACAAATTAGCATGTGCAGTGTAACCAAGAATATTTATTAGTGAGGACGGGAGATATGGACAAGAACATGGGCTGATGGCTGTAGAGAAGAAGATTAAAGAAAGATACGGTAGCGCCTGATTGACTGTATCCTTAGACAAATCAAACAGCAAAACCAGTTCATGATACAAATAGTTGGGATTTATCAATGTTGGATTTTGTCCAACTTGACATATCAATGTCTTCATTTATAAAAATTTAATTAAATATGGTGCGTGTGTTTGTGAAGAGTAAAGGGAAACTAGGTTTCAAAATACTTAAATCTCCACAAATGACATGGAGAAAATCAATTCATTTGAGGAGATATTCTTCTATAAGTCCAGGACCTTAGGATGACAGCAGCCTATCAGTAAGTGGAATCAAAATTCTTCTTACCCTTCATATGTAGTTATCTCGAGCTACACAAAACAGTATTCCTCTCATAGGTTTATAAAACCAACATGAAAGCACCCATAAAATTAATTCTCCTCTACAGCCACGATATCAAAATTCAGTATCAAATTAACATGGTTGCGCGCGCAACAACCTATCTAAAGCAACTCTAAATTGCCCATTTCCGGATAGATTTTCTAAAAGTAACTTTTAGAAAAGTTACTGAAAAGCCTGTCTTGGAAGTAGAGAAGACAGAAACAGGTCGGCAGATCCACAGGCAATCAAAGCATGCTTATTCAGTTAAATCTCTAGGCCCGTCTAGGTACAATTACAGCGATACATATTGATAAAAATGGAGCTTACGTATATGATGAAGGGCCAAGAAGAGGGTTCTCTTTGAAGGGCTGAAACGAGAACCGCCCCAAGAATCCAGCAACGCACGTCGAAGCAGAGTTGTCGGGGCAATTGTTGACGTACATGGTGATCACGAATATCGCAGTATTGGCCACCACAAAGGAAGGAACCAGCCACGGGAACCATTTCTTGAAATGCTTCATTTCTGAGTACACAACGGGGTGAGCTGCGGTATCGATGTCGACGGGGTGGACGACGGAGGCGGTGCTCCTCCGTGAATGGGTCCTGAACTTAGTGTCCGGCGGCGGCGGTGCTCCGGCCATAGCTGGTGAAGTGGAAACGTGGGTAATGACTAATATGATGGTGGGGCGAGAGGTGTTTGAAGAAATGCCAATGTGATCGGTTAGGTCAACAAACTACACGCCATTAGCAATCGTGCCGTCATGCTCAAGACTCTGTCTACCGACGAGTGCAAGCTAAGGCCCCGTTTGGTTATAATTGTGTTATTGACCACAAAATTAAATTCAAAATATTCAAGGATTTCAACTAATTTACAACAACCACGTAAAATGTTTCTATAGGTTTTAGACATTTCAGTTCTGGAAATAGTAAACATAATGAAACCAAAAACAAGTCAACTATATAAAAGGCGTAACATTTTTCCATTTAATTCAAATTGAAGTCCAAATTTAAAAGTGTTATAATTAGGCATGGGCTTCCTACCCTATTAAAAAAAAAGGTAAATTACACTAATTATTTCTTAATTTTAACATAATTATATAGATTATCTTTGTTATCACTTGAATAAAACAATAGATTTATTAACCAGAGAAGTTGTCGCCAAACTACTTGGAGTCTGCAAAAAACAAAAAAATAAATAAGAGGATACAAAAAAATTCTTGTATAAACATTTTGATATTTAAGTCAGACATTAAAACATGATACGTCGTATTAAAACTAGTGTCAAAGACGTATTTCTTTTGGAATGAGAAATTATTTATTTGATCAAGGAGTATGAAACTTTTCTAAATCTATTAGAATTAAGATTTTTTTAGATAATATTTATCTTATTATTCTCGAGTCCACTAGGATTATAATTTTTTATAGATAATTTTTATTCTTTTTGCGAAACTTTTGAATTTAAGAGTTATCTTGTTTTGTGCTTTGTTCAGGGACCCCTTACTTAAGGTGAAATTTACATGCGAGCTTATAGTCTTTTTTGTCCTTCAGTATAGGTCTCTGGGAGACCCATTTGTCTCTTAGTCTTTGGTTGTTGGATGATTTTCAATCTTTGAGTGGTCTCGACTCCATCTTTTTTGAAAGACCACTTAATAATTTCGATATTCTGTTTATATCATCTCCAAAAAATTATAACTTAATAATTTGCAAAAGACCACAAGGTCTTCGAGCTTCTTAATCTCCTAGAGACCTTACAATCTCTTAGTTTTATTCTCTCCAAAAGACTACAAGGTCTCCGAACTCCTCGTCTCATAGAGACCAAGGTCTCCAGGCTTGAAGGTTTATTAGTTTTCGGTCATAACCTTTTGTATGTTTTCAAAAAAAAAAAAATAGAAATTATCTTGAGTTTTTTCAACCTTTTTATAGAACTTTAGCTATGACACATCAACCTCTAACTTAGAAGATTATATATTTTTTTTAAATTTTTAAATTTATATTAAAAAATATCTATGCCGCTAGGTGTTAAAATTTTCAAAATAACAATAATCCCTTCTTATTTCAATCTCCCTTATCATCTTTTCTCTCTCCTATCTTTCTTTATCCTTATTTAATGACGACAATGCTTTCTCTATTCTTCCTTTCCTTGATGACAGTAATGATAGTAATAGTAATGGTGATATTCCCCATTCTTCAACACCTAGTTCGATTTTTGCCCTTATCCAGAGTCAGTCCTGAATTTTTTAAGGTCTGGGACAAATGTTTTCAAATGTGCCCTTTATACATATTAAATAAAAAAATAAAAAGTATTAATTAATTAATTTTATTAAAATTATAAAAATTTACAAAACATAAGAAAAAATAATTTAGAACCTCATTAAAACCTTATTTGGAAAAAATTCAATGAGACAAAATTCCAAATGAAGGAAAAAGAGTACCTTGTATTGTAAATATTACATTAAAAAACGAAAACAACATATTTGAGTCTATATACTTCATCCCAAATCTCCGTAAGTATTTCTTGATTTGATCAATCTTCATTTCATTTAGGGTTGTCAAAAAATATCAAAAAACTGGTGAACTAGACCAAACCAGACCAAACCATGCATTTTGGATTGGTTTTATGGTTCAATGATTAGGTTCTAATTCTAAAAAATTAAGAACCAATATATTTAGTTTGGTTACTGTTTTTTTTTTTTTTCAAACCATGATTCGAACTGAACCGGAATCGATATTATACTTATATATATTATAATTTTTTGAGTATATATATATATATACATATGCATAAATAGTATCACTTTTTATGAAACTAACAGGATTCATGAACTCTTTTATTTCTAACCTTTTATGCGCTATTGCTATACTAAATAGTCGATGTAATCTCATTTGATGAGATAGTCTATGAATTATTTTGTTATACTTTTACTTCAAGACTTGAAGTATTAATGAAGTTATGGGTTTATTTTAATTAACAAATTTGTTTGTAATTTCATATTTTGCGAAAATGTTTAGAAGTTAAATATTAATTGGATATAACCGAAATCGAACTGAAACCGGTCCGGTGTGACGGATTGGTCATGACTTGGTTTTATATATGTAATGATTCGATTACGATTCTTATTTTTTTGGAACTTTTAAAAATGGTTCAGTTACTGGATTCTTATAGAATCGAACCAATCCTAACCATTGACAACTCTACTTTTATCCTCCACAATTAATCGAAATAAAAACAATCATCACATGTACCAACAAAATAAAAATAGCAATGAAATCTTCTTTTCACATGGTATAAGTGGCAACTTCTTTTGTTCATTTTTTTTTTTAATTTTTATACACATATATACATAAAATTTAAAAAAATATTGTGCCCCCTCACTTGTGGGCCTTGGGCTGTGGCCCTGGTAGCCCTGGCCTAGGGCCAGCTCTGTCCTTATCTAACCTTTACTCATTTTCTTGACATCGAGGCTCGCCTTTGCTTAATCTAAGGATTTTTTTGAGATTATTTGAATATGTAATGTTATTTCTGGATAATTCGTTGAAAATCTTCTAAGTATTTTGGAATTAAGATAAAAAAACTCAAGTCAGTTAACAATAGTTTAATTAATTTAAGTTTTTATTGAATATATAGGAGCTAGATAGGAAATTTATGTTTATTTTCTTTACAAATTTTATCTTGGAGGTTGTGGTCCCATTATTAATAATAATGACATTAAAACATGAAAATTATATAACTAGTTCAAATTAAGTTGTAAAAGATTCAATTTTAGGCATCAATCAAGATCATGATTCAAACTCCGATTGTGAAAGTTGGATTTGTCAAACCAACACAAATCCCATTTTCATATCTCAAGATTGAGTCTCAATCCTAATCGATGTTTGAGATTGACTATGCAAGTGAGATTTGTGGAATCAATTTGTCCCAATTGTTGATAATGACTTGGTAAAACTAGACGAAGAAGACAGACTCCATGAGATCATTATCACATAGTTCATTTTTAGTTTGTGCCCATTAATATTTATTTTTTAAAATGAGAAAGATAAGAGAGAAAATGGAAAGAAGAATGAGAAGAAAGAAATTAAAGGGATCGAAAGTAGGGTAAAATTGTTAATTTACCTTATTACTTAATCGATTGTGGAATTGTTTGTAATTTCTTAAACTAGAAAGGAAATCTCTATACACGGGCCAAATCTCAAGGGATGGTTACACAACAACCACTCCTTAAGCATGACATAATTACAAATACCTCTCTAATAGTTTGAGAAATTATAGATTTTATTATTGTTAAAAAGTAAGGTAAATTAATAATTTTACCTTATATTTTTCTCTCTTACCATTTTCTTCCCTCATCTTTCTCTATTATATCTCTTATTCTAAAAAATAAATGTTTGTGGCCACAAACCAAAGATACGAGCCCGAATGATAATATAATATGGAGCCTAATACAAAGTTATTGAATAAATAAATAAAATGAATAGAGGTAAGATAAGGTTAAGGAGCTAGCTAGGTGGAACCCAAGTTGGTATTGGATTTACGAGAAAGGGAAAAAAAGAAGAAGAAGATAATGAAGAAAATACTGTTGCTATTTTCGCTACCACCATCAATGTTAGAGAAGGAGAAAAGAAATAAGAATGAATGAATCAGCGCCCATTATTGGTATTTTTTTTTTTTAAATTTTAACCCTTGAGGGTTTACTAACAAAATGTTAAACTTCAATGAAGGTTTCTATATTTTTCAAATTAAAAGGGTTTGAGTAATTATATCAAATTTAAGAGGTAGTAAATATAATTTACCCTAATATATTTAAAGCCTTAATTCTCAAATATCAATATCTCATTCCAACCTAAACCCTTAAACCAACTTTTTTTTCAAACCAATTAAGTCCTTAAGTGTAAGGCTACCACAATAACCATAACCACTAAGTATCATTCCTAGCAAGTTTAAAAGTAACTTCATACTAAATATAGATAGTTTAATATTTCTATACCTAACTCTGACTCAAAGATGTTGTCTTTTGAAAAAATCACTTGTCAAAAGGACTAGTTGGAATAGAATAAAGGTGTTAGGGAATTTCATCATTTCAAAGTCAATGTGTTGTTTCTGCATTTCTATCTCTACTTCCCATCCAGAAGAGCAAGTTATGAAAGGAGCAACAATTTTTGGATGAAAAAGTTGGGTCTCATTTGCACATTTATGGGTTTGACCTTTTAGATTTGGAGCCATATCTTATTGTGTACGGGATCTCTTGGCTATTTGTGAATAATTGAATTTTGTCCCAAAGGGTTTGGAGCGATAGAGGATCAATAAGAAGATTGTAGGCTAGACTTGTTATGTGCGTGGATTAAGTCATTCAATAGGATCTTTTTCCATGTGTGAGCATGTGCATTCATCATACCTACACTGAGGATCTGTTCAATTTCATGTTTTAATAGCTATAGATTTAGTTTAGAAGGCATGTAGCAATATTTTTTTATAATATTCTTTATATGGTTATAATAAAATCGAACCAAGCCGACTTGAGTTTTGCTAAGCTTAGGCTTGGTTCATGAGTCAATTTCTAACGAGGTTGAGCTCAAAGCTTGACTTGAGCTCAGGCTTAGCTTATCAAAAGATTGATGAGTTGAGCTCGGGCTCACCAAAATTTGTTATTTTGTTTAAACTTAATTTGTTATTTTACTTTATTAGATATACATATATTATATTATGTTAAATGATTAAATTAATATATAATAATTTTAAACATATTCAAATTAATTATATTGTTATAATTTAAAATTTGATAATTTTATGTTAAATAATATATTTTTACAATTATAAATAAATATATTAATATATTTATAAACAAGTTTGTTTATGAATTATTCACAAACTTCTAATTGAACATGTTTACGAGCTTCTAATTGAGTCTATTAGTATTCACGAACCTCAAATCGAATATTTTCACGAGATTTGATGAGTCAATTTTTACTGAGATCAAACTTGAGTCGTTTATAAACCTGACTTTAAATTTAGATTCAAACTCGTCTTGTTTACTTTAGCGAATGAACTCGAATGAATTTTTGTTGAGTTAAGCACCTAACTATTCGAGAATGGCTTGGCTCATTTATGACCCTAGTTCTTTTGTTTAATATATTATATAAACATGCACAAGTTTGGAATCTTTATTTATTAATGACGAGATTAGTGTTTAAAATTTAAGCACTAATTTTTTTTTTCTAAGAGGTTATTTGGCTCACCTCTTCTTTCAAGAGCTTTTAAGCTGCTAAGATTTTAAATTGTGTAAAGTTTAAAAATTAGATAGCGTTTCAGCTGATAACGTATTTAAATAAATATGATTTTAAACTATGAGTTAATAGTTATATGTTTGGTTTAAAAAAATTAATAAGTTATCAGAATTTGACAGAAAGATGAAAATAGATATATTGTTAAATAATGTAAATAAAATTCATAAAAATACTAAATTTTAATAAAGATATTAAATATATTAATTCAATATATATGTTAAATATATATATATACACACATATATACACACACACAAAGGAAGGGGCAATGAACAGAGGATGCGGTGGGGGCGATGGAGAGATGAGGCATCACTGAAGGCAATGGGTGACGACGATGCAGATAGATAGAGGGCGGCAAACGACGAGGATGGTGATGGCAATTGCAAAAGAAATTGGTTTGGCTAGAGGCGGCGACTGAAGATGGCTGTGGTGACGACAACGAAAGAAGGTAGAGGGATGAAGAATGGGGTTTGGTTAGAAATATGTATTTTGTTTAAGAGTAAATTAAATATTTCCTTGGTCAACTCAAAACACTCACATGAGCTTATTTGAAAAAATATGAAGAGAGGTAGAACGTTTAAGTTTTTAAAAGTTGCCAAACGTATCAAAAAATAAATTACATAACTTATAAGCTAATTCAATAGCTTATAAGTGGTGAAATAGTAAGCTAAATACCTTCTACAGAAAATTGCTACTTTACCCGATTACCAAGAAAGAAAGTAACCGAAAAGGGTGCAAATGATAAAAATGCCGCTAACCCATTTGCAAATTTGCTTCACCTGCTCGTCCCATTGCCATTTCTAGCAATCGTCTTCCTCTCGCCGCCTTCACCTCACCTCATGTTGATCGCTGCTGCATCTTCTTTATCTGTAGTTAAAAATGAGGATGTAGTGGCATGAGGCGAGGCGATTGTTAGAGGTGACCATGAAAAAGGGAGAGAGAGGAGAGATGAGAGAGGAGATGGCTATGGAAATGGCAGGTGAAATAAATTTAATTTTGGATGAGGGGTAGTTTTATCATTTGCACCATTGATTATCCCAGTAGTTGAGGGCGAGCACGAATTGCTCCAAAAGAGGCCTTAGACTGTTGTAAATTTCATACTCAAACCTTGATCATAGATTTCGTAATTTAACTCTCCTACAAAAATTTTAAAACTGAGATGCAAAAATTTATGGGTGAGAAATTTCACCTTTTGCTCGCAAAGTAGCAAAATTCCCCTAAAAATGGGTCTGTTTGTCTTTTACTTCAAATCAAAGATCCCGCCAACGGGCATCCTTCCATTTCATCGCTGTAACCTCATTATTATATAATTACAATACGCAATAAATAATCACAAACCTCTGTGCCCCTCTCTCTCTCTCTCTTATCTTGCTGCGTGTCTTCTTCGTTCAGATCTGCGTTGCTCTGCGTGCCGAGTGACTCGAATTCGGATCGCCCACTGTTCCTACAGTTCGATCTTCTTAGGGATTGGGAGAAATGACTCCCCCGGATCACAAAAAGCAAGGAGGAGGCGGTTTCTTCTCATCGATCGCCTCCAGTTTATCCAATTTCGGCAGCGCTATGCACAAATCAGTCAACGGGTATTTTGCGTCCTTCCACTCAGTTCTCCGCTATTTTTATTGCTCAGTTCCGCTGTTTTTTTTATGAATTTGAAATTGTTGGAAGGCTGTGCTTTCAAGTTTATTGGAATTCATAAAATTCTAGACTGGAAGGAGAATAAGAAGAAGAAATAACTCAGATGCTGCAGCTGTTGTGGTTAATTTTTTGGGACTTGTATTCTAAATTATTTGTCGGAAGGATCCATATAACTGGACCAAATTAGTTGAAATATGTTTAGTTGACTTGAGCTGTTAAGTAGAGATATAGATATTCTAAACCTGTTAGTTTCTCTACTTATTTACACCTAGTGGGTGCTCATCAGGTTGTTGGCACCAAAAAAATTGAACCTGAAAAGAATGTTTAAGAAGAGAAAATTTATTTCTGTGTAGTACTCATCCCGAGTTCCAAGTATGGCTGTACAACCTGAATGACGGAGGGGAAGGTGGAAGATAAATAATCAATGTGACTGGTTGAAGGTAGAGGGGAGCTATCATGCCAGAAAGAATCTCTCTTACCTGTATAGAATGTTGGAACTTGACCTTAATTTATTTTACTTTGATAATGTCTATGATGCTGTTTTCTCTTGTTCAGGAATTTCAGCTAGCAATTTTTACTAGTTGACCATGTTTATGGATGCATGTTGTATATGTTGTGCTAACTCTTCCATTTTGTTTGCTCACTTGTTTGTCATCGGATTTCATGCACAATTCTTGATCTTGTGCTTAATTCTTCCACTAAGAGGGCAATAGAGCTTTTTGAGTAGCATATGCCAAGAGTGAAGTGTCTGAAAGCTTTTTCATGGATGCTGGGGTCTTTGCTATTGATATATGTATTGCATCATTAAGAATTCCTAAAATATTTTATTCTGCCCCGCTTTGAGTATCGCTATAAGTTGTGATACAGTTCATTCCCTGAAATTCTTTTGCACACCTCCCTATCATCACATATGCACGATGGGGGAGCTGAGTAATGCCAGTCAGAAAATATGAAGTGTCACATATTCATGGTCTCTTAACTTCATGTGCTGAAGAATCTGGTTTTCATGACCTGCTGGTGTTTTTTTTCTCCTCCAGTTTGTTGGGGTATGAGGGCCTGCAAGTTATAAATCCCGAAGGTGGTACCGAAGATGCAGAAGAGGAAGCACAGAGAGGAAGATGGAAGCTGGAGGTGCCTATTGTTTTCTCTTTCATTTTATATCACTGGTGCAAGTTTTGCCTTGTTACCTATCGAATTTTCTGCTTCATTTTATCATTTCCATGGCCTTTTGTGTTTGTTAGAATACTCATAAGTTTATTTAAATATTTAACTAGGTTGATAAGAATACTCATATTTTTATTTAAATATTTAACTAGGTTGATTAGTATAATCCAAGGCCATTGGGCATCATGAATTGCACATTTGTGTGTACCTAAGTAGTTAAACCAAATTGATAAGCATAATCCAGGCCATTAGGCATCAAGAGCGGTGACGTGTATGTGTGCACATCTGTATTTAAATATTTAACTAAATTGATAAGTATAATCCAGGCTATTAGGCATCATAAATTGCAATATGTACTCATGCAGTGAGTATTTAAATATTCACCTAGATTAATGTAATTCATGACTATTAGGAATCATGGCTTGCAATAATTACTTGTGTATGTGGATTCTGATTGTCAAATGTTATGCATGAAAGAAAAATTATTTGTTGATGAGAGCTGATATCCAGTTTTCTTCGTATTCACTTTAACATGCATCATTGCCCATACTTGATTGTTAGTAAATCTAGGCAGGCTTTTATTTTTTTCCCCTTTTGTATATCAGTTACCCCTCTTTGTCCTTGTCTTTTCTTGTTGGTGAAGAAAAGACATCCTTGAATCCAAACCATCACTTCTGCACATGTTTACTCAAATATATATGCACACACATTCTAAACACTCTCGTTAATTCTTATATATGATTGGTAAATCTTGATGGGTGGACTCAAGATCCTAAAGAGGGAGCACAAAGGGTGAGATGGAAGGTGTAATACCTTGTTTTTCCCTCGCAGTTCTTTATACTGATTCAAGTTTTCTTTGTTCCTTTCTCTGTTTTCTATTTTATGCCTTATCATGAATTTCTGTGTATTTTAGTAGGCTTGCTAGAGAAATTTTAAGATTTTTAATATTATTGTTTGAGGCAGTTAAGTATTGTTGAACAAATTATTTATGTGTATAATGTTGTGCATTATGGAGAAGAGTATTTATTGAGGATAACTATTATATTCTGGATATGTTCCGTTGACTTTATTGCTGTCCATCTCTCTCCCTCTCAACAAAATTAAGGCAGATCTGTCTGTCTTTTTTTTAATCTTGTTTTTCTTTCTTTTATATCTGTGACACTGCTCTTTTTTTCTTTTTTATCTGGCCCTACCATGTAAACTTCAAGCCATCTCTTCTACAATCTGTTTTTTATTTTAATTTTTTCACACTATCTCTATTTTATTGCTTCCCAGGATCGTGACAGTTATTGGAAGATGATGCAAAAATATATAGGCTCTGACATCACATCAATGGTGACACTACCAGTTCTTATTTTTGAACCAATGTCAATGGTTCAGAAAATGGCAGAGGTTTGTGTTAGTTGTATATGTATGCATTACATACTTTCTTTGATGTTGCTACACTCGCTTGATATCCATGTTTGTAAAAATGTACAGCTGATGGAATATTCCCACCTTTTGGATTTGGCTGATCAGTGTGATGATCCCTGCATGCGATTGGTGTATGCTTGTAAGAGTTGCTTTGCCCCATCTCTCCTCTCTCCCTTTTTTGCTGGTCCATTTCCTGGTATGAGATTAATTGTTTCCCATTGCAGCATCCTTCTTTATATCAGTCTATTATGCCTTCCAAAGAACATGGAAGCCATTTAATCCAATACTTGGTGAAACTTATGAAATGGTCAATCATGGAGGCATTACATTTATTTCAGAGCAGGTGAGCTTAAGTGCCTCTCTACATGATATGTTTTCTTTGTTTGTGTTTGGTTTTCACGATTCCTTTTGACTATGGCCTAGTGGCAACTTTCGCTTTGTGCCGTTTTTAGATTTAGACTAGATTGAATAGTGAAACTTTGCTATTAATCAACATTATTGCAATTATAACTTTAATCAGTATCCTTAGTCTCATCTCTTTTTTCTTTCTTTTGACTTAAAAAATTGCATTATAATACTATGCACAATAACAACTGTCCTCCAATGAATTTTGCTTTCAGGTTAGCCATCACCCTCCAATAAGTGCTGGGCATGCTGAAAATGACCATTTTATTTATGGTATAACTTCAAAAGTGAAGACCAAATTTCTCGGGAACTCACTTGAAATCTATCCTCTTGGAAGGTATGAGTTTCGGTTTTGTCAATCTCAATTTATAGTTCTATTATTTAGTATCTATACTTTGTAGCAGTTATAGAATTTATTATATTAGGCTTTAGGCTTTGCTCTATATACATGTTTAACAAGATGAGAGGCCGGTATCACTTCCCCACCCCCTCTATCATTTAACCACTCAACAAATGTGTGTGTGATTTTTAACTTTATTTTTGAGACCCAACCCCACATAATGGGATAAAAGCTTGATATGTTGTTGTTGTTTAGGGTTTAGGGTGGTGGTGGTTGTTGAAATTTTATCTATTTGTTGCAGTTGTCCTTTTCAAATCTTTGTGGTGAAAAATGCACTCAACCATTAACTCACTTATCAATAAATGCATATGCAGGACGAGGGTAACCCTGAAAAGAGATGGTGTGGTTCTAGATTTGGTGCCACCTGCAACAAAAGTTAACAATCTGATATTTGGACGAACCTGGGTTGATTCACCTGGTGAAATGATCTTGACAAACTTGACCACAGGGGACAAAGTTGTGCTGTATTTTCAGCCATGTGGTTGGTTTGGGTATGATGTCATTACTTCAATTGTAATTGTCAATTTCCTCTGTTATATGACTTATATTTAACATGAATGTATGCTGCCTTTTTATTTTGTTTTTTTAAATAAGTCTTTGCTGTTTTTAATGATCACAGCTGCATGCAGGGGATTTTTGTTCCTGATGTGAGGTCGCCAATATACTAGATAATCTCTGATTCATCTATTTAGTCAATCCTTTCCGTTTTCTTTGTTACTAATTTAGCACGTGTCCATAAGGTGCTGTATATGCCACTGCTTTGAGCTATGTGTCTACAAGGTACTGAATGTGCTTCTTATATGGTTGAATGACCAATCTAGAGTGGCACGTGTCCTTTGGCTTTTATATTTAGTAAGGGTATAACTTGTAGAGCTAACTGCCAACAGTCAAGAACTACTTTTTTTTTTTTACCTTCTTCACCTCTAACTATTCATTCAGAGTCAGCAAGAGCAATCTGTGTTAACTGAAATATATAAACTTCGGACAAGAAAGGTGGTTGATGAAGCTGATTATGACCACCAGCATTTGACGCTCAGAGGAGTCGTAGTCTTCTTAGAGGGGCTTCCAAGTCAGCTAGAAGTTGTTCTATTTATCTCCTTTTCTCTACTACATCTATTAGTAATGAAAAATTAGAAAAGTAAATGCGTAATTGTTGTTTGTTTTTCTTTGGCCAGGGGGTGGGGTGGGGATTTCAGTCTAACTTTGATTTGGGGATTTCTGTCCAATTAGTTTACTTTTACTTTTGGAATATTATCTGAAGTTCTTGAATATTTTTGTTTTCATGCCTGTATACATATCTGTTTTGGATGCAGTGCTGGTCGCTATGAAGTGGATGGTTATGTGTATAATGCGGCTGAAGAACCAAAGATATTGATGACTGGGAAATGGAATGAGTCAATGAGTTATCAGCCTTGTGATGTAGAAGGGGAACCCTTACCAGGCACTGAACTGAAAGAGGTTGGTGCATTAACTTTCTTGCTTAGCTGCATCAATCTCCTTTTAAAGCAGGAGTGGTAAAAAGAATTTCCATCAAGAAAGTTAAGATGATTCATCTGCCTGATCAAATACCATAACTTAAAAGCAAAAGTGGTAAATCGAATTTCCAGAGTACTCTACAATTGATTCATCTGTCACATCACTTTATGTGCATTTGAGAATAAGTTAGCTGTCATCACTAATGTATATTGGCTGGTCAATTTTTGTGGCCGACCATAAAATTGTTATACATTCTACATGTCCTACTTATAGATAGAGGGACTGCAGACTAGGCTTGTGTGGCCTTTTCTGGTGCAAAGTTGAGGGGTTGATATGGCATATAGGCCTACCTAAAGTCTGGAGAATAGAGAACTGATAAATGAATGACTAAAATTCTTTAAAGAGAAGTTCATCTAGCACATTCTGAATCCCCTTCACGGAGTGAATTATTGTTGCAGGAAAAGGCTACGATGGAAGTTCATATGGTTAGCACACTCCGAAAGGAGAATGTGACAAGTATAAGCCCCTTAATGGAGTGATTTTATAGGTGTGTGAATCTGCAGAAGACCTGAAAGTCCATTATTCAAATACCAAAACAATTTGTTTGGGAGAGCATTATGTGGAAATTCAGCTTAATTCTAAAGTTATTTTTCATCTAGAAAAGAAAAAAGGAAGAAAAGGCTTAGATTTTATGTTGGACAATTGCAATTTACATTGGTTCCAAGTGTTGTTTGTCACGTTGATTGTCTTGCTCTCCTTGGACTGGTCTGGAAATTGATGCAAATAGATTATTAAGTTGGATATCACCCTACTCCATGACATATTTTTGTAGTCAGCCTCAAAAGAGTATAAAAGGCATTGAAATTTGAAATTTGACATATTTTTGCATATTTTAGCATGCTGTCATTGTTGTGGTGTCTATGTTATAAGAGCCATATAACATCTTTAATGACTTTTTTTTTTGACTGGAAAGTTTTTCAAATTGCTGGTAGTTAAGCTGGTGAACAAATTATTTAATTGCAAACAACACTGACTGGCAATTGTTCTGATGCTTCTACTTTGCAGGTATGGAGACTTGCTGAAGTTCCTGAAAATGACAGATTTCAGTACACATATTTTGCGCACAAGATAAATAGCTTTGACACTGCACCTAAGAAGTTACTGGCATCAGATTCTCGTTTGCGTCCAGATAGATATGCACTTGAGAAGGGTGACTTATCCAAAGCTGGTTCAGAAAAGAGCAGGTCTCTCTCTCTCTCTCTCTCTCTATATATATATATATATATATAAATGCACATACACATAGTTAATGTATACGGTGCACATGCTTATTGGCAACCTAAAATATACACATGGATCAGAACTAGAAAGAAAAAGAAGGGCCAGAATATAGAATTTCAAATGCAACATGTCTATGGCATCTCGGGACGAAATTTTTTCCTGATTTGAATTTTAGTCTTTTCCTTTTGTTTGAAGTCTGAAATTGCTGGGAACATTTTATAATTTTTCCAGTTGACATTTGGATTTAGGATACTGGGGATATTTGGGTCACAAAGTTACTGGTTAGATAGTACTATTGATTCTTATATGGAGCTCCTCTTGTGCTAGGGCATTTCAGTTAAGGTTTTGTACTTTTCTCATTCTGGAGTCCTAGACTTCTGGTAGGGTTAGAATATCAATATACATGCGAACTTTCTTTTCAATAGGGAGATGAGTAATGAGGATTATTAGATTTTGTTTTTTGTAAAGTTGCCAAATCCTTGCAAGGGTCAAGCATCTGCTTTCCTCTTCTCTATTTGTTTTCTCCACGTGATACTGTTCATTTCGGCAGGCCATATCCTCTTTAATCAAGGATAAATGGTTCCTAGTGGCTTGCCATATCTCCTGGCCTTTGATTTAAACCAATCTCCAAAAGCAGAAAAAAACCACTATTTTGAGAATTCTTGCTCTCACTATTTCAAAATACAGCAAGCTGCCACTTTTGAAATTCAAACCAATATCACGCTTCTTTATTTGCAAGCTTCTTCTACCAAATATAACTCAACCCTTGAATTTGCCATATAACAAAATACCAGCAATCGGGCCTTAGGCCCAGTCTTCATTCCTGTGCATGCATGCCTTCTGATCTTTAGATGATTTTGATGGGTCTTGTTGACTCAGCATCTGGTAATTTGATTCTCATTACCAGCACACATAGTATACTTTGAAATTCAGTTTCTTTGAGGCTTCTTTCTGGTCCCATTTGCTTAAAGGCAATGCGACCTGCAACACAAGAACTTGCAAATTTGAGAGTGGCTCCATATTAATAAGAGTCAGCAGCCCAATTACTTACTTAGAAGTTAACTTTGCTCGTCAAGTACCACAGAAACTAGAGTTTTGATGATGGCCAGTTTTGTTTTGTTTGGTTTTCTCACTCAGCCTGGAGGAGAGACAGCGCGCCGAGAAGAGAATGAGAGAGACAAGGGGTGAACAATTTACTCCAAGATGGTTCGATCCATCAACTGAAATCGCCACTACACCATGGGGTGACTTAGACATTTATGAGTACAACGGCAAATACGAGGAGTATCGCGCAGCTACGAGTAGTAGCTCCGACAGCATTCAACAGACTGACTTCAGTTCAACAGAGTTCAATCCTTGGCAGTATCCAGACTTGGCCGCAGAATGACATGTACATTATGGTTGTTTGGGTTTGTGTTTTTGGATAGCAATTGGGTGTTTATTTCTCTCCTTTCAGTGTGAGCTTGAGAAATTTTTTACATGTAGCTGCTGCAAGTTCGTTGTATTCACATCACATCATTCAATCTGTTATAAATACCAAATGAGCTTTTGAAATACTAGTACTAAAATCAATTTGAATATTAAATTAAATTAGAAATAATTAATCTGCCCACCTCTAAAATTAGATTTTAGTCTAATAATTAATGTTCATTCCTAATTAATTGTGATGAAATTAGAAAGTGTTAAAAGTTTTTAAATAAAATTAAAGCTTTTAATAATATGTTAAAATTTAGGGTTAATTATGAAAATAATTTATTTTTTTTGTGAATTTATCATTTTATTTAATTCTTTTTAATTTTGACAATTAGATCTAAATTAGTTTAATTGAGTATAATTTTATCTATTAATTTAGAAAGAGTGTTTATGTTAATTTAGCATATTAAGTGTTATATAATAATAATTTTTGTAAGATTTACGTACACATAAGTAAAAAAAATAAAATAATGTAACTTTTTATGCATAATTTCTCTATTTTTTAAAAGTTAAATATATATATTTTTATATGTACATTTAAATTTGATAAATATTATTATTAAAAGACATTTGATATATCAAATTAATATAAATATACTTTTTAAATTAATTTTATATATAAGATAAAATTATATTTAATTGAATCAATTTAGATTTAATTGTTAAAATTAAAAAAATGGATAAAATTATAGATTTAAAAAATAATAATTATTTTCATGATTAACTTTAAAAATTTAATTTTCTAAAATAAAAAAGAAAAGGGAGAATTCTTTTGATTGAAAAAAAGAGACGTGAGCTTACGTGTCAGTGTAAGTGGGCCTTTCAAACCTCGTCGTACACGCGTCATGCGAGAAACCGGCTATGGCCGGTGGCAACGACCCGATTTGACGGCCGCGATTATTCCGTCCTTACTCCTCTTTGTGAAGACTCGAGCTTCTTCTGAGAGTTGAACGTGAAGACCTCATTCTCAGCAACCTCTCTCCATCTTGTCCACTTTCTTTTAGGGTTTCCGAAGCTTCTCGAGTGCTTCGTTCATGGCTTCGTAATGCAGGATTAGGTGGCCAATGCCATCTCTTGATCCGACTGTTCGCATCTGCAGCTCATACTTCCTACTGCCAAGTTAAACTGATCTTTCGAGTCCTGTTGATTCACCTATTTAAGCTTATAAGGTTTTCCTAATATTTGCCTAATTGGAGCAAATACATTGCGCCTTTTACTGGATTCCGGCTATGTATAGAAATTTTACTCGGTTTTTGAATCGACGACCTTGGATTTTAGTGGATAATTTGCAGACTAGACGATAATGGATCCTGAAGTTGGGAGGGTTGGGGGATCCATGAAAGGGATGCCATTGGGAGAACAATCCGTGTCCCATTTATCGAGTCGGAATCTAGTGAAAGGATCCAGGTATGGTAGCACCTTCGCAAATGGCAATGGAGGAGTCGAATACCTTGGGAATGATCCGTCTCTGAGCAATGCAATTGCAGCTTCGAGTTCGGTTGTCACTTCGGAGGAAGATTCTCACGAGGACTGCGATTTCTCTGATGCGGTTTTGAGCTATATAAATCAGATGCTTATGGAAGAAGATATGGAAGACAAAACTTGCATGCTTCAAGAATCTCTGGATCTTCAAGCCGCAGAGAAGTCATTCTATGAGGTTCTTGGCAAGAAGTACCCGCCTTCTCCTGATCAAAACTCAACTTCTGTCCACCAAAACAGCGATCATGACGAGTATTGCACCAGAAGTAATAGTGATTACTTGCTCAATCCGAGCTATTCAGCTGCGAAAAATCTTGCTCTATATACTCCTTACTTGTCAGTTAGCTCATCAAATAATGGCAGCAATGTTATTGATGGGTTCTTGGAGGCTCCCAGCCCCTTTCATGTTGCTGATTTTCAGAGCGAAAGCCAATCTATTTGGCAGTTCAGGAAGGGGGTTGAAGAAGCACAAAAGTTTCTGCCAAGCAGTGAAGGGCTGTTGATTAATTTTGAGAGAAATGGGCTGTCTCCTCAGGAACGAAAGATAGAAACTGGTGATGTGTCTGTTAAGGTGGAGAAGAAAGAAGAGGGAGAGCACTTGCCTAGGGGGAGGAAGAATCCGCACATGGAGGTTATAGATTTAGAAGAAGAAGACGAGAGAAGCAGCAAGCAACCGGCTGTTTATCCAGAAATCACTCTGCGGTCAGAGATGTTTGATACAGTCTTGCTGCATAGCATGGGGGAAGGTAAGGCTGCCTTGGCAGCTTATCGCAAAGTTTTGAAGAATGGAACGAGCAAAAATATGAAGCATGATGGGCAATCGAGAGGGCCTAATAGTGGAAAGGGCCAGGGAAAGAAACAGAATAGCAAAAAGGAAGTAGTAGACTTGAGAACTCTCTTGATTCATTGTGCACAAGCTGTTGCTGCTGCTGATCCCAGGAATGCATACGAGTTGCTGAAACAAATCAGGCTGCATTCTTCTCCTTTTGGAGATGGAAATCAAAGGCTGGCTCATTACTTTGCCAATGGTCTTGAGGCACGCTTGGCTGGCACTGGTAGCCAGATTTATAAAGCCTTCGTCAATAGAAGAAGATCTGCTTCTGATTACCTGAAAGCTTACCATCTGTATCTTGCATCATGTCCATTCAGGAAAATTTCAAATTTTGTTTCAAACAAGACAATTATGATAAAGGCAAAGGACGCATTGAGGATCCACATTGTAGATTTCGGTATACTATATGGTTTCCAGTGGCCCACCTTTTTTCAACGTATCTCAGCAAGAGTGGGAGGACCTCCGAAGATTCGGATTACTGGGATAGGATTTCCCCAACCTGGTTTCCGTCCGGCAGCAGGAGTTGAGGAGACAGGATATCGTTTGACCGATTATGCCAAGTATTTTAATGTCCCATTTGAGTACAATGCCATAGCAAAGAAATGGGATAGCATCAAGATTGAGGATCTGAAGATCAAGAAGGATGAGTTTGTTGTAGTTAGTTGTTTGTACGCGGCCAAGAATTTACACGATGAGACCGTGCTGGTGAACAGTCCTAGAATTATGGTTCTTAATCTAATTCGAAGGATCAATCCTGATATTTTCATCCATGGGATTGTTAATGGGGCTTTTGGTGCCCCTTTCTTTGTCACCCGGTTCCGGGAGGTTCTGTTCCATTTCTCAGCACTGTTTGATATGCTTGAAACAAATGTACCTCGAGAGCACCATGAGAGGATGCTCATTGAGAGGGAGATCTTTGGGAAGGAAGCTCTGAATGTTATAGCTTGTGAGGGCTGGGAGAGAGTTGAGAGGCCAGAGACATATAAGCAATGGCAAGTCCGTAGCCTGAGGGCAGGTTTCATGCAGCTCCCTTTTGAACGGGAGATCATGAGAGGGGCAACAGAAAAGGTAAGGTCTAGCTACCACAAGGATTTTCTGATCGATGAAGACAGCCAGTGGCTGCTGCAGGGATGGAAAGGGCGAATCATTTATGCACTCTCTTGTTGGAAACCTATTTAGTGAACTTACAGACATGAGTGCCTAGAGCATGCACGACTGACTAACCAGAAAAACATTTACAGGTTTGAATCTGGTGTCTTCCCTTCTTGCTAGTTAGGTTTACTTGCAACCGATGGATTTACTACTAACTCACTAGGTCAATGTTATACTTGGTAGCTGCTTTTGATGGTTACCCGCTTATTTGACCTTGCCTTGTATTTTATTCCTCTGATTGAATAACTCTCAGTCCAACAGATTGCAGTATAAATTACTAGAGGCTTTTCTTTTGCATTCTTGTTGCAATCAACTCTCTTTTACGCATGATGTTAAAGATATCCTCGGAAAAAGTATATCAGCTGTAACACCCCGCTTTTTCAAAGCATGTCACTATGTTAGAGCTCAACATAAAAATATACATTCTTTTTCCACGATACATTTCTTAACACTTCAAGTACCGTATTTCAAAGAAAATCCCCAGCATATCATTACAAATGCGGAAGTAAGAATCGAAACCTGATATGGTACATAATCGAATTCACTTTAATCATAACATAGGAAATCGTACCATAGTATAATATCGCATTTTCAAAAAGAATACATGGAGAATCATCTCTCGGATGAACATTTGTACCTCAGATATAATCAAAAAATACCTCAAAATAACATTGGACCATAATAATATTATATGATCGATTCTCAAACATCATTCGTAATACGTAACATTCTTTCATGAAGAAGCAAAATACCAGAACAACTTGTCAAAATCATTGGACATGTCACCTCGTGCCGTTACATTTCAACCACTTCCTTGCTTTTGCTGGAAGTCCCAATTGAAACGTTTGAATGTTTCAGGGGCATAGCCCAATTAGAAGATGAACCTTCTAGTGATGGTTTAAAAACAATTATATAAATGCATGATGCACAAACATGAATAAACAAATACTTTAGTGTAACTTCCTTAACTATCAAGCCCGACACGAAACCTAAGCAGTCATCTCGGCATGCACACAAGGCAACGAGATACTCTTATATGTTGTTCCGGCAACACTCTTAGGGAATTACGACTACATTATGAGGACAACATCCCATCCCATTCACAAGTATCAGCATGCCAACAATATCATGCCATGTGGAAAATCACGACTATCGATACAACAATACATGTATAGATATGTCAAGATGCACATAAATTACATATAACTTAGCAATTTTCATGAATATCATGCTCAACATAGGCAAAACATAACACTTATAAGTTTTTGGAGTAAAACCACTCACCTTTGTATAACGATAACCTCGAAATATATGTCAACCTCAATTTGCGTGCTAGGCCTCAATAATCAAACAATTACTCAATCTTGAGCCTCAACATACCCTAGACATCATATTCATTCAAAAGAATATCAATATCTATTTTTTCATAATTTCTTCATAATTTTCCTCCATTTTCTCCCTATTTTTCTTTTGATAATTTCAAAATAATTACCTACTCAAGGTTTTTCCCAAATTTTTCTCATCATAATTCATAAAATATTTTTCTAAAGAATATTAAAAAAAATTCAGGAAATTACCTCGACCCACGCGCCTGTGTGTGGATTGAGCTTGAAGACTCGCACGTGTGATGCATGCGTTAGTTGTCTTCTTCCTTTTCTCGATCGCTAGGCGACGCTCCGATGATAATTTTTCTTCCACCGTTTGAACCTACTCCACAAGGCGACCTCAATGACCCTTGGATGCTCGAAACAGTGGCCGGAGGTGCCTTGATCGGGCGTTTAAAAATCAGGCTTCGACGACCTTTGCGATTTCGGCCACTCTTTGAAACTATTTCAAATCAACACGAAAATGTCCCAAAATCTCCAAAAATGATCCCTAAGACTTCTAGAGCAAAACCCTCTATCAAATATCTCAAAATCACTATGAACTTCAAGCAAATTGTTGCTCCAAAATCGGCCAAAACCCTCGCCTATTTATAGGCAAAATTCGGCCTCCCTTTAGCCAATCAACAACCATAACTTCGCCCACATGCTTCCTAGGCCCATGCTTGGCCATACCCTGGCAAGATCAGTCGTCCCATCGCCAGACTTTGGCTTCCATGTGCAGCGGTCAGATTGGCCATGTTGTTGCTAGTTTCGAAATTTACACTTTTGCCCTATTGCAAATTCTTTTTTGCATTTTAGGCCTCATTTCAAGTCCTCAGACTTTGATATTTTACAACGTGAACCCCTAAATCTCATGCTTCACAATTGACCCAACGAATTTGGAAAAATAATGTTTTCAACTTCTTTCAACTAGAATTAAAAATTACACTTAGGTCCCAAATGCGTGTTTCGATCACAAACCCTTTTATTTCATCCCGAAACCACTTATGGGTTGTTCTATTCACAGAATTAGAGCTTTCTCAGGACTTCGTTGATTTCTCGGAAGCCCCTTACCATCATTTAGTCTTTCAGGCTATAATTTAGCCGTTACCGAAAATCGTCTTGAATTTAATTTCTTTCGGCATCATAAATCTCGTCTCAAGACGCTCGTCGATTTCATACCTTTTTCCTAAGGTATATAAGCTTCAGGGCACTTCTTGCAGCTGATTTTCGGTCACTTGTTGTCCTTACAAGCCCATTTTTCGGCATTTCAAACTTATCTTAATTACGTGACAACCTCATAAAAACATGGGGTACTACATTGGCATTCACATAAAAATAAGGATAACGAAAATTTGTCTGATGTGAGCACCTGAACAGGAGTGTGTGAAATTCTAATTTCATTTCATGCTTACTTTTGATGAGTTAAAGCGAGCTGGAAATTCTAATTTCACCTCAAGCTTGCCTTTGATGAGTTAAAGGAAGCTGGAAATTTCACCCCCCTTGGACACCCTGTCCTGCCGCTTCCATCATACAAATTATCAATGTCCTAAACACATTGAATATTTTTGAAGTTTACATTACTTTTGGTGTTTGAACACAATGAGAACAAGATATTGAAAGCATAGACTCCATATAGTCTTTAGATCTAATCGTATAAACCTTGCCACTAATGAGAAAGAAAAATATATTTCAATGTGGAATAAAAGCACACATGATTTGATTCAAACAAGCATGATTCAATCAACAATGAATGCATATTAATCAAATGATGTTTATAACAAAAACAAAAAAGAAAAAATATCCTTGGTTGCAGCCCAGTGTTGGTCCTCGGTGAAGGGCACATTACCCTATGTTTTAAACAGGACTTCCATCAATGATAAAACAAAAATTGCTTTGTTGAAAGCAGAAAGCCAGTTAGGTGCTTTCTTTGTTGGATTGGTACCATTATGATGTCTTCCAGAGTACTAGTGAGGTGATACTGATCTGATTGATTTTGAAAAGTAAGCACTTACCAGTTAATTTAGCCAATAATAGAATAAGAAGGTAACACTATAAATTAGCATGGCAAAACTATTTTGTTCATGGGGCTACACCAGCCTGATATCATAACCTCAATCAGTAACCTCTTCAAAGTTGGGCATAACAAAACATAAAATGTGTACTTTTAACAGATTCAGCATCTAATTTTTTCAAATTCAGGTAACTTTCAACATTTTTCCTTTGTGAAATTTCAAGCGCTCATCCCAAAATACGATTTCGAATTTGAACGTTAGTATCTTCTAAGTTTCTAGTTTAGAAGTGGATGCCAGATTTTGAGTCAAACACAGCTTGAGAAATAGGGCCTACTATTGCTTCATGATACACAATTGCATATACATACACATTATTAACCTGGGAAAATAGTGACCTTAACCACTAAGATGAACTGCTTGAACTCCACAGACTTGCCAATCAAATTATCTAAGAGCATCATTCAGAAACCCTCAAGCTTGACTTTGCCAAGCGAAAAAAAAAAAAAAAAAAAAACCTCAAGCTTCAATTGAATAAAAAACAATAAGCCAATACTCAAAGATCACCTGTTCACAATGTTCATCCAGCCAAAACTTATTCAACAGGCATAGAATAAAATTCAAGGAATGCCCCTTATAGATATTAATTTGACTTGAAAAATATTAATCAACTGTCACATAACAACATACATGCTTTTGGTAAACAATGCATACGAGTTAATTCTTGCTCAAATTATGTTACTTTTTAGATCAAAATCCCAGGGCACAACACAAAGTGGACAACATTAATACCAAAAAACTCTGAAGATGGATAACATGGCTCCAAATGTATACCTCCTGCTGCTGTATATCAAAAACGAGTTGTGACCAGGGAAAAGAGGGCCTTGAAATCCTTTGTTGGTGTGCCAGTTCCCTCAGGCTTTGAGGTAAGATCAAATGCCTTAAATTTGGCCTCCTCAAACTGTAGGGCCTGTTCACAAGATGGAGTATATTATTCCAGAGTCAAACTAATATGCAACAAACAGAACCAATGAAACACAATCTCTTCACAGACCACCACTCAAGAAGCAATACCTGAATGCAGACTTCTGCAACATCAGCCCTAGCAATAGTCCTCATGCCTGTCTGGAAAAGCTCATCATCCTTCCCAACAAGTAGTTCCGCACACCGCCTTCTTTGTCTTGCAAGCCTCCAGCTCTGTACAAGTACAAATATGTAAATCAAACAGTCCACTTGCTACTGGAGTATTGAACAACAATGTAACTAAGAAAAATGAAACTGGGTTCAAAAGTAGTTGTTGATAGCAGTATTATATCAAGATCTTTGATAATAGTAATCTTTTCCCTCATTTGGAGAAATTTCAATGGTAGTGTTTGAGAAGACACGGGTCATAAAATTTCATTACTTCAGAATCATCAAAATTTAGCAGTAATTCTCATAGAAAACTGAGAATCATCAATGGTGCAGGGTCAAACAGTAATTCAGAAACTTGAGTAAACAATCAGGAAAAACCACTGAATACATCAAATAGTTCAAATAATTTCAATTTTAGTTATAACGGAAAGTCAATATGAAGGAATTGTGAGGAGTGTCCTTATTACCCTTGGCTGTGAGCAGCTACATTGCAGTCACTACAAAATAAGGATTTCCTGGAGTTTGTAAAATGCTGGGAAATCATGAAAAAAAGCTGGGAAAATTTTCCTGGTGTTTGTTTTGGCAGTCAAGGAAAACCCAACAACTGCTGGTGATGAGAAAGCTTATTGGTGTTTAGAACTACTAGGCATTATCCCCGGTATTCTGTTCCTTCCCCGTGGTTTATAATAAATGCCTGGATTGGGTATCTTCCGGTGTTTTCTAAGCCCCATTTTTGGACCATGCAGGGAAAGGGTAATTCCCAACCATCACTAGGAACATTTCAAGCTTCATGAGAGAGTTCATTCTGATACTCTATAAATGCTTGTGACTAAAAATCAAAATTCATGGAAAGACTATGCTTGAAGCACCTATCTACTATTTTGTATGAAGTCTGCTACGTGTTAAAAATGCATCAGTTATCAAAAGGAACAAATTTAAAAACAGATGGCATGCCTTATAATTGTGTATGGGATTCCCGAGTCAGCCAGATACTGTTCAGCCTTTCTCTTCCAGATCTGCAATATGGTAAAAATTATATAATAAATTACTTGCTATTGCAATTTCATACAAAAGCAGTTTTAAGGGATAAACATAGCAAACAGAAAGAAAAAGGGGAAGCAATAATTTTAGTTTATGGAAGATCAAGAAAAACTGGGTAGGAGATTTTAAGGTATGATATGAGTTAGAAAGGATTGATAACCTATAATATATGTAGCCAACTTTACATAGTGGGATTAAGGCTTGATATATTATAGTCAAGATAGGTCCGACTTTGAGAAACCAACACTATACGTGAGACTATTTTTAATTCATTATATGTCTAAAAGATCTTTTGTTTGAACAATTACCGGCAGAGAATATACAAAATAGTGAAGTACAAGTCTTTAAGTTTAACTAAAAAAAGTAGTAGTCTTACTTATTATTGGAGCCAATGCAAAAGGTGTAGCTGCAGTGGAACCAAACTCTTGCTTTTTATATAGCGTAGATTCAGAAAGACAAGATGAAATTGTTGAATCAGCAAAAGCTTAAAAAAAAAGTATAAGGAGATGAAAAGAAGGTGAATACCAAAATATTCCCATTTCCAATGCTGTTTAATGGGTGGTTAGGGTCCGTTCCTCCCATCGAACCAACAAGCACAACATGCTTCACTCCTGCAGCTTTAGCTGTACAAGAAAACCAAAACTTCAAGGCATCACATACCAAAATTACAACTAACCTGTAATATTTATATCAAACTATGCAAGAGAAACAGAAAATTGAAAACCTACCAGCATCTATTTGATTCTTCTGCCCAATCCAGTCAACCTAACATGAAAGGTATTCAGCCAGTAGAGACAAAAGAGAGAGATCTAAATAGATTGAAAACTGTGAACATTTATACATGATACAACCAATAACATACAAAGTCATTATCCTACTATTCGGGGTCAACTACATGAATTCTAACTCTCCAATAATTTCTATACCTTAGTGTTTTCCACCAAGCTTTTATTGGTCTTTCTCTACCTCTTTTGCTAAATACTTATTCCATTTAATCCACTCTCCTCACAATGGCCTCTACTAGCTCTCTTTTCACACGATCAAACTAGTTTAATCGTATCTAACGCATCTTATCTTCAATATAACTCACTCTGACTTTATTATAAATAACCTTATATCTAATTTTCTTTTCTTGTATGGCCACACATCCATCTTAACATTCTTATCTACATTACTCAAACAAAAATGTATTTACCTGCTCAGGATATGCTCCATCTTCAAAATAGAACTCGGGCCTCTCACCTTTACTTGGATCAAACCCCGGCTTCATTTTTGGCACGGCACTAGTGAGAATTATAAGAGCATCAATACCTTGGATTGCAGGAACAATGGTGTCAAAATGCCTTATATCTCCAATAAAAACATCATCTGCACCTCCAATTCTCCCCTTGCTCTCCTCTGTCCTGACCAAGCCTCTGGCAACATAAGTATCTGACCTCTCCTTCAACTTCCTATAAATAATTTGTCCTGCAAAAATCAAGCAAGCTATAACCCTGATTGCTACAATAAGAAGATAAGAGTAGTTATAATGGAAAATTTTAGAAATCTTTAGAAGAAAATTTACCAGCACCATGGTAACTTAACAACAAGAGATCTTTATCCTAAACAATGGTGTAGTTGTCTAACAAGAATGAAGTCACGACTTTCCCGATCAATTTTAGTTTTTCAGGCAACAATATTGAACTCGCTCCCCTCTGGTCTTCCATAATGACCACTTGAAGTTTAAGGAGTGAAGGAATTAATTACAGGGCATTTGTTCAATCTCTTGCAGGATCTTCTAATTGTCAGTTGAGTTAATACAAGAAGTCGTTCACTCATTATACTGATGGAGCTGATTCCATTAGACTCATCCCTTGTTAATATAAAGTAATATTAAGTGTACATATATGAGTATAAATTACTGTACATATACCAGTTCTTCCTCCAGCCCCCGAAACAAGGGCTGTGCTTGGGTTCGAGTTCGCCATCGCCACTGGAACCACGTAAACCCTCTTTTCAATTCTTGACTTCCAAGGAAACGGCGATGAAGACGTAACAAGAGCTGAAGTTCTTTGAAATGCCGGTACGAGGAGGGACTTCGCCAAGAAGCAGTAGCTCGGAAGTTGACGTTGTTGGCCTGAAATTGGAGGAGAAGCTAAGGGTACCGGCGGGACACGTGTCGCGGTGGCCATTAAAGAGGGGCTAGTATGTCCCATTTTCGCCCATCCGCCGGTGGAGATAATCGCCGGTGAGCCGCGAAATTCTATCTCGAAGCCGCGAGCGAGAGTATACACATACGCGCTCGGTTCCGGTGGATTTTGTTATCCATTTTCTGATTGATAATCTTATCTGCGCTCCGTAACTGAAAGGATTTACTGATCCCCACGCTCATTTACGCGCGCGTTTTCTCCACTCTCCAGTTTTTGGGAATTTGGGTTGGGCCTTATCACTGAGACCGTGGGCCACCTTGTTTGGGCTTCGAGTGAAACCTGTAGTTCTTTTTCATTTCTTTTGTCCTCAAAAGTGAAATTGCAGTGTACTTAACATTTGCCTCTTGAGAGATACACGTGGATTTGTGCCTGGCCCCACATGCATTGGCTCGCGTTTTTTCACTATCAGGCAAAGCGGGCCAATGCTATGTTGTTCGGTAGTGGGCAATATAGCAAAGCCTATACTTCCCGTATGTTATGTGAGACAAAGTATTTATTATTATTGTTGTTTGAATGTTATGAAAAATTTATTAATTAAAAATATCATCGTTAAATTGATTGAATTTTGTAAAAAAATAATAATTAAAGGATACATGATAATTTATGTGTAAACACTTTGATACTAAAGTTAGATATTGAAGACTCGAATATGGTATTGAAATTAATATTATCTTTTTAGAAATAAGAATTCATTTATTTATAAAGAAATATGGAGTTTTTCAAATCCACTAAAATTAAGATTTTTTTTAGATAATGTCTATCTTAATATTTCAGATTTATTAGGATTAGAATTCTTATAAATAATATCTATCATATTCGCTGAACTCTCATAAAGATTTTTGAATATCAAAATTATTCTATTTGTATTTTTTTTGGAACCTTCTAATTAAGAAAAAATTGACATGGCAGCTTATAGTCTCCTATTCACTATCTTGGGAAGGCTAATAGGTCTCTTGGCCTTCAATCATCTATTTTTGAGATGAATTGTCCCCGGAAGATTGTTTATTCTCTAGGAGATTGTGTTTTTTTTTTTTTGGAGAAGTGTTCTTGATCTCCAGGAGACCATTTTCTCCTGAAGGTTCTAATTTTTATTTTTAGTCCTCAAAAATTGTTTTGGGCTTTTTTCAGTCTTTTTGTGTGATATATCAATTACAAATGTATTGTCATGTCACTTCAATCGATTGAAGTGACATTAGGGCTTAATTATATCATAATATGTGTTATTATTTAAATTAAAGATAGAAATATTTTTAGTGTGTATAACTTTTTATTTTGTAATAAATAGGGGAAGCTAATTTTATAAATGTAACTTTATATCTAGATTTTATAAATAAATTAATTTCATAACTCAAACATATAACTTATTTAGTTATAAGGGAGTAATTATGTGTGTTTGTTGGTTTAGCTAAACTTGAGAATCGAATATAAAATTTTGAACTAATGTGAATAAATTAATTTGGTTTAAGTATTTTTTAACTTCGTTTAACTACAATCGTAAATGATTCAATTTATTTGCAAGTAGCTCGGTGTTTATCTCGATAAAAATTTATTTGAGTTTGTTAAGGTAAATAACTCGAAATTGAATCTAATTTTGAAATTCGATTTGTAAATCAGTCAATCTTGAGTTTAATAAACCTCAGCTCGTTAAAATTCGCAAACATGTTCAAATAAAGACTTGTGAATACTAATAGACTCGATTAAAAACTCACAAATAGTTCATGAACAAATTTGTTTATAAATATATTATTTAATATAAAATTATCAAATTTTAAATAACTATAATAATATAATAATTAAATTAAATAGATTTGGCAAGACTGAGCTTAAGCTCGTATCCAGCTTGAGCCTAGAAATTGACTTGTTGGTTGGCTCGATTCGATTCGATTGAAACTTTAAATTTAACCTCGGATTCTTTTTTGTTGGATTTGAATGACATTGAATTGAGTTTATATCCAATATGGCTCCACTTACATATCCAATATCAAATCCCTGCTATCTATTAATATGCTTTTATGCTCCTTTATTTTATTTATGCTTTGTATACTATCAAAACTTATGCTAAAATAGGTTTATAGTCCTTAATATTTTTGTGTCATAATTTTGAATTATAAATTTTGGAATGGAAGTGAAACCAAACACAATCAAGTTTAAAGTTAATAGTGTTGGGTTAATTTAGTTTTACCTTGTGATTAGGTTGGTTTTGAATCCAAAATTTTAAATTGATTATGAATTATTCTAAGTCTAGGTTTAGAAAAACTTTAATTGACTTAACCAATGAGCATCTCTAGAAGTTACTCTACCCTTGCTACCAATCCATACCTTTGTGCTAATGCTTAGATTATTCAAATATAATACAAAATTATATTTAATATACATAAATAAATTTAACACAATATATTTGATAATTAAAATCATTTTATCATTACAAATATTTTCTCCATAATTTTCTAATTCTAGGAGTCTATCCACTTGAACTATTGATTTATTTTACTAGTTGAATAAAAAAGCGTTTATGGTGTCTTCTTCCGGATTATCTTAGATAGTTTGTGATTTCTTAAAGGTCTATACCTTTAGAGTTTTCGTATTTTCTATTTTGTATTATTAGTTTTTTTTGTGCTTTTGTTTTTTGTTCGGGGTATGTTCTAGTATTGTTTGTATACAAATTTTTTTTTCCCTGTGTTATGAATTTTTTAGTTAAAAAAAAAAAATAGAAGTAAAAGAGTAAAAGCTTTTATCATTAGACAAAACTTCATATACAACATTTGTATGTAAGATGAAAACCACAAGATGGGAATCGAATTTATTATGAACCACAACAAGACATCAACATCATTCAATCATATGAAAAGAAACTTGGGATGAAGATCTCATAAACATGGTTTCTCCCCCTCACAAGAGCAAAGATTCCTTGATTTTCCCTCTTGTTTTTTTTTTCCCCAGAAAACAAGATAAATACAACAGTAGATACATTGCATGAGGGGTGAAGACGGGTCCCTTGATGGAACTTGAGCTTGAAATTGGGCCATTGCATTGCAGTCAATCCACTGGACTTGTGTCTAAGCTGTCACAGATGTCTCCACAGGAACCTTGCCGGAGTAACTTACTTCAGAGATCTTGTCACCTTCCCAAAGTTCTGGCAATGCTTCCCTGATGTTATGGATGCTTTCTAATGAATAATCTGCTCCTTTAGTTCTCTGTGAAGTGCCAACCTGCACATTAGCAGAAGATATCGAAGAGCACCCCATTTAGCCAAGAATATTAAACTTTAATCCCACTACATTGGGTTGGGTAGGCTACATGAATTCTAGCTTACCAGTAATTTTGTAGGGCATTTGCAATGCAATTTAATTACAAAAAGAACTTACCAGCACAGTATGGAGGCCTACACGCTTTCCAGACTGTACATTGCGGACACTATCCTCAAAGAATAGCTGAAACAACGAGAAGAGAAGTCATTATATGGTAATGGTTATTTTGGAAGAAGACAGTATGAAATCCTGAAGGAGATCTACTCACTGTTCTCTGGGGGTTAATGTTGGCTATTCTGAGAGCTCGTTCGATGGCATCTTCTGATGGTTTGCAGAGAATTGGGGTCTTTGGTAATCCAGACCCGGGATTAGGTTGCGAAAAATGTCCAATAATGTCGAATATTTCAGTCCTACTAGTGGGAGTAGTAGAAGCTAATGTTGACCCTAGAAACTCAATGTCATCTTCATCATCAGATATGGTGTTCTTGTGAATGGGATTTAGAGTCTCAAAGCTGATTATCCCCTCAAAACAGTCTTCCAGGCCAAGTCTACTGAGGACTTTGGCAGCATGGACTCTGTCTCCATTTGTGAAAATCTGAAAGCACAAGTGCAAAGATTAAGAAAACAAATTTACGACTATGCCTTCAAAATGCTCCATGTCTGGGAGAAGGGACTTACGACTTTCCGAATAGGCAAGCTAAGCAGAAGACTTCTCAGAACAGGGTCTGGTCTTAGATTCTCATAAGGGAGCCTCCCATGAACAAAGCTGCAAAGCAGGGAAGCCAAGAGCCAAGTAAACAATCTAAAATACAACAACAATGACAACAACAACAACAATCATGAGCCTTAATCCCGTTTGGCAGGATTTCCACACCTGTGGTATTCATCATAGTCAAAGTCATAGCCAATTGCCTGCAAATGGAACACCAGATGAATTACTAAAACTGCTTTAGGATTAAACACTTGCGGACAGTTGAGGGACTAAAAGCCATACCTTAAGACCTGCCATTGTTGTCCCATAGTTCTTGTAGAGTAGATTGGACAAGTTGGTTATCTTACTCTTGTCTATGCCAAGCTTTTCAACCATATAATCTGGACAAGTTTACCCAGATTTTGAGTTAGAGAACCAGAATAACAAATGAGAACACAGAGTCATAAGAATGGCGCGGAGTTACCTCGAATATTCTGACCACACTTCGCTGCCAAACCAGAACTAAGGGGATAGAGGGTATCATCTAAATCTGCAGGTTTGAATCCAGTTAATTAGCCTTGCTTAAGATAACTCAGTTTAACAGTACTCGTCTCTTAGGCCCAACAATAGCAACAGTAATCGTAGTAACATACCAAATAGAAGAGAGTCATATTTTGTCCTCTGAGCTTGGCGGTATCGGTTCTCGAATTCCATTTTCTTCTAAAGAACTACAGGAAAAAGAAACAAAAATTGAAAACACATGAGCAATAGACACCACCATGGAAAGCTTTCCATCAAGGGAATGCTCATACTTCCACTATGGAAGTCCGTATCCATTCCAATAGTTAAGGCTTCTCTGCTTTTGTGAATTGAAAATCCACAACCATCATACTGAGCCAATAAATGTTCACTTGAAGCTCACAACTCTGTGGGTATAGCATTCAAACATACAGCTCTAAGGCATCTATTAAATTGTAAAAGCCCCCAAAAGGAAAGAGTAGCTGTTCACAAATACAATCTCCAAACAAGGAATGGACAGCCACTAACATTTATTAATTGAAGTTTCACAAACAAAGTTGATGCCATGAGAAAACACGAAAAAAAGAAAGCCCCTTTTTTCACTTCACATCTTAAAGAACCATTCCCAAATCAGGTATTATGTTTGGTATATTAAGATAAGCGATCCATCAAGAGAAAAAGTTACAGAGGAAAAGTAAACGAAAAACAAAACTAAAAAAGAAGATAGTTTCTTAGAAAAGAACAAGTGGACCCATTGGTTCTCAACTGAGAAAGAAAAATCTATGATAAAGCCATGAATTGGAAGAGCCCATTTTGCAGACGAATCAGAGAGTTCCTCAATATTCTGCCGTAACGATGACAGGAAATGTAAACAGAGTGCAAGAGATTCAAGAAAACTTTGAAGATCAGAACATGGAAGAAGAATTAGAGCTAGAACTCACCAAATTCGAGAACCCAATGTCAGTTGAGAGAATGCAAAGTAATGGGATGGGATGAAATGGCAGAGGATACAGGGTAGAGCTAGAAACAGAGGGAGAAGTGGGGAGGGAGAAGGAAGACGAGGCTGGGCCTCAGTTTAAATAGCCAAACCGCCGTTGCGTCTTTCCCTCAAAAACATAATTAAACAAATAACAAAAACTATTATTTTAATGCTGGTTGCTGGAGAAAACAAAATTGTACATAGATGAACTCTTGAAGAATCTTTAATGATAGATATGAATGGCTTCTACCTTTATCTCTATTCATTTACCGCTTTAGCTAGGTTTGGATTAGTGCCAGCAATTTTGGACACGAACCGATTACACGACATAATACGGAATTAAGCGGATTATGGTTGGAATTAATCAGGTTCGGGTCATAAATGGATCAACCCGTTTGTGACATAATTATTTTCGTGTCTTGGACGGGTTAACTCGTCTAATCCTTTTAGACACGTAATGACCTTTTTAATTAAACGTGTTAACGGTTAACCCGAACACGTTAATACGATTATATACGAAATGACACGTTTAATTGAAATGGTTAGTGGGTTGATCTGAACACGTTAACACGATTATACACGAAATAACACGTTTAACAGGTGACACAATACGACCCATTTAAATTAAACGGGTTAAATAGGTTAACAGGTGACATGACACGCTTAGTTAAACAAATTAAACGGGTCGTGTCGTGTTACATGTTTAATAAGCGTGTCGTGTTCGACTTTAAGGAAATTGACACGATTATTAAACGGGTCGTATTCGAATTATCTTGATATATATTATACGTGTGTCTCAACACGATACGATTATGACCCGCCACCCGTACTACCACCCCTAGTTTGGATGAAAGGGATGGAGTGAGATATTGTAAAAGAATAATGATAAATTATTTATAGAAATTTCACAACAAAACGAAAGGAGAATGAAAGATAGTGTTCTATTAGTTACTATTTTGTTTTCTATCTCACTCTTTTGTTTAAATAGAAGATATATAGATGAGAATGATCAGAACTAATTATATAATAATTTTAAAAAATATAATATATTTGAATAATCACAGAATATGATGTGATTGACTATATAAATGTACAAACTATAGGATTTGGATGGAAGGACTTGTACTGCGAAATACCTTCCTCTAGATTCATTGAATGCCATTAAAGGGCAACATCAAGATGTGGTAATGCATCTAGCTAGTGCTGATGAAGGAAGGAGCCCACATATTTTCTCGGGAAACAAACATTCGAGCATGCAGAAAGGGGATGGCCCTTTAGTCCTTTTAGGTGGGATTCTACCATGAATCTACCTTCCACAGCATTAGCTGGCCATCACAAGGAGATCCTTCCAGTTTAGGGGAAAAGGGCAAACTGTGTTCTAGGTTTCTAGGTGTGCCCAAACCATCTTCACCCCTTTCAGCACCATGGGGACTGCTTTCCAGCTCATAGGATGGATTTTTCCATAGTTTAGAAGTAGCCCAGAATTGATTCCTTCCTGCCCATTTGTGAGGGCAAAAGAGCCCTCCAAAACCACCAAATTAAGAGTCTCAATTTCCCTTCAACAAACCACTTTGCAATTGCATGTGAATGAAATTTATAGGGTAATATATATATTTTAATCTCTGTATTTATATGTTTTTTTATTTAGATATTCAAACTTTTTGTTATTTTAATTATATTCTTAAATTATATAATTTCAAGTCAATTATATTATGAAACTTTTTATTATTTCAATTACACATTTGAACTATGCTTAATTCATTATGCTCAACAAATTTGTTGACTCCTGTAATTATTTTGAAATTACATAATTTAAGAGTGTAATTGAAACAATAAAAGTTCAAATGTATAAATGAAAAAAAAATGTGCAAATACAGAAGTTAAAATATATATTTGGCCAAATTTATAGGGTTATTATTTTTTAAACATGCCTTTGAATAATTTTATTAGATAAGAAACTAAATAGGCAACAGAGAATTATTTGTGTATAAAAGTGAAAACGAACAAAATTCATAATTTATAATCTTTAAATGAACTAAATCTATACAAATTTTTCTCTATATATTCACATAATTTGACATTTTACAATTGTAATAATGGCATCGTGTTTCATAAAACATAGATAAGTAATGAAATATTGTAATATTGTTCTTGCCATTAGACTTGTTACTTCTTTATTCATTCAAATTTTATGTTTAATTACCCCATTTACATTCATAGAATACATAATTTTACAATTAGGAACAAATCACCAAAACCTAATGTAACATTGATGATTTATATTTCTTTATTTTAAAATTTAAGATAATCTTAATACAAAAGAGATTGATCTCAATAATTAAGAAGAGAATGAAACACAGCATTAATTATTGATCCTCAACCTTATCATCTTCCTAAAACTTTGAGCAATCAAGATCATTATATGCTAAACCCTATTTCCCCAATAAAATGCCTTGTAATTATCACAAAAAACTTGGGGCTGTGGCCTTGAAAGATTGCCAACCCACAAAGCCATCTTCCTGGGATCCCACCCACTACTTTATTTATTCATCATGCATGAAAAGACTCTTCCATGGCTGTTGTGTGTGTGTGTATATCTCTCTTTATATATATATATATATATATTGAAAAAGAAATAATTATAACTTCTTATCACTGAATTAACCTCTTCGTTAAAGATGTCTACCACTGCGTGGCACAAAAATATAGTATGAAAAGGACGAGCTGGGGAAGATGTTGACAAAGACCTTGGAGTTGTTTGGCAATGGAGGACAATAATTGGATCAAAGGTTAGAGAAAGAGAGCAACTAAAGGGTGGGAAAAGTGCCAAAGAGAGAGCAAATGCAAAAGGCCCAAAAAGGAAAAAGGTAAGACCCTTTGTTTAATCTTATACTTGCCATTCAAACAAAGTAGTCCTCAGTTATATAATATATGGACAATAAATTAATAAGACTAGTTTGTTATGATATGGGGAAAGATCGTTGCGTATTTGAAAAGAACATTGCTTTGAAAGGATCATTTCCAACTCTTTCAATTGAAATCTTCTCCCCTCTCAATTATTTCAACCACCTGGCTGGCTGGCTGGCCCTGACTGTGATGCAACTGTGTTGGCTTATTACCACTGATAACTGTATTGTTTAATCTAATTTTGCAGTTTATTTATGGCTTCTGTCCTCTCCTCCACTGGCTGTGGTAAAGCAACACCAATGGAGAGCAACATTGCACCATTCTTTCTAGCATTAGAAAATAACATTTTCATACAATATCTAAATCGTTGTAATCATGGGTTTCAATTATATGAATCTAACCTTATATGTATAATAATATATTAACGTTATGTTAAATAAAGTAAAAAATACATATATATATATTTTACTTAAAACATGCCTACAGAGGGCCTTGTACCCATCTCCCTACTTGTACTTGTGTGGGTACAATTTTCTATTTCGATACTTAGGTCTATGGACAAAATATTATATGCATACTTACCACAAACAAACTAAATTTGTCAAACACATATAACAATAATCTTTCATATGAATATTAAAATAGAAAATCTTAAGCTAAGGGGTTAATCAAAAGCGTATTGGATTCTGAAGCATGATTAGTGGGTGCAATAATGGTGGTGGCACTTGATAAATATGTCTCAAAAGTTATATATATATATATATAACCTATGGTTTTGTAAGTACATGACAGATAATGCACTTCATTAAATAAAAGTATATTAATCTGTCACTGTTATCCTCAGAAAGCAACTTTTCAATTATTGAGATATCAAATAATGCACAGCAACACGCCAGAGCCCAAATATTGAAGTAGAGTTATAATAACAATTTGCTAACCTCCTAACAAGGCCAGTACATACAGATCATGGAAACGTAGTTTAAAAGTCAGCAGAGGAGTTTAGTGTACGCAACTTTATTGCAGATTGTTTTCATATTATATTGTTACAAAAACAACTTAATTCTATGGTAACTTCTCAAGCTTTTTAGACCATGAATGCCACACTTTTTCCAAATATTTTATGTCTTACGATTAAATCTCGGGGTTACGATGTTAATAAAAAGATCTCTAATATAGGGTCTTATTTAAAGTATTTGAAAATTTAATGAATTATCTCTATGAGAATGCAATCTGACTTAAAGGCATAAGCTATTAAGATCTATGGGCTCAAAATCACTTATTAATTAAGATATATATATTTTTTAATTTTTTGAGATGTAAAATTATTAATTCTATTTTATGTTGATTTTTATTTTAATTTATTTTATGTTTATTTTGTTATTCTATTTGAATGAAAGGACTCCCTCCTTAAGTCCATAAATTATTTTTAATGTTAAGTAGTGAATAGTAAGATGTTATTTAAACGAGAAGGTCCCCAAACTCCTCAAATTCACGTATTATTTTTCAATATTAGGTAATAAATAGTGATACGTAAATTAGTATAGTAATAGAAAAAAAAAAGATAAGAAATAATATTATTTTAATAGGACAATTTGTTAAAATGATTATTTGGATGGCGACAATTTCGTTTGTGGAATCCTCCTTGATCTAAGCATTAAAGAAAAAAAATAAAAATAAATTGGTGACCATTAAATTTGCAAGACTTAAATGTGAACTCCCTACACTTTCTACTTATTTAATTCTTATGTTTTTAAATTTTTTCTCTTGTCTATATTGTCAATTGAAAAAGATTTACTTTCTGAATTTGAATATAAAAATTTAGTTAGTGATTTTGCATCTTAAAAAGTAAATAAAATAAAAATTAAATATTCTTTAACATTTATTTATATTATTAAAGGGTCACCAAAGTGACTCTTGTTGAGAGGGACAAATATTCTTAAGTCAATCTTAATGAGATGAGTGGAAGTTTAAGTATTACAAGTGAAGTTAGATAGAAGATTGAGTATTTTAAATACTTCTTTGTGGTTTGTTGAAGTCTCTCGTGCCACTTTTAGTTTTGGTGGGACAAGGCAGATTGATACACTACTTTTAGGTATTGGTACTCAAAAGATATGTATAAAAACAAGGGTGCAGTATTAGCAAGGAGCAGGGGAATGATGTAAAAACTAAAGGAGGTGTGATGCAAAAATAAAGAGAGGAGATCGTGTGCTTCAAAGGAGGAGGGTGCTATGTAGAATACAGAAAACGATATAACTTATAAAATTGAAAATACTGATGATCTTAAATTCCTTAGATTTAATTTTTTCTTTTCGCATAACAAACATTAGGCAAGAAAAAAAGAGAACATTAGGCAAGAGTTGAGGGAGAAAGGCATGGTAAAGCTTAGTCTGATGTGACATAAGCTTGTGGCTTATATGAATAAAATGGAAGTGCTTTTCTCTTTTGGAGTAAGTGGGGAGGTCCGATGACTGGTACAATTTGTAATCTAGTAGCTGATGTGCAGGGGTGTCTGTACTTGTTGCTTCTTCATATGAAATGATGATTTTCTTTCCATTAAACTTATGAGATGACGGCAAACTCCACTAAATTAATCTGCAAATCATGGTTCAGAGTTGAGGGAACTAACCACTTTGCTTGCTTTAAAAATTGGCATATTCCATTGTCGAGGCATTGGAAACCAAACCACTACTGCAGCGCCGTAAACTTCAAATGCCCAAAAGATCATTCATTCATAAATATAATCTTGTAGACTTCATCATAGTATTACTAATCTCATCACCATCATCACAATCTTTAGCTTTATAATTTATATATTTAAAAACTCTGATGATTTTTATATTGGGTATTGGTTACTCATTGCAATCTTCATCCTTTATTCGAGTTTAGAACCAACTTGATAAACACCAAAGAAAAAAAAAAAAGAAAAAAAGAAAAAACCTTCAAGATCCAGACATAAGGAAATATATTATTAATGAAGAGGAAATAAAAATTGCTTGAACCAACCAACATCAGAAATGATTGGTGTTTTGTTTGTTGTTGTTTATTAGTTATTTGCAGTGTTGGAGAGCATTTTTTTGTTTGTTAATCAGCTTCCCTAGTTGGAAGCCATTTAGGTTGTTGCTAGTTGGCAACATATTTTCTAAGACACAAGTAGCAATACTTGCACTACAAAAGTGGCTCCTGGGATGCAATAAGATATGCCCAATCTTAGCCTTATCAGTACATGGCTTGTAGAGATGGAGTTCTATGAAAGAGAATCCAATTTGAACCCAAACGAAACAAGCAAGTGATTGACTATGGTAAAGATACAATATTTGGTAAAGATGACCTTTTCAAATTTTCTAACCACAAGATCATCTTAAAGATAATAACCTCTTCATACTTTGTCTATATGCTACAAAATTAATGAAAGCAAAGCTCTATAATTATTGATGCTTTATTGGCTAGAGAGTTTAATTTGCACCACGCAACTATTTTGAAATGTCCATGGGTAATCCAGAATGCAAGCTCCGATCTAGAACTAACCTGGCATGGAGCTTCTCTGGCCGTTCATTTGTGGGTCTTGAAGGATTTATGGAATTTTTATCTCTGCAATTGTAATGTTGACATGGAGAGGAGTCAGCACAATACGCATCCTGTATTGCTGTTAATGATAAATTCAAAAAGGAAGAATAATGCTTCCAAAGAGCTCTGCTCCTGTCATTGTTTTAGACTCCAAAACAAACAAGGTAAACATACACATTGAACAAATAACTAGTCATCCTGATAAATAAATAAATCAGCCTGGGACATCAGACAAGGGATCTGCAGCTTCAGCTCAGGATGTAGCACATTATTCTTCATTTTCGTTATGAATTTTCAGTTCTAATCAAATCATAGCAGCTCCCCCCCACAGCTACATTAGACAAATCATCATAGCTGTTCCATTTCATGAGATGATTGAAGCATTCTCAATAGCAGAAGAAATTGCATTTACCATTAGTTGCAGATAAAAGTTGGTTTCTACAATTTAGCATAAGCCCCAAATAGAGGGAGCAGGCAGAACAAAAACACTTAAAAATGTACTTAATTTACAATAATAATTTAAATGTTTTTATTCACTATGCTGGCACCACCTCAGGTTCCACAGGTGGCGACCCATCATTCTCTATGGTTCCAACCTGAGTCTGTTTTGTTTCTTTATCATCTCGTTTCACTACTTGAAACCCTTGTTTGAACCTGTCATAATTTGTAGGCTCGCTGCTCTTATATGGGCGTTCCCCCAGCACCCGAATCAAGTCATCCTGATGTAGAATCTCCTTCTCAAGCAAAAGCTCTGCAATTTGAGCAACATGTTCCTTGTGTTCCTCTATCAGCTGTACAGTGCGATCATATGCCTTTCCCAGCCATTCTCTTACTTCATTGTCAATGATTGCAGCAGTCTTGCTGCTGTAGGGCTTGGTCATCTCAAATGCATCATCCCTTTGGGGAAAGGAAAGAAGACCCACCTTGTCACTGAAGCCATAGACGGCCACTTGGGCATAGGTCATCTTGGTCACTTTCTCCAAGTCATTTTGGGCTCCTGTTGAAATCTTTCCCAATAACACCTGCTTCCCACGGAAAATCAGACTCCCCAGAAAGAAATAAGTTTCAAAGGGTAAATTGAAAGGCAAATCAGACATCCAGTTCAAACTGATCAACTGGAATAAGAGGTAAACTATGAGCAATTTTACAGTAACATAATTTGCAAATCAGATGATTGTCCATAACGGCATCAATATCGATTCAATCAAAAAGCATACAAAAATATGTTCATCCTCCAAGCAATGTTCCGGGACCATGAATCATTTTCCACATAACAATAAAGTGAGAAATATAACCCTGGAATATGTGCAAGAAAAATTAAAAATCTTCCACGCAATGGCATTATTACCAGATTCTACCATTTTTCTTTCTTTTTTTGGCATTATTACCAGATTCTATCATTAATAGGTTCATAACATCCTCATGAGATGAGATCCTATTGACTTCCTTCTCACTTTTTTCTTTCTTGTTTGATGCTTGCAGGTACTACCCATTTTTTTTTCTCTGCAGTGAAATCACTTATCTTGCAGGAATGTTTGCTCCGGGGGTGTTCATTAATCAAGATAAGAGAGAGAAAATATCATATATGGGAAGCATTCTAGATGTTTGGTTTTTCCAACGTGTTTGTTAAGCTTATCTGACTATTTCCGGAAAAGGTCTCACGTGCGCTCTTATCTCCCCCTTTCAAGATAAATGTATCTGACTTCCCCTCTTGGATAAATTTATCTGGCTCTTTCAAGATAAGACTCAATTACTTATCTGCCCCTTGAAAGATAATTAATGCCATTTAATGCATTTTAAAGATTTAAATTTATTAAAAAAACTTATTGATTTAACTCTTATAATTAATATTATTTAATATATTTTTAAATTATTATATGTTTTGACAATTTTTAAAATTTAAATGACATTATTCATTTCATTGATTTTTAAAATTTAAATTTCTCTCTCTCTATATATTTTATCAACTAATATAATTCCTTTCATCAGTTTTTAAATTATTTTATTTAATTTTATATTTTATTATCTATTATAAAAATATGTTTTGGCCATTTTTAATTATCTAGGTGGAATTATTGTAATTCTAACAATTATTATTTATACTTTTCAACTCTTTTTAAATTTATTTTTGAACATGAATTTAGAAAATAAAATATTATTTTTAATTTTAATCTTAATTTTTTTGACAATTCATATTAATCATAAAATACTATTTTAATCATAAATTTGGTAATAGGGATATTTTGATAAAAAAACCCTTATCTTGATGCTTATCATATGTATTAATAAATACATGGAAAGAAAAAGTACAGTTACCAGTGGATTCTAAAAAATTTGATAAACAGTCTGATAGAAATTTTGGAATGCTTCTCGTCCTTATCTTGACCATTTCATATTTTGGTCCGAAAAACATCACAATCTTATCTTGATACCACCTTATCTTGCTCATTTTAACAAACGCTCCCTTAGAAGGAATAAACAAGCACTCGTGACAAGCAACCAAGCTATTAATTTCTAAAGTGCAATGGATGGCTAAATACAACAACAACAACATATCCAACCTTTATCCCACTAATGGATGGCTAAATAATCAACCAAAATAATAATTTTTTTAAAAAAACCCTGGCATGCTGAATCATTGCTGGAAAAAAGGAGACTAATTTGGAATTTATAAACACAGCAAATTATAGGACTCCAATAAGTAATGTAAATAAAAAAAAAATATTCTATAAACATGCTCTTGATATGATTAATCACAAAAAATAAAAAAGGTGATCAGGTCTTTATTTGAAAACATAAGAAATCAATACAGAGCAAGAGTATAGAAACTTGAAAACAAAAACAAAAAGCATGAATATAAAGCAAGAGTCTGATGAATTTGTAGTCACACGAATTTTAATAGTTTATTCTTTTAGCAAAATTTCTTAAGAGCAAGCCTTGACATATTTCCTATTGCAATTGGAAACTTCACTGCTTAATGCATCAAATACCGGTCAAGTATATGTCCATGCTAAATAACCCAAAACTCAACCAAGATAGATATGAAAATGAAAAGGGCAGAGATTTGATAAATTCACCTGCTCAGCTGCTCGACCCCCAAGGGTCATGCATGTCATATCAAAGAGCTGCTCTTTGGTCATCAAGAGGTTTTCATTAGGAACATACTGAGCAAACCCAAGAGCTGCTGTACCGCGAGGAACAATTGTCACTTTGAGTAATGGCTCTGCATATTCCAGGAACCAACCAGCAACAGCATGACCGGATTCATGATAAGCAACAGTCCGCCTTTCCAGCTTGCTTATCACCTGAATGTGTGAACAAGTAAATGGATCAGTCTGACTTTTTACAATTCTCATCCTTAATCATAACTTCTCTTAGCCCCTGATTTCTATTTTCACAGTGCCTGCAGTTGTATTCCATTATCAAGTATGTTAGGCAATCATGTTAGTAGCTTATTTCCAGCTAAATAAATAGAAATCGCTATCTATTTTGCAGTATATCCAGAGTCTCGCAATGAATATGCATTGACAATGGGAATTTTAGTCATGTGACTATTCTCCACAGGTCAGTCCTCCTTCTAGGATGAATTGATATTGGGCTTAAATTGGAAATTTTAGTCACACAGCCATTCTCCACAGGCTTATGTCACAAATCCTGCAGTAAGGATAAGAAAAGAGAAGTCTAGCCCATATAAAAGCGTATGTAGTCCCAGCTAATAACTTAAACTTTTGGGTTGAGTAGCAAGCGTGCCTGACTGGTGACAAAATGGTGTCAAATGATCTAATTCTTAATCTAATTTCAACCCAAAAACCCCACTGGGAGTAGGCAAGTAGGCCCAACGCACTCAGAGGGGGAAATGAATTGGGTGTAAGAGTATCACAAATCTCACATCATATGAGGTAGGAGAGATTTTGAGCCATATAAGAGGGTAGGTAACACCAGCTAATAGCTTAAATTTTTTAGTTGGATGGCAACTATTCGACTTGTCACACTTAAATAAGGAATTTTAGTCCTCAGACAGTAAGACCTTTCTCCAACATTAACTTTCCTGTTTCCTTTTAGCCAAATAAACAGCATGTAGGTCAGAAGGAGCCATCCATATCATAGAGACAATAGCAACCACCAGGCCTTGTTCGAGGTTTAAACCATAAAAAGAAATCATTTGGTGGGTTTAGGTGGCGGGTTGGGGGGGGGGGGGGGGGGGGGGGGCGTGGTTGGGTTCATTTCCTATATTATATTTAAGTTTTCAAATAAATCAGGGACGTTTATCAATCTTTAAGTCTCCACTATCCATTTCATTTTTATTTTTCATGTATTTAACACAAGATGCTTGTGCGGAGGATGTAGACAGCAGTGTGCAATCAATGAAGCTGCAAACTAGTGAAAGATGCCCACCAATTATCTTCTCTGATACCCCTAATCATCTGTGTTTACAAAACAAAGCAGATAAAGAATTGAAATGTTGCTTCAAAAAAATAAATGAACCAAACATGCAAGAAACAACATACCCTGTTCTTCTTTTCCAAACCACCAATGACCCGGTCTATAGCAGCCTCAAAATGTTCCATGTTAATCTCTGTACTCTCATTCCTTGCAGCAATTAAAGCAGCTTCATTACAAACATTTGCAATGTCAGCTCCAGAGAATCCAGGAGTCAGAGCAGCAAGTCTCTCAGAGTAATATGACGGCTCTTGATTAAGTTTTAACTTATTTAGATAGATCAGAAATATCTGGTCACGACCTTTTATATCAGGTTTATCGATAGTAATTTGACGATCAAACCGACCTGGTCTCAGTAAGGCTTTATCTAAAATATCAGGTCTATTTGTGCCAGCTAGTACAACCACTCCAGAGGTGGTTCCAAAACCATCCATTTCCACAAGCAGTTGATTTAGAGTATTTTCACGCTCATTATTACCCTGTGAAAATCCCCCACGCCCTCTTGCTCGACCAATCGCATCTATCTCATCAATGAAAACTATGCTAGGAGCACATTGCCTTGCTTCTTGAAACAAGCTCCTGACCCTTGATGGTCCAACTCCGATGAACATTTCCAAAAAATCAGACCCAGCAATGGACAGAAAAGGCACACCAGATTCACCAGCAGTGGCTTTAGCTAGAAGTGTTTTCCCTGTCCCTGGAGGGCCTACAAGAAGAGCACCTTTTGGAATTTTGGCTCCCAGCTCCTCATATTTCTTTGGGTTCTTGAGGAAGTGAACAAATTCCATGATTTCTTGCTTTGCCTCATCACAACCAGCCACATCTTTAAAATATACCTAAATCATCAAAATTGGAGCAATCAAGGCATAGAATGCAGTATAACTTATTATTCAACATATAAACCAAACTCACACAGCCTTAGTTTTAGTAGCACTTTGATCCCACAAGTGCACATTGGCTGAGACTTCCCCTGCTGACAATCACATGAACTTTACAAAGGAAGTATTTTTTCCATTCATACAAATATAAAAGTAAATTAATAATAAATAAAAAATGTCTCATAGTTTATCCCCCCCAACACACACATGTCACGACCTCAGGGGCAATACTGTAATTGCTGCATTGTATTTGTATTTCTGTTGATTGTACTTTGCTGCAATTTTTGATTGTACCTTCAGTTACAATAACTGAAGAGCAGCAAGTCTATAAATAGGCTAACTTTAGAGGATGGGGATTCATGTGGAAAATAACAAGAATCTTTTGCCTCCAATTCTCTGTTCTCTCTCCCTTGAACCCTCAGTTCTCCCTCTATTCTTTCTACTCTCCCTCTCTTTCTGTCTAACTCTCCCTCCAATTCTCTCTATTCCCGGATTCTACCTAAAACAACCTTAGTTCAGGGAGAGAGGGAGAACAGAGGGTTCGAGAGGGAGAGAGAACAGAGAATTCGAGGGAAACGATTCTTGTTATTTTCCATATGCATCCCCATCCTCTACAGTTTCAGTTACAATAAAAAATAGCATCAAAGTACAATCAACAGAAATACAAATACAATGCAATTACAAAATTCCTCCAGGGGTCATGACAACACGCAAATTCAAACAATAAATGAATAAAAACCAATGCCATCCTCCATTGAACACAATCACCATCAACACCAAAATCCCTGTCTAACCCCTAGTGCATATGCTGGCTACACCACAACCTTCAATGACTGGTAAGACATAAGATACACCACTGCACCTATTCAGCACCAACACATAAAATGGGGACATCTTCACTGACTAGTGACTACGCAGTCATTAATAACTGCTGATCTACACTGTTACACATATTCAGCACCAATAAATACAATGAGGAAATCTTCCCCTATAGCTAGTCCACCATCAGCACATAAAACCTCCAAGCCACCTCCAAGAAGAATAAGAAGAAAAATCCATAATAAGCTTTTTTGAAAGAGGAGAAAAAAGAATAATCCATAATAAGCTTCTATGAAAGAGAATAGTGTACAAAGCAAAATGAAATTGATCAGCCTTTTTGAAAGAGGATAATAGGGTAATTCTTTGTCTAGTGTACAAAGCAAAGCTTGATGGCTTTATTTTAGGAAGAGAAACTGGTGGTTGCTTCTGATGGGACTAGTTCATAAACACCCTCCCTCTTCTACTTTCCTTTTCAGATTATAAAATATAGAACACACCGAACATATGCACAAAAAGATGAATCAGTAGTCATGGATAGAGATGGTTGACAAGCTAGAATCTATGTAGCTAACCACATGGTGAGATTAAGGCATGGTGTTCTCGTGTGACATTTTTATTTTCTGGTATACGTGTACCACTGTTCAGTCTATTTATGTTTCATTTTATCTTTGTCAATCTTATGCTCTATTTGCTCCACCTTCAGGATAATCTTCTGCAATCACTTGCCTCACAATAAGCTGCAAAATATAAAACATAGATGTTGGGTTTTTGCATTGAGAAATCTGTCTAGAAGATTAAGAGAACAGCAGATCCCTTAGGCGAATGAAAATGGCTGGAAATTCTAAGTTAGAGAGAAGTTAACTTATATGTTTTATTATAAGGGTTAGTTTAGTCTTTGTGTAGGCTAAATTAAAAGACCTTGTAATTACCGCCTCCTATTGTCTATAAATAGAAGGCGTTGGCAAGGCAATCGGACAGAACACAAACTATCATTCTTTGTCTCTGAATGCAAGTGAGATTGCTGTAAAGAGAGGAAAGGCTTTGTGAGAAGGAGAGTCTTTGTAATCTCTATGAGTGTGCAGTGTACTCGTGTGATAGAGGATAGGGGTCTTGTAACTGCTTTTCATCAGATTTCTAGTGGATTGCTCTCAGATTTGTGGCTGGATGTAGGGCTGTATTTGCAGCCTGAACCAAGATACATTGGGCGCCTCTTGTGTTGGTTTGGTTGTATCTCTTTCATTTTTCTTTGTTAAATTCTGTTCTTGTATTTTGCAGTTTATATTTTCTGTTGGTGATTGATTTCTGGTGAGGAGTGTTGAGTGAATTGGCAAATAAAGTATTGATTGGGTATCTAAAGAGCTCCTAATCTTAACAATAGAGGAACACATAGACATAAATAAACATGTGTGCATGCATGGACTCGCGTGTATCTATTGCTTGCAATCATCAGAGAACAGAGATAGAAAGATACATATGGTAACATATATGTGTAAACATTTCCATTTTCTTATTGTCTGTTGAATTGGGTTCGCATAATTTTTTTTTTTCTGTTGTTTTCCAGTTCATGATAATCTTTTAGCAATATATACCTTAGAGTGGGTTAATCTAATGTTTTTGTTCAAACAAATTTTTGATTTTTTATCAGTGCCACTAAACATGAATCAATTCATGGAAACTGCTCTGGCTTGATCAGGAAAGACTTCAGGAGGATGATGATATGCATTCAATTTTTGGGTTATATTTCTAAAAACTAATCAATTCACTCATGGGACGAAAAAAAAAAAAAAAAACTTCAAAAGGAAAACAAATTCTAGTTAAAGATTCTGTAGGGAACTGATTTAATGAGGTGATATTTTTCCCCTTTCTAGTCAAAGAATTATTTATATGTCACTTGTATGAGCATGGCCTTTGTTATCTTTGCACATTTCAAAGTCAATGGTATTCAGAAATTTCTGTGGCCAAACAACAATAATACAAAACCTTACAAGGTCAAACTCATCAAGACATTCTATTGTGAAGGCCAACAATGGGGGATGCCTGTGTCAGTCAGCACTGGGATTCAAATGATTGGGTCTAAGCGAATTACCCTTTCAGATTAACTTAGCTGTTACCATAAACATATTGTGCCAATACAAGAAATCCAAGAAAAAGTAAATAAAGCTGTTACCATAAACATATTGTGCTAATACAAGAAATCCAAGAAAAAGTAAATAAACGGCTAACCTTGTTTTTTGAATTCTTATCCATCTTTGTAAAATTTGCTTTTCCCATGTTGAAAATTCCCCAGGCACCCTTGCCACCCGAGCCACCAACACCTGGTCTACCCTGCATTATTCGTCTTATGAATAGTGAGGACACTAAAATCAAGGCTGACGGGGCAAACCTCAGCAGTTCATGGAACCAATTCATCTGCGATACATATGTTACAGGAACATAATTATGAGGGTCTATTCCCAGGGCTTCTTGGGCTTCCTCCAGCTTTTCCTCAAAAGAGTCAACACTTCCAATATTGAAATAGAACTTGTATTGGCTCACACCATCTGTAGGAACTTGGACAACCTGATCATTGGTTTGATCAGTAACAGATGGGGAGCCCTTCACATAGACTTTTGCAACAGACTTATTTGCAACAACAATGTGATCCACAAGACCAGGTTCAAGGAGCTTATTTTTGAACTCTTGAAAACTAATCTGCAGAAATAGAAAGAAACTAATCAGATGACAGATGATCTGAGAGAGAGAGAGAGAAGATGGTTTTTGGGGGGTGGGGGGGGGGGGGGGGGGGAAGCCTTAGCAAGCAATTTTTCCAGGAGCACTTGTCAAAAGCAAGAAAAGAGGAGTCTATTTTAGATAATCCATGCCTGTTGTAATGACAATAGCAACAGTGCTGGTATGACAGTCTGCTATGATTTAACTACACTATAAATTAAAAAAGAGAAAATGACCAGGGAAAGAAAGAAGGGGTGATAAAAATAGATTAGGGAATTCAGAAGCCCACCAGTATAAACCATGAAAGTTTGGCCCAGGAATTACACATGAAAAGTTATCAGTCTACAACCACTGTAAAGGACAGCAATCTTAGACAAATGATGGTAATGATATGGAACAAATACCACATGGAATGAACAAACCAAAAGATGCCTAGCCCTAAAATCATCATCATCACTGTCACCATCATAATAATAAAGGAGGGGGATGGGGAAACTTATTTAAGCAATGACATTTTCATGCTTGTTTCAAAGGCAAGCTTGCCAATAATCATAGCAAACAATTAGTCTGAGGACCACAACCACAAAGAAAATACTCCTACGAAAATTGTCCTTAAAACTGGAATTTTCTAAGTAGAACTGATAAAATATTTATTCTTCTAAAGCACTTATTTTCCCTCTCTCATTTCCCATTTTGTATTTTTTTAATCATTCTATCTCATATTCACTTCTAATGATTATTTCAAATTTTAACATGGTGTTCATTGGGTTGCCGGCAGATCCAGATGAGTTTAGGTCAACCCTACTTGGGTTTCATAAGGAAAACTCTTCCCAAACTCCACCCTAAACACATAATGCTTCAAATCCCACATACCACATGCACTAAAGGTTGAACAATCCGATCCCATCCCTTGTCTGGCCTAAGTTAAGAATGATTAACGTAAGTGTTTAAGTGGATAGGAACAAGTTACCAGCATAAAACTATAAAACAAGTATAAGAAGGATAAGAAGGTTTGGCTAGAAAGACCCTTTCAGAGTCAGTTCTTGAAGAATTAAAAGGCTGTAACTAGGAGAAATCCCCTGGACTAGCTTGATTCAGATAGCTCTCTTCCAACACTGTTGGTCTATGGTAGGTACAAATTTATTAGACAAAATGAAGGAATATGAGAACACAAGATCTGAGAACAGTTTGAATGCTTCTTTCTTAGTGCTAATTCCTAAGAAAGGATAAGCATTGGAATTAAACGATTTCACGCCTGTTGCTTTGGTGCAAAACATTTATAGAATTTTAGCAAAATTGCCAACCAAGAGACTAAAGTAGGGAAGAGAACAGTAGTCTTTGAGCCCCAGAATGTTGTTGAGAGTATGCAGATTCTAGATACTATGCTTGTTGCAAATGAGTGTGAAATCTCGATTGTATAGAAATTCTCGTGCTATTTGTAAGCCAGATCTAGAACAAGCTTATACAATGTTTGATGGGCCTTCCTAGACTGTATTTCAGAAAGGATAGGGTTTGAGAATAAGTGGAGAAATCGGATACAATACTGTGTGTGTTAGGACTGTGCCACAAGGACCATTTTACCATTTTTTTTTTAATTGTCATAGTAGTCTCATGTTTAAAAAGGTTAACAGCTTAGGCTGGATGGGGATTTTAAGGTAGAGGATTGAGGGAAAGGGTCAACTTCAGCTTGTCATTTGCTCTCCAACAATTTTGTGTATTTTTTTTGTGATTTGTCCCAGGTTCTACATCAGGGACATTTCCCATTTCCTCTTTCAGTGGTTAAAGGGTATTCTTCTTTTGTTTATTCTTTTACTGTCTTTTTAGACAAGCTTGGCATTGTAGATACATGGCCTTACTTGCAGGCTATGCTACTTTAAACAATGCAAAAAATTATGCCAAAATGCTCCAAGAACATTACGGCTTTTACATCTTTAAAAGTTCTGGACCAAATGAAAATATTTAAATTCCTAGCAGCAAATCAATAATGTCAAATAGATTACAGTATTGATATTCAAAAGTGTGTCACATAATCATAATGTGACAACAAGAAAGAAAAAACTAAGAAGAAATTAACACTGACCTGCTTGTGCTCATGAGGATTTCCAAAAATTGATGAGAGCACAAAAGCAATAAAAAACAAAAGCGTGACTATACTTTGGTACTGTTTCATGAAGTTTTCCTGAAAGTTCTTGTGATCACCAGTGCTTGATTCCTCTGGTAAACATAATTAGTATGAATCAAACGGACGTACAAGTTAATCAGACAGAGAAAACAGCAGCTCAAGTTCAAAGATTAAATTTTATTTCAGAAAAAAGCTAGTGAGCAGAGCTATATGCATGCTGACCAGACCTCTAGAATTCAAAAAGCACATTTCTTTCATATGTATCAAATTGTACATCTACTGATAATGGCACTGCTGAAAAAAGCTTACATTCTTCTACACATAAATGTAAACTCATGCATAATAAAGGAACATAATTTCACTTCTTTCCACTGTAATGTAAAAATTTCATAGTAACATTTCTACCTGTTTATACGCAAACATACCAAAACGCAACAAAACTCATTGACCAATTTAAAATGAGTTGTTAACAGGCCTATAAAGAATATCCCACAGGAATCATTTCTATTTTAATTTTTCATGAAAAAAAATTATTTGATCAAAAATTTACTATAATCACAATTATTTTTTGTATGTTGAGTAGCTACACTGTTACCCCTGAGATGTAGTCAAATTACAGCCGAGAAGCCCCCACATGCTGAAAATGATGTTGAACTCCCTTGCCATTAAAAAAATAACATAAATCCATGCTTTTTTAAATTCTCTCTCTAAACTAAATATATAAATATATTTTCTAATTACAAAAAAAATATATTTTAAAAATACACTGAAAATTATATATATGTAGAAACTAAAAATATAAATAAATATATTTTCTAATTACATAAAATATACTATACATTTAAAAATGCACTGAAATTATAAAATATATATAAACTGATGATGTGAAAACTGGACCAAACCATCCGATTCAACCAGAAAAACCAGGAACCAATTTGGAATCTGGCTTGGTTCAAACCAAAATACCAGCTGATTTTTTAGTGAACAAGCAAACTGAATGAACTGAGCGGGTTGAATTGCCCCCGATCCTTCACACATAGCCAACAAACCAAAGTCATTGTGTTGAATTGATCTCACAATAAACCACCAAAAATTAAAAAATTAGACAGATTTTACAGAGTTGAAGATGACAAATCCACAGCCCACATTGATGAACTCATGACTCCCTTTTGATTCTACAACCAACATCCACTTTTGGCACTGATGAGGACATAAAAAAAATTTACAGATACAGAGAGGGGAAGAAGACAAACCAGTCACCGCTTATGGAGCACAAGAGGGGGTGGAGAAGATCAACCAGAGAGGGGAATGCACACAGAAAAGCATATGGAGAGAGGAAAAGGGAGAAGATGAACATATGAATAGATATCTAGATGAATTCATAACTTGTAAGTAATGCATCGAAGAAAGAGAAATCGAAAGTGGGTTGGTGTTGCATTTATGAGGATGTAATTGGCAATGGTGAATTTGAATGCTGTGAACAGAAGCAAATTAATGATGGCCAGGGACAGAAATGGCGATGGGAAAATATCTTCACATTATAAAGAGATTTTCTATTTATTGTTTTTATTTGTTCCTAAAGTTTTTGTTAATTTCTTGTCACCTAAAATTTAAAGTTCAATGTATAATTATATGATATTTTTTATTTTTAATTTCTATATTATAGTTTTAATGATTATATTAATTTATTTTATAAAAATATATCCCAATTCAACCCTAGTCCAAAAATTGAACCATGAACCTCTCCCCTTCTGAGTTCAATATCCTGGTTTGGTTTTTAAACATTGATATGAACTATCTTTGATAGTTTATATATATAAACTAAATATATATATATGTATTTTCTGATTATAAAAAACATATTCTAAAAATCCACTGCAAATAAAAAAAAAAAATGCACTGGTGGTGGCAGGCCACCGTCACTGAGAAGAGGACGGAAGGGAGTGAGAGAGCCCCATTCGTTGCAGGGTTCAAATTCTTTAACTTAGCCTCGCTTTTGAGAGAGCATTGCTGTTGGGTTCAGAGATGAACCCACCAGAGAGCCTCGGTTAAGAGCTGAACCCACCTAGTTCTGCCAGAAAAGGGGAGAGAGAAAATGAAGGCATTTTAAAAATTTTAACATAGGCTATCTAAATCGGTACCAAGAAAATACCAATTTAGATATCTCGAATTAATCATCCAAAGAGGGAAGATTAATGAGGATATTACTCATAGAATTAAGGCGGATTGGTTCAAATGAGAAAGTGCTCCTAGCATTTTATGTAACAGTGAAATTCCACTAAAGCTAAAAGGAAAATTTTATAAGATAGTTATAAAACTAGCTTTGTTGTATGGCACAAAATGTTGCATGGTAAAATGGTAGTATGTGCAAAATATGAGCATTAATAGATATAAGGATCCTAAGATGGATGTTCATAATAAGGTCAGAGGGGTCATATTAGAAATAAGGTGTGGGAGGCATAATTAAGATGGTTTCATCATGTGAGAACAAAACCAATAGAGGTTCCTATAAGAAAAGTTGATGGAATGGAGCAAGTAGTTACTAAATGAGGTAAGGGAAGCCCAAAAAAATTTGATATGAGACACTTGGGTTTGACATTAAGTATATGGGCAGCCTTATAGAAGATAAATGAATGAAAATCTAGAATTCATGTGGTTGATCCCACATAAGGGAATAAAGGTTTGATATGATTTGTTTTTTCATCTAATGATGAGAGCAAAGGGATACGAATTTTGTAAAGTTAAAAGAGGTGAGTCTAATTTCTAGGATGTAAAGGGTATTGCCTATAGTTAGGCTAAAGCTCAAGAGTGCCAACTATAATTTACCTTTTTATATGTTTGATATTTAAGAATTTGGATTGACGACATTTAAACATCTTGATATTTTAATCCTTCTACAAGCGGAGCCACCACTTTTAAAAAAGGAAGGAGCAGTTTTATGGATACATGTGAACGAGTCAATACAAGATCAGATATTCAAGACTGAATTAGGGAATAGAAAAAGAACACCTTGGTGTCTATTAGAACAAATGAGATATTTAAAATTGTGAAAATTATAGAAAAATCAAACTACTTTGAAGGATAATGTTTGGATAAAGGTTAAGAAGAAAAATTAATGTCACCGTAATGAATTTGGTTTATTGCCTAATAGGTCAACAAGAAAAGCTATCTATTTATAGAGACGTTTCATGAAAACATCTAAAGATAAATAAAACTATTTATATATGATTCTATAAATTAGAAAAAGCCCATAACAAAGTTGCAAAAGATATAGTGAAGAGTTCTAGAACAGGAAGTTTGAATTACTTAAGTAAAGGTTATTAAGGACATATATCACATAGCAAAAACGTGTGTTAAGGATATGTAGAGGAGATAATTAAATTCTTTCATTTACAATTACATTACACTAAGAATGTGCACAAGGCTGATTCTTAAAATGGAGAAAATGCTTCCAACATTTTATGCAATTGTAAAATCCATCTAAAACTAAAAAAGAAACAAAAATTATTGGATGGCTATAAAACCATCTCTATTATACGACACAGAATGCTAGACAAGTATCAATGTGTAAAATATTAGCATAGCTGAGGTGATGATGCTACAAGAAAAAATAAAACTAGAAATGGTGTTATCCATAAGGATTTGAACAGTACTTATTAAAGATAGAATGCCTGTATGCATTTAAATGGTTTCAATTTGTGAGAAGAAGATCAATAGATGTGCTTGTTAGAAGAGCTTATAGAATTAAAAGATAAATGTAATGAACGGGAAAGCAAAATTTGGTGAAATATTCTTAGACGTGATATAAAATATAATTACCTTAGAGATGGCATGATCATTTGTAGGGATGATTGGCGAGTTAGAATCCATATAACTAAAACCTAGTGGGATTACAGGCTTGGTGTATTATTGTTGTTAGTGAACAGGTGAAATTTATAGGCTGAAGAGGACTTATAAAACACCTAAAACTCTTCTAAAACTAATCTTACCTAATCTATTCTATTACACAAGCAAACACCAGATCTGATGTTACCTAATTTTGAAGCCCTGCCAAGATTTCTTTATTCCCAAAATACCCATCATCTAGTGATTCTATTTACCATCCACTGAAGCTCTATCAAGATTTTGTTTCTCCAAACTGCCCTTTAATTCATTAACCAATTACTTGGTTTCTCCATCAACACACATAAAATTTCCTGTAATAACCACCCAAAACTATCTACGCAAAATTGCTTGTAACATTTTTTATTACAAAAAAAAGAACACAACAAACGAAACAAAAAAAAAATCTGAACATTTATTTGTATTTATATAATCATTTATAGCATGTGCCCACCCATAGTATCATACTAACACTACTAAGTTTCTACCATATAACGCAATAGGCATCCTAATAAAATTAAATACATCAAGATAAAATCAAAATATCGAAAATCAAAAGATAATAATAACTTTATTAGTTATCTCCAAATCATCTTGATTGCACTAAAAACATAACTTTAAACTTGCAACACGGGGGCCTACTAATGTAAAGATATGTACACAGCTTCCATTATACACCAGTGTCCTAAAGTGTCGAATTACATAATGGTCACATTTGAACAAATAACAAAAGAAATTGTCAAAATATCCAATTATAGAAAAGTTAAATAATAATAATATGGTTCCTTTAGACTACTATCTAACAATTATCAGTAACATCCATCAAATATCAAATTATCAATGTCTAATATGACAAAACACTTTCTTGAAGTGCTTGCATTTCTCAGTATCAGCCTCTACTGGAAACACCGTTCATGGCCAACATAGCTGGGATTTTATTCATAATTAACAAAATGTCCAATTTCAGTAATAATAGGCCATCAACTACAAAAATGAGGCATTATCATAATTTGCAAAGACAGCTGTGAATTTAACACTCTGTATGAACAACAGTAGGCCCCAACTGCTAGCAATAAAACACAAAAGTACAAAACCAAAGTGGAGAATAGAGTGGATAACCAATCAGAACCGTCGTGTTATTGCATTACAGCTATAGGTTCAATCATGTCACTACCTCAAAGAGCAGTCAGGGGCACGGATGTAATTAGTAACTAAAGGCAAGGCTGTAATTAGCCTGGTAGTTGTAATAAGCCATAGTTGTACCAAACAGTTGTAGCTATAACAGCTTATACAATTTCGGTTACAACTAGGGGGCTGCCTATAAAAGGATAACATGCGCCGAGGATGGGATTTATGCTAAGGAAATAGATCATAAATCTTTCCCTCCAATTTCATTCCCTCTTCTCTCTCAATTATCCCTCCTCCTTTCAAATTCTCTCTCTCCCCCCAAGTTGAATTCCCACAGCTACTATAATTTCTAGAATTGAATAAGTCTTAGATTCAAGACTTATCATTTTGGTATCAAAGCGGACGTCCTCAGTGATTGAAGGCAGTATTAGATTGAGCAGAAACAATGGCGGAAGGAACGCGCTTGAAGCAACTGGAGACGGGCATGGAGGTGTTGGAGTTTGGAATGAACCAGACTCGTGAGGAAATTGCTCAAGGAAGGGAGGATCAAGTTGCTGCTAGAGAAGCCATGCAACAGGAGTTAGGAAAACATCGGGAGATGATTGATCAATACGGACAGAGGATCCACAACATATTCAATATGCTCTCTGCCCTTCCACAATTCAGGCTACTGCCTGAATTCCCAATCATTCCGACGGATCCCAGTCATTCAGACCACAAAATACTTTCGCAACCCGACAGATTGAGGGAGCCAAGTGAGCCCTTAGAGGCGAACATCGGAGTGCCAGTAAGAGGTCTAAATTCTCATACTAATGTCCACACCCCTATACCCCGTTTAGAGATTCCCTTGTTTGATGGATCCAAGCCTAGGTGATGGATCTGTTGGTGAGAGAGATTTTTTCAACTGTATAATGTATTTGAGGTGCAGAGGGTAACCATGGCATCAACTCATCTCAATGATACTACCAACTCCTGGTATCTGGGATGGATTAAGGCGAGGGAGGTAGAGGCTGGATGGAATGAGTTTGCTGAGGAATTATGTGTAAGATTTGGGGAGAAAAACATGTCCGACATGATCGAGGAGTTTAAGATGCTAAAGCAGGTGGGAACGGTGACGAAGTACTTGGATAAGTTCGAAGAATTGAGGGCACTAATGTGGAACGCTTAAGGTGGCTATGACACAAGCCCCTGTATTAGCTCTCCTTGACTTCTCAAAAGCCTTTATGGTGGAGATAGATGCCAGAGATTTGGGAGTGGGTGCACTACTCATGCAAGAGGGCAAACCATTGGCATATCTCAATTAGGCATTAGCTCCAAATCATTTGGGACTAAGTGTGCACGACAAGGAGCTAATAGCAGTCTTGGTGGCAGTGGACAAGTGAAAGCACTACCTAGAGGGCGGCCACTTCATCATTAAGATTGATCATGACAGCCTGAGGTATTTGTTGTAGCAGAAATTACACACTCAACTCCAGAGGAAGGGGGGTATGCAAGTTGCTGGGTTTGGATTATATGATTCACTACAAACAAGGGAAAGAAAATAAAGTGGCCAATGCACTCTCCAGAAGAGAAGAACAGGCCAGCTGCAATGCCATCGCAGCTATAGTCCCTAATTAGGTAAAAGAGGTCATAGAGAGCTATGAAAATACTGAGTCGCTAACAGAACTACAAAAGCAACTGGCTATAGGGCCTATTGGGAGTAGGGGGGGTACGTGACAAAGGGGCTGATTAGATATCACAACTGGATAGTGGTGGGGAATGATCAGGCCGATCAGGGGCTCAAAAGAAGGATTATGCAATCCTTAAATGACTCTCCCTTAGGGGGCCATTCTAGAATTTGGGCTACATATCGCAAAGTAAGATAGATGTTCTTTTGGCTAGCATTAAAGAAGGAAGTAGTGGAATTGTATTGTCCTGCCCTACCTATTAGAGATGCAAGCACGAGCATGTGGCCCTACCAGGGTCTACCCCAACCATTGGCCATTCCAGAACAGGCTTGGGAAGGGGTATCTATGGACTTTATTGAAGGATTACTAAATCAAAAGGCAGGGACGCTATATTGGTGATTGTAGACAGGTTAACAAAGTTTGCATACTTCATAAGTCTCACCCACCCATTCACGGCCCAAGAGGTGGCTAGACAGTTCCTTGACTCGGTAGTCAAGATTCATGGGGTTCCAAAATCAATAGTGTCCGACAAGGACAAGATCTTTACAAGCCATTTTTGGCAAGAGTTGTTTAAAGGCTTAGGCCATAGAGTATACCTGAAGGTCAAGAGGTTCCTCCAGTACTCTTTCTCAACAACTCCTACTTCTAAGTTAAGCCCTAAGTATTTTGGGCCATACATGGTTCTTGCTAAAGTAGGCAAGGTAGCCTATAGGCTACAATTGCCTGAGGGGACACCCACTCATCCGGTGTTCCATATGTTACTACTAAAGAAAGTGGTGGAGCCAACAGCCACTACCAGCCCCCATCTTCCCCCAGTAGACGAAGACAAAGAGGTGCCCACGGAACCCCAAGCCATTGTGGACCGAAGGATCACCTACAAGGATACACTGCCCCTAATTGAAGTGCTAGTCCAATGGAGCCACCTGCACCCAGATAATCCAACCTGGGAGTACCTACCTGGACTTGCGAAAGTAGTACCCCCAAGCAGCCCAACTTCTGTTCTTTCTTGGGGACAATAAAGATCTCAAGGGGAGGGGAAATGTCACAACCCTAAAGGGTGGACAAGGGCATAGACGTAATTAGCAGCTAAATGCAAGGCTGTAGTTAGCCTGGTAGCTGTAATAAGCCATAGTTGTACCAAATGGTTGTAGCTCTAACAGCTTGTACAATTTCGGTTACAACTAGAGCCCGCCTATAAAAGGATAACAGCCACTGAGGATAGGATTTATGCTAAGGAAATAGATCATAAATCTTTCCCTCCAATATCTTTCCCTCTTTTCTCTCTCAATTATCTCTCCTTCTTTCAAATTCTCTCTCCCTCCAATTTGAATTCCCACGCTACTATAATTTCCAGAATTGAATAAGTCTCAGATTCGAGACTTGTCAAATCGTAACCCAGCCATATCAATCCACTATATGTATCTATACACGGAATCATACTTGTCCACATTTCCCAAGGGGTCAAAAACACTTAAAAACCCAAACACTTATGCTTAACAGGTCAACATACTTCCAGTTGTAAAAGTAGCTAGCAGCCCATCCAATTCATCAAAAGTTTCCAGAAATTGCCCACGTACCTTTAGATTGTGACCTCTGGTTGTTCTCTCTCGGTGTTTCTTTCTTGTTTTTTGGGTAATAATTCTCATAGTCTACAAACACACATCAGAAAAACACAACAATTATCCACAACCGCAACAACCAAATTAACAAAAAGAAAAGAAAAACAACCATAACATAAACACGCGATCATAAAACGAAATCCTTCTTACTTCTTTTCTTTGGAGCTTGACTACAGAAAAGCCGCCTATGCCCAGGTTTTGCAAAAATGGGATTAAATTCCGACAAGCAAGCCTTAGGAATAGGCAGTTTCCCGGTCCCAGCTCCAATCAAAGTCAAATAACCCCTCACGAGCCCTAATCCCCAATCAGTGCAAGCATTTGGAGAGAACAATTCTTCGGAAGCGACTCTCCTCACACAGCGATTGCCAGAAATAACATTCTGCCCGATAAATCGAATAAAATGAGAAATCAACCGCGGAAAAGGCGCATTTACGTATAAATATATAAACAAATTACCGTACGAAATGCAGAGCGAGAGGAGCGAGCGAGCCATGAATAAATCATTGCGACGATGATCTAAACATGTATTGATTTGGTATTTGGAAACCCTACACCCAAAGTAACGGGCTACTTTTGGGAGATTCGATTACAATATCCATTGTTACGATTTCCAGAGAGTCCGAAGGCTGTTGCAGTGAGTGAGTGAGTGAGTGAGTGAGATAGAGAGAAGAGGTTCTTCCTTGTTTGTTACCGGAGAGAGAAAGGTGACCGCCATTGGCTTCTGCTTAGACGTCGGTTTCCGTTTCCGGCCCCCGCGCTAAACAGATTGCATCATCTGCCGTTTTTGAATCTTTAGTTTACTATATTATTTTAAAAGTAAGTTATAAATATATTTTATATTTTAAAACAAAATATATTTATTATATTTTTTGACATTTAAATAATAAATAATATTATTTATCTTTAGTAAAATTGATGATGCACATCACTATTGTTCATTTCTGAATACCATTACTCTTAAATAACTTTATTAATTATATTTATTTATTAAATTTAAATTATTTTTATTTAATAAATAAAATTATTTAAATATTAAAAAAATAATAAATACACATTATCTAAAAACAATGTATATATATATTGTTACTTTATTACTCCTACTTTAAATTTTAAAGCTTTTTAATATTTTTTGTCGACGTTCAATTTCAGTCGACCCTTGATTCGTCTTGGGCCACGGTGAATAAGTCCAAAATGCCAAGAAGAAGAAAATAAAGATCTCGGACGTGAATCGACACCGAAATTTTTACGTGGTTTCGGCCAGAACGATACCTACTCCATAACCGCCTTCTGATTATTTTCTCAGAATGGTGGTATTTGATTATTGTCTCTGTCCCCGCCCCTCATGATATCTATGATTCTTATTTATACTGAAAGGCTTTTACAATTTAGATAACATATAGAAATACGATGATTACATAATATGGGACAAACAACCCTTATTGTCTACACAAAATCGGGAGTAGGATCCTCATTACGAGGGGCATGAGTTGTTGCAGATAAAGTGAATAGTCCCTACCTCTGACTTTTCAACAGCTTTACCACTTATGTGAGCTGACGGTTTTAGGCCAGCGACTTGGGCGGTCCAGCGAACTGAGAGTTTTATAGCGAGCCCGTTAGTCGATCATTGAGAGCTCGCTAAGGGGTTTTACTAGGAGCTCGCAAGATGCTTGCTTTATGAGTTTCGGGTTTCGATGATGTATGGATTTCATTTGACGAGATTGCCGAAATTTTTCGAGCTCTAGGTGATTGGGCCGATCCATTGAACTGAACTTGACCCATAAGGGGTGATGCGGGAATAGCGTATAACAATTTTTAACTTTTAACCTTTTAAAATATATCTTATATGCAAACACAAATATATATACACATATACATATACACACATATATACATATCATGATGGCTAAAAACATGTTTATGTTAATGAACTTTTGTATTTTTTTAAAAAAAATTTAAGATTGTGTTCTTTTTCGTATTTTAATTTTTAATTTATTTTTATTTTTGTATTTTGAATATTTATTTTGAAATATTTGAAAACGCGTTCTTTTTATTATTATAAAAAATTATTTTTTTAAAAAAAAACTAAAAAATGCATACACTTTATAATTTTAAAAAATATTTTATAATATTTATTTCAATGAATTTGATTATTAAATAATAAATTTAACTATTTTAAATGAAATTTTACTATTAAAATAAAATAATAAATTTAATTAATGAATTTGTGACATTGAACATAGTTTATATTAAATATTATTATACACAATATATGTAATACACTTAATAATATACTATATGTTATCCTATATTTTTAATTATAATATAGATATATTATTTTTTTAAAATTTAAGAATAATTTTATTTTATTTTATTTTTTCTTCATTTTTTCATTTTGATGTTTTCAGTGTGTTTTGGCATGTTGAAAACATTGAAATGTTTTCGGTTTGCTTTATAAATTTTTTTCTTATTTTTGAAAATACATTTTTAAAAATAGTAAAGTAAATGCGTTTTTAGGATTTTAAAAAACTAAAAAATCAAAACGAACTGAAAACAGTAATTAAAGAGAATGCAGTCTAAATTTTTGTGGTTTTAAATATGTCTCTGAACTTAGACAAAAAATATATTTATGTTTCTGAACTTTTTGTGATTCTAATTGTGTTTTCTGAATTGAAGAAATGCTAGAAAGAGAGAATGAACTTAGAAGATGTCGTTGGAGAGAGAGAAAATAAGACAAGAGACACTGGAGAGAGAAGAGATGTAGGAGAAAAGAGAGAAAGTTGAGAAAATGCTAGAAAACTGCTATAACAGTGCATGTGTGTATCATTATTTGATTAAACATTTAAATAAGTGATTTTGTGCAGTTTTGTGGTACATTTAAAATTAGGGGTGTGCACGGTGCGGTTTGGCTGGTCTGAACCATTTTTAGCACGTCAAACCGCTAGTGCGGTTAGACCAAACCAAACCACGGTCTAGTTTGGGTGCAGCCAAACCGCACCAATCCAGACCGCATTTGCAGTCTGGATTGGTGCGGTTTACCGCGGTTTGAAAATAACCTGTTTAACATACAATCTCCAACCTGTTATAAATAAATAAAACATGCAACATTGTTATAACATATTTAACTATTTAGCAATTATTCTATTCAACATATTCAACAATTATAACCTGTTGGCAACTATTTAGCAATTATAACCTATTGGCAATTACATATTTAGCAACTATTTAACAATGAATTATAGTTGACAACCATCAATCATAACTTAAGTATTTAAAGTTCAAAACGGCAAAAACATGCCACGCAATAACATAACCATTCAAAATAAGATAAGTTACAATCCGATCGAAATATAAACTTAAAAGTTCAAAGTTCATAACACAACCACACATGCTCCAAGCCTCTAACTCCAACTTCATCACTAATCAATGTTTACAGTATCTGTTGTCATAGTGGACTTATCTGTAATATTAAGAGAAACAATAAAGTTAGAAAAATAAAATGTTAAGAGTTAATATAAATAAAATAATAAACATGTTTAATGAGTGAATAAAAAATTACCAGATTCAACTGATTCATAAGTAGCATGCTCTTCTAATACTGAAGTCATATCCAATGGTAAAGACGTCCCTCTCAACCAATTTTGGTAACAAATCAAAGCTTCTACCATAGATGGACTCAATGAACTCTGAAAGCAATCAAGCACCCTACCTCCAGTGCTAAAAGCTGACTCAGAAGCGACTGTTGACACTTGGATGGCAAGAACATCTCAAGCAATCTCTGATAGGATATGGTACTTTGATGAAGTTACCTTCCACCAATTCAAAATATCAAAAGTATTATTTCTTATATCCTCATTAGGCTCAGCTAAGTACCTTTCAAGCTCATTTTTCATTTCAAAAGCATTATCTTCAATACATTCTTTCTCAAAATCAGATTTCAACATGTTAACATCATCATCCTCATCAGAATCCACAACTGAAATCTTTTGTTCAGAACTTGTCCCACCCTGTTTATGTTCTCCTGATTGTCCATTTGAGTTATTTGTTGCATAAAAATGCACTAACTTCCCTAGAGCGCTCTTGATAGAATCCATTACGTTTTTAACTTCATCTTCAGAATAAAGCTTGCGTAAACAAAAAGCGACATATTTCATCTTGTACCTAGGATCAAGCACAACCGCCACATAAAGAAGTATATTCTGTTTTTCAATGTTGCCCCAATACTTATCAAATTTTATCTTCATGCTAGAAACCATATCTTTCAAGATTGATTCGTAAGATGAACTCCATTTGTAATACCCCGAGAGCCCAGAGAAGTTAGTATATATCGAGGATAGTGTAAGAAAGGAAACAACACCAGCTGGATACCTTTTGGGCTGAATGTTGGCAAAGAACTCCCAAGTTAAGCGTGCTTGACCTGGGGCAATCCAATGATGGGTGACCCCCTGGGAAGTTCGTGTAGGCCCATCAGGGTAAGTTGTTCCGGTCCTTCCTATCGCTCGATGCGGGATGTTACAGATGGTATCAGAGCCGACCCTTGGCGAAAGCAGTTCGATGAGGGCGGGGAGTGGCGCCGGGGCTTGAGGGCCTGTATAAGGAGCGGCTTCTGGCAGGCTTCTAGGATGGCAGCCCCCAAGGGGAGAAGGTCTGGGACCAGTTGTAAGGTCGCATGACGAGGACGTCATGTGCTTAAGGGGGGGAGAATGTAATACCCCGAGAGCCCAGAGAAGTTAGTATATATCGAGGATAGTGTAAGAAAGGAAACAACACCAGCTGGATACCTTTTGGGCTGAATGTTGGCAAAGAACTCCCAAGTTAAGCGTGCTTGACCTGGGGCAATCCAATGATGGGTGACCCCCTGGGAAGTTCGTGTAGGCCCATCAGGGTAAGTTGTTCCGGTCCTTCCTATCGCTCGATGCGGGATGTTACACCATTTGTTTAGTCTCCCAAGTACATTACAAATTTCATGAAAATAATTATTTATTGTAACATTCAAAGAAGCACTAAACATGAGGGTAGCATCATAAAAAGTCTTCAAAAATTTGTAGAACGTTGCACAATTCTCCCAATTTTTAAAATTTGGTGGCCCAATAGGCCTTTTCCCATTTTTATCCTCTTCACAAAAATATTGTAAATAGAGCAAATCCTCTTCTTCCAACAATTTAAACGCGTCAACAAATCTCAGTGCATGCTCCAACATTAAATAAGTAGAGTTCCACCTTGTTGGCACATCCAAGCATACAAGAGCCTTCTCTTCTTTACAAGTATTCTTGACACAACTTTTGAATCTTGCCAACCTTGAAGGATAAGCTCTAACATATCTAACTACGTTACGTATAGCCATAATAGAGAAGTCCAATTCCTTTAAGTCTTCACCCACTACCAAATTAAGAATATGAGCTGAACATCTCACATGTAAGAATTCCCCATCACAAATAACACTCTTCCAAATTTGTAATCTTTTCTTCATGTGCCCAATAGCCCCATTGTTAGAAGCAGCATTGTCAACTGTGATTGTGAAAACATTCTCAATACCCCATTGTTTCAAACACGCCTCAATTGCTTTACCAATTGTCTCTCCCTTATGATTTGGAATTTGACAAAAGTTCAAGATTCTTTTTTGCATTTTCCATTCAAAATCTATAAAATGAGCCGTAAGCACCATATAATTGATATTTTGAATGGAAGTCCATATATCAGTGGTAAGGGAGACTCTTTGTGAATTCTTAACAAAAAATGACTTCAACTTCTTCTTCTCATCATTGTAAAGATTAATTATATCCCTAGCAATTGTAGTGCGTGAAGGAGGATCAAACTTAGGGCATGCAACACCACAAAATAATCTAAAACCTTCTTGCTCCACAAACCTAAATGACAATTCATCAATGACAATCATTTTGGCACATGCCATCCTACAAGTTGCTTGACTAAATCCCACAGCTAGAAGATTACTACCTCCAACACTTCCATCCTTATTGTCACTATTCTTTAGATAATGTAAAATCTTCTGCTTCTTATCTTCTACTCTGTAAGGATTCTTCTTACATTGATTGTTGACATGGTTCCAAAGAGTACTTATCCCATTTTTTCTAGTATCACTTGCATAATTTTTATCACAATAGTTGCACACAGCTCTAGGGTCAGAAAGGTCATCTTCATTTCTTATAAAATGATCCCATACTTCAGATTGCTGCCTAGGTTTCTTTTTCATTCCTTTGTCCTTAAACTTAGAAGGTAATGGAGGTTTAGAACCACTGCCTTCATTGAGGTTTTTAATGGATGAATCATTGGTGCTACTATCTGTTTCCATCTGCCATTGAAGCAATAAAAAATCTGAAATGAATCATTGGTGCTACTTTTATTGAGATATTTTCTTAGAAATGAATTCTTTGGAATTAACATTGACTATAGACCTAAGAATATTAGCAACTTCATTTCTTGTCACCAAGTCATAGCAATTATCAAACAAGTATATATTTATGAATCAATTTATGATACATTCATGTTCCTCATTAAAAGAAAGATTACTACTTGTTAGTTTGATTGCTATCTTCTGTGTGTTTCTGATTTATTTTACTTTACATGCTGTCTGTTTATGATTGTTTATCCTAAAATGCATCATTCTGGAATGGAATACAATGTAATGAGAGATGATTCTTGGGTTCAAGTGAAGATGGTGATGATTTAAAATCCCCATTGTCTCTTATTCTAAAAATTAACCAAAACATAATGTATGTTAATTAAAGAGTATTGGAAACAATTACTCTGTTTATGAACCCCCTCATTTGGATGGTAATTAATTATTATTTGGAACCTCAAAGACTAACTACATCATGGGTTTTAGACATTTGGACGATTGATACATACCCAACTTACATGACTGATGCCATTCAATCACAAAATTTACATGAAACATGTAACAACATGTATGTATTCTTAGTACTTTGTCAATTGTTATTTATCACCTTGTGTTTGTTTTAAACATAATTATATACATTTATTTGTAACATAAATGTATCATAAATTATTAAACATAAGAGGGGGGAAAAAAAATTGACTAAGTATATATAATCAAATTGCTCGAGCCAAAGGGCTACTCAGACGGACCACATTTGTCTCTTCCTGAAGATTTCAGAACTCACCATGATGCACATTTTGAGGAACCAGACAATACCAAAGGATTACAATACCAAAAATACACATACCTACCTATTGGAGAACCGATCTTCGCTGCCAAGTACACGGAAGGATCCTCGTTGGTGAGATCGGTGAACTGCTTCGGCCCCAGCTATGTCAATATGTCCCGAGCTTCCTCTCCTCTGCTTCGATTTGCTCGAGCTTCCTCTTATCTACCTCGATCTGTCGGGCTTTCTCTCCTCTGCCTCGATCTGTCGGGCTTTCTCTTCTCTCCGCTTCGGCCCGAGCTTCCTCTCCTTTGCCTTGATCTGTCGCAGCCGGTGGTGGAACCTTGGGCGTGGGCTACCACGATAATCCAACGAGGAGGAGAAAGAGAAAGCAGAAGGGAAGACGGTGGAAGGTTGCAGCAGTAGGGGCGATCAGATGATTCCGATTAAGGGGAACTGGGGAAGGGTTGCGAGGGTGAGGGAGGGCCGGAGAGGGCTGTCGATTGCGATTAGGGTTTAGGTTGCGGGTGGGGGAGGGGGCTCTGCAGATTGCAATTAGGGATTAGGGTTGTGGGTGGGGGAGGGGGTTGCGCTGGGCTTTGGGTGCCTTTATATATATATATATATTTTTTTTAATTTTTTTTATTTTCTAGGCGGTTTGGTTTTAAACCGAACCGCTTGCTGCCCAAACCGCAAACCGCGCGGTTTGGACAGCCTTCAAACCGTTTTCGACCGCGAAAAAAAAAAATCGATCGGTTCGGTCTGGTTCAGTTCGGTCTGGCCGGTTTCTGCGGTGCACCGATTTTTTTGAACACTTCTATTTAAAATCACGAAAAATTTTAGTTTTCACAAGAAAAAAACACAAAAGGTTAGAAACATAAATAAGTCTTTTGGTCTAAGTTTAGGAACACTTTTGAAACAATAAAAAAAAAAACACAAAAATTTAAAAGCATAAATATACTTTTGGGCCATTGAGACTGATCTGATTCAATCGGGAAACACCCATACATATAAGTGTCAATACAAATTAAAAATCACATACAAAAATCATTATCACAAAAATCATTATTCTACAACATAACACTCGCAGTAAGATGAAAATTTAATACCTTATGAATATTCTTATTAATTTACATTAATTAGATATCATCGGCCAACACCAGAGCTGGCTCACAACCCAACATTAAAGCATGAAGATGAATAATTAGCTAGGGGGCGACCAAGAAAGAGAGGAAGGAGAATTGGGGAGTGGAGAAGGATCAGAAGAGGAGGAATTAGAGGAGTTGGAGGGGCAGTTGTTTGATGGGTATCTGATCATCAGAGGCACAACATCTTCGAGCAAGCCTTGTGGGGCTGCAAACGTAATTCCCTCTTGTTGATCACAGTCCCCAGAAGACGATTCACGGAGCGGCCCCGCCGGAGACTTTTCTTCCGGCCTTCCCGACGCCGCCTGGCCGATTTTCAGCTTCTTCGCCCCGGCTGGCGGCGGCGGCGGCGGCGGCGGCGACTCGCTGAGGAGGAAAAATGGGTAGGTGTAGTGGAGGTGCAGACCTTCGTAGGTGACGATGAGCGTTTCCGGGTCGTCGCTGGATCTCTCGACCTGCTTCTTGGCGCTGCATCTGGGGTTCGTGCACTTGTAGTAGCTCCTGTTTACAGATTCGCCGGAGAAGATAAGTCATTTATTAATTTTTTTTTTCTGCAACTGTAAGACAGAAATCAAACCAACGGGTGAGAGAGAGGAGGGGATAGAAAGAATATGGAAACGGAGAACACCTGGGATATGGGCTGTTCTTGATAGATTTCTGGCCGTACTTCCTCCATTTATAGCCATCGTCGGCCATGGCCGTACCCCAGCTCTTGATCTTCAGAGTGTACTTGTTCTCTACCTTACTCCAACCCTTCTCTAATATCGAAATCCTGAACAAATAAAAGAAAATTAAGCAGCTGCGCGCAGCCTCATCATCTCAAACAGTAGTACGCGTGAAAGATCCAAACTACGAAACATTGATTGATTAAATTACATGCGAAACGTTGTGGTACAGGTTGTATCCGGCGAAGCGCCGAATTCAACCTCTCCGCCGGGGGTGGCGGAGGAGGCGCGGCTGTTAACTGCGGTTGGTTCAGTATCGGAAGGGCTGGATTTGCATTGATCACTCGCCGGCTGTTGTGGCAGTAGTAAGAATGGTGACGCATCGTCTAGAAGTTCTCTTAGAAGCTCATCATTATCATCTTCAGTGCCATTTGATGGCCAGTTAGTGGCACTCGTGTTCTTCATCAGCTCCTCCATGAGAAAGGCCCGTGAGAATGGAAGCTCGGCTGTTGAGAAATAATGGTGGCATGGAATAATAATAATATTGGAGGAAGGAAGCTGAAGGGTTGCGAGAGTGAGACAGACGGTGGAGTAGATGAAGGGGTGGTTGTGATTTTACGTGTTTGCCCTCAGATTATGAGGCAGTGTTTTGTGCCTGCCAACTTTCTATGGTCGTGGAGATAAAAGGGTAATGTACCATGTGTATGATTAATGTAGGCCCTAGGTTTGACTTTTTGAGGTTTCATGCAGGTCAAGGGTATATCACCTCGCTGATCTTTCATCTTCTAAAATTGTATTATATAATATATATGATATGGTACCATAGCACCGCCACATGAGCTGAGATCTCCTGTCCTATTCTCTGTCCCTTCAATTAAATTAAATTAAGTTATTTTATCAAATTAATTTATAATAATATGTATTAATAACAATAAAAAATTGATTTTTTTAAAAATTATTTTATAATTAATAAAAAATCTATTTTTAGATGAAAATATAAATTTTTTTCAAACAAAATACTTTGATAGAAATATTTTGTTTAGAAAAAACTCATTCTTCATCTGAAAGAGATGAATTTTTTTTTTATGAATTGTAGAAAGAATTTTAAAAGAAAAAAATTAAATATTTTAATGTTATTAATATACATTATTATATATTAATTTGATAAAGTAACTTAATTTAATTAGAGTTACAGACAAAGAGAACGAGGGATGAGACAGGAGATCTCAGCTCCCACCCCATATGATCTGTCACATTTTTCTTATTTAGTTATTTGTCTTGACTCTTGGCCTTGAGGGGGCCATATATATGTATGTATGTGTGTGTGTGTGTATGAGTTGACATTTTTCAATTCAAGTGCCCATATCTAACTTGTCTTTCAGCATTGTTTTGAAGGTAAGGGTGGACCCCGGCTGGCCAGTTTACCAGAACCACCAGTCAACCACCGGTGGTTACTTTTTACATGGATTTTGGTTTGCCAATTGTTAGACACGAGCAAGAGTCAACCACTAAAGAAGAAGAAGAAGAAGAAGCAGTAGCAGCTAAAATAAAACAAAAGATCCAAACGGGTGGGTTACCTGGGAGCCAGGGAACGTTTTGTAACGTTGCGGGGTTGACTTTTGGTAGTCACGGAATACTAGGCGAGACCGACCCCTTCAAATGGAGACAAAAGGGTTGACCTGGCAGAGTGGGCTTAGGTTAGCAACTCGATCCATCGCCTGGTTTGGGGTAGAGGTTCTCCGGCCGCCGTGGCCCGACACGAACCCTAACCAATATCTTTACTTATCTTTATATTTTGTTTTTGTTGCACAATATAGACTTGGTACTTGTGCCCGTGATTGATATTAGAAAAATAAATTTTATAATTTAATAATTAATAACAAAATATTTTAATTTTTCGTATATCTATTTAAACTTTTTATTATTTCGATTATATTTTTATATTTATATTTTTAAATTAATTTAAATCTTATATTTTAGTGTGAAAAAAATAAAAATTAAATTAACTTATTCTACTTCAATTTTTTTTATACGTTAAAATATAAAAATTAAATTAACTCAAAAATACAAATAAAGGGATGTAATTGAAACAATAAAAATTTAAATTATCATACAAAAAAATATCTAAGTACATGGATTAAATTAAATCGAAAATATAAATTTAAACGTGTAATTAAAATGATAAAAAATTTGAATAACTATATAAAAAAATGTAAAAATATAATAATAAAAATATGAAAATAATCATTTATATACACAACCATAGAAGCATGGGACAGCATTCAGGCTGCGGTTGACAATGGGCCCAACTTTTCTATGGGCCACTAATAAAGGGCCCATATCTGACCTTAACGAGGCTCGATACTGGGCTGGGCCTTTCACTTGGCCTTAAAAATGAAATAATTAAAACTAAAAAAAGGTGTGTGTTAAATTAATCATTGTATTTAAAATTAATCATCATATTTTAGTTTAAGATTAAATTGATTATTATATTTTTTTAAAAATTAAATAAATAATTATATTTTTAAATCTAGAATTATCTTATTTATTATATTAGATGTTGTTTTATGTTACTAAATAACATTTAAATTTATTAACGAGATTAACTATGTTATGATCAAAGCTTAATTTTAAAATTATACTTAAAATCACATGTTAAACGTTTAACATAGTGATATGGGATCATTATACTGATCAATTTGACCCACTAATATCTAAAAATATAATAATTTATTTAATTAATTTTAAAGTATAATAACTAATTTAATAAAAATAGAAGAATGAATTTGGCATGTAACGTGTCCCCCGAACCCGAATTAAAAGTTAAAATTGAAATGAAGGAAACTCGGGGCGGGTTCCCGCGCAAGGCGCAGCCCGAAATGAACTGTGACAAGGCAGGCGCCGCCTTATTTGAATTAACAAACCCCGAAACGCGGTCGTTCGTGGGCCACGTCAAGTCAAAACACGCAATTCGCATCGCGAAGCCCAGTCGGTGACAATCAATTCTTAACTGTCGCCAAATCCACATCGCCACTCGCCGGCCATTGCGCCCCATTCCTCCACATTCTACCTTTTCTCAATCGCAAACTTTCATCTGCAATTAACTGTTCTTCGTCGAACTGTTCATCGTTTCGGAGATTCAATACAGAGCAGCGGAGGATGGAGATCGGTCGCGAAGTGGAGGCGGCGGACGAGGAGGATTATTGCACGACGCCGAAGCACAAGGAGAGCCGAATTCCGGCGGCCTCGGAGTGCCCGCCGGCTCCAAAGAAGAAGAAGTCGTCGAGTCGGATAAAGAGGGAGCCGCCGAAGAGCGGGTACTTCCATCCGCCTGATCTGGAAGCTCTATTCGCTGTCGGCCGAAGAGCTGAATCTTGCCTCTAGCCCGGCGGTATTTCCTTGTACACGCTTATCCGTAATTTTCTTATGCTTAATTCGTTTTAGCAGTAAAAGGAATTATTTCTTTAGTTTGTTGATATTTGTGAGATGCAATCAGAGATAGTAGGGTTTCAGTAACAAAGATGAATTCATTCATGTATTATCCGAAAGAGTTACAACAAATATCGAATCAAAGAAAGAATTCTCCGATGCTCTTCCTTCGAAGAGGTTGGAGAAGAAAAAAACAAAAAAATTAAAATTAAAATGAATGATGTTGCCGAAGAATGAGTATGAAAATCGGGGAAATACAATGGAATCCATCAAAATGTGGTCTCAGCTAGCATTCTGGAAGATCGGATGGTGGAGTCGGCAGCTTCTGATTGGGGCGCTTTCCGTCCATCACAATCCAGGCCCCAGCTCTTATGCACTTCCAGGTGGCAATGCATGAACCATACACCTGTTATACGACGAAAATCCACAGCAAAAGCATTGGAATTATAATAAACGGTGATTGAACTCCATTTCCATTTTTTGAATAATTTTAATGATCATATGGATTGTCTCGAATGGCCACCCAACCACCAGAGTGCACGCCGGCGGTGATCCTCTCCGCCGGGTCAATAAGGTTGAACTTTTGTATCTTTCTTTGGATCATATTTGCGAAAGCCCTGGCCAACAATGAAGAAGTTGAACCCATGGAGGTTCAACGGGTGAGACTCTGCCCCAATACTGGTGTTGAACGGAAGCACCACTGCCACCATGGTGTTGTTGGGCGGTGTGTCGGTGTAGTTGGAAAAAGGTGGGTTATTATTATTATTAGATATAAGCTAACTCCAACCCAAGAAATCCTCCATTTTAGACACAGCCTCAGCCACACTTCACAAAACAGAACCACAAAGACAGCCCAAAACAAAACTAATTGATTGAATTTGTATGAAAAAAATATATTTTTTAGATAATTAAATTATTTAGAATTAAATTATAGAGAAAATGTCAATTGAAAGTGTTTGGTTAATTTAATTTTTTACTTAGAAATTATGATATTTTTTCAACTTTTGATGTTTGATTGTCACTAAATTTTAGAAATTGTCTAAAACTAAATCAAATATACATGTATAAAATATTCAAAAAATAAACCAAATATACATACACCCACAAAAGGATGAAGGAGTTGCTGTCACTGGCCGTCGTTGCTGCCATCGCTGTTCACTCCTCGGCCGTTCACCGTCACTCTCACTTGTTGCCTCTCGCTCGCCTTCTCTTTCGCTCAATCTATCACTACCATTACTAGTCGCGACTGCCATCACTGCTGTTGCCATCATCATTTACTCCTAGGCCACTCACCGTTGCTCTCGCTCGACACATGAATGGTCAAAATTTCTAATCCCAAATCATGAATGGTCAAAATTTCTAATCTCTAATAACCTTTACGAGACCCAATACTACATCCTGACTATTTCATTCTCTAAGTCAACATTTGAGCTAATCTACTTGACTCGTTCCCACGAATCGTTTCCGTGAGACACCTTGACCTCAATCTTCACAACATCCATTTCGAGATCCCTATTCTCAAAATTGATCTTCAAAATCTTCAAACTTGATTTTCTATAGCACTTATCGACTTATCCTAAGTTCAATATCCCTAAAATCCTCGATCCAAACCGAATTATTCCCAACTTGATCATTCTTGATAACTACTAGTTATCCCATTACTCAATGTAAGGATTTCAACTATTGATCTCCAACTAATAGTTTCTAAATTTCCAACGAAATCTATAATCCTCAAATAATTTTCGCTCTAATACCAATTGTAACACCCCACTTTTCCAAGGCGTTAGATAACTTAAAATTTCGAGAATATATATATTTTTTCCAACAGAAACTCCACACATAAATCGTTCCTCGAAAATTCCGTTACACCTTCTCAGTATATCAATTTAGAATTATTAATAAACTAAGACAGGTAAATCACTTCAAATGCGAAAACTATATCGAAACCTTGAATAATATATAACCGAACCTATCTTATTCATAACTTTAAAATCAAACTAATGTTTTCCATGACGTCATCAAAATAAACAACATAATTGGAAATGATATACTATAAACTATCCACTAATCGCAGTCACTCATCGGCAATTCCTTTTCCATTCGTATCGCTGCCTTCGCTTGGAATGTTTGAATATTTCAGGGACATAGTCCATATTAGATGATGAATTATTTAAGTGAGAGTTCAAAACACGTTTTCATGAATGTATGCAAGACATGAACAAACCGACACAACCTAACAAGCTTTAATCCAAGAGAATCCCACACAACATTTAACCCAATTACAAGAAAAGAACAATCTCTCTAAAGACAACATTACCATATCGACACATTAACACAACACGGTCGTAGCTTAAGAGGGGCAAGGTCAACGCATCTCCCCAATACATAGGGAACAATCGTTACCACTCCTGACCCAAGAAGGTTACATTAACACAAGAACTTAGTCACGTCAAGGATTACGTTCTCACTCAAGCATTTAGGAACCACTACCCATTCCCAACTCATGTCCCATATGGGCACATATTGTCCTAGTGTAACTTCCTTGGCCATACAACTTGGCATGGAACCCTAGGTGGCTATCCTGGTAGACACATTAGCACAAGATACCCCTTATATGTTATTTCGACAATATCCTTGGGAAATTATGGCTACACTATCCAGACAACATCCCAGACTGACATTCCATATGAACGACACAAAATGCATGACAATGCCACATATCACTACTCAATGCATCATATAAACAACATTTTATAAAATACATCGCACATGTATAAAACGTTTGGGACGAACCTCCCATATGAAACCAATCGTCTTTGATTACCGTTTGCATGCAACAAAATCATTTTGCATGAAATCACAACACATTTAGATAGAACAAATACCAAGTTTTTAGGATGTAACTACTCACAATAAGACCAAGTTTTGGGGGTGAACACTCACAAGCCTAAACCAAGTTTTTCGATAGAACACTCACAATAAAACAAGTTTTGGGGGCGAACACTCACCTTGAACGTATTCAGAATGCCTCGATCCTTATGCACGACCTTGATTTGCGTGTCAAACCTCAAACACCAGTACTTTATACTCAAATTTAAGCTAGGATACTCCGCCTATGCCACGCGCCAAGCGCGTGTCTGCAGGTGAATTTTGGCGCGTGTAGCTCACGCGTCGATCTTCTTCCTCGATTTCGGCCGCTGGCAACTACTTGGATGATCGATCTGATCCCACCCTCTTGAAGCCCTTTCTCAGTTGATCCATATGGCACCTTTGGTTGCCCGAAAGGTCACCAAAAAATGCCCCAAAAGGGAAATTGCAAGCACAACTCCGACATCCACCTTGCGTTTCCGGCCAAGCTTCGAATAGCTTCCAAACGTGCTCTAAACCTCATCAAATTCTCTAGATTTTATCCTTGATCCCTCAAAAACAAAAGCCCTCTATCCCTTCCCTTCGATTCACTCCCAAACGTGAGTAATTTGTGTGCCAAGTCTCAGCCGAAAATCTAGCTATTTATAGGCGAAATCTAGCCATTTTTGAACTAATCAAAGGCCAATGCTTGGCCCCCAAGCCTCCCCACGCCGTATACAACCTTCCCCAGCCTTCTCTCGGCAGTCCCATCACCGGAAAATGGCTCCACGTGAGGCGAAAGTGCGACGGCCCTTTTTTGTAGGTTTCACATTGCATTTTGGTTTATTTCACTTTAGCCCCCATGTTTATTCCAAATGCCATTTTGACCATTTCCATAGCATCCCTGATCTTTCCAATAACACCAATAAGGCCCACAAGTTTTGTACTCTTTATTTCATTCTCGAAATTTTTGAAAAACTATCATTTTGACTTCCATCGGGTAAAATTAGTAAATTACACTTTGGCTCGATTGATTGATTTGACCTTAAGTCCATTCATTTCAACCCGAAATCGCTCAAGTGTTGTTCTATATATAAAATATTGGTCCTCAAAACACTCCGTTGACTTTTTCAGAAATTTCCTACGTCGATTCAATTTTTCAACCTGATCCATAGTTATACCGAAAATCATTCTCAATCCAATTCTCTTTGACACCTAAAATCATGTCTCGAGTCATTCGTCAGTACTATCCCATTTTCCTTAACTATCTAGGGTATGGGGTACTCTATTCGGTGGATTCGATCACTTAAAACTGTGATAGTGTACCCTATAGCTCCACTTTTTCAAAAATTCCACTTATACCCTTTGTAATGATGCCATTTATAACCTTAAGAATTTTTTGGGTATTATAAAAAGCCCCTGAATCCCAAAGACACGAAGAGTTTTCGGGGCCTTCGGGGGAAAGCCTATGAAGGATACTCTTCAAGGCTTTCGATCCCTGAAGGTACCTTTAGGCCCTTTGACCTTCATCTGTAGACCTGAAGAGTTAGGTGCCTTAGTCGAAGGGTCGAGTCATATGAATGTGCCATGTGTCTCGCTTTGCCATGTGGCCCAGTCCTTGACGTCTATAAATACCCCCTGGACCTGCATCTTTGAGATCCAAATCTAACACCCGAAGATCCAAACCTAAAGCAAAACCCAACACTTTAGATCCATCATCCTAAACCTTTCCAAAGGTCTCAAAGACACACACAACCCATTCGCATACAATCTTCTGCATCATGAAAATATCTAACTTTGGGATCGGAAGGCCCGCCTAGGAAAGTTCTTCGTGTGCCTTTAACTGTTTCTTTGTTGCAAACCATCTGGAGACTCGAAAGACCCATCTAGAGACATTCAAGCCGTAACACCTCCCAAAGACCCCCCACAACTCTCCTGGAGTCGAACCCATCCGAAGATCTCTTAGGGACCACCCACTCTTGAAAACTCTTTGAGCCATCAGCCATCCAAAGGCCATGCACCCTTTTAGAGAATTTTCTAGGGCACCCATCCAACTTTCCCGGATAGAGGATTAAGGAAAACCTTGCATACTCTGCTTTTTAGAACTACGGATCGAGTCGTTCCCTAGCCGAACGCTTGTTAGTGCCGCCCACAAATGCAAACCTTACTCCCTATTTTCTCACCTGACTCTACTAAATTATTTTTCAATTTAAACAAATTTAATTATTTTATCCATGTAACAACACATATTTACACAAATCCCTCAACTAAAAGTATATCCACATGGAGCACCACCAAATCCCCATTTACACACATAATCTAAGCCTATTAATTAGGCTACGTTTTTTTTGTTGTTTTTAGACTATTTTTAGTCTTTATTTTTCTAAAACAATGAAAATGAGTTTACTTTGTCATTTTCAAAAATATATTTTCGAAAACAAGAAAAATTTTTATAAAACAAACTCAAAACAATAAAATGTTGTTTTGATTGTTTTCAACTAAAATAATCTCTATATCCAGAACATGGAAAACACAATCTATTTTCCGTATTTTGGCTCTGAAAAAGAAAAGAAGGAAACAAAAATTATTCTTAAATTTTAAAAATAAAATTATATATTTATTTAAAATTTTAAAAAATATAATATATTTATATTATAATTAAAAATATGAGATAACATATAATATATTATTAAGTATATTACACATATTATGTATAATAATATTTAATATAAATTATCATTTAGATGTTAGTAATTTATTAATTAAATTTATTATTTTATTTTAATAGTAAAATTTTATTAAAAAGAGTTAATTTTATCATTTAATAATTAAATTCATTAAATAAAATATTATAAAATATTTTTTCTAAAAATTCTAAAGTAAATGCATTTTCTATTGATGTAATCTTTTCATTTATAATCACATTATATAATATTAGTTTACGTCTTTAATTTTTATTTTAATGTTTCCTATTTATAATCACATTATGATTGCACTTGCTTTTTTTTTTTCAAGTTAATTTATTTATTTATTTAAAATTAAATAGTTTTACGTTTTTGAATAATTAAATTTATTTAATAAAATATCATTAAAAAATTATTTTCAAAATTTCAAAGAGAACGCGTTTTTTAATTTTCTGTTTTGAGAAATAATTTTTTAAAAAAACAAAGAGAAGGTATTTTTAATTTTCTAAAAATAGACTATCAAAATAAAAAAATAGAAAATAAATTTAAAACTCAAAACTCAAAATTAAAAATTAAAAATTAAAAATTAAAAAACAAAGATAATGCAATCTTTGTTTTTGAAGTATTTTGTAAAAGATTATACCTAAATAGATGGGTTTTTATCCCTTCCCAATTTGGTTGTGTGTGAATGATACATTTTTATTACATTTTAGGTACTTAATTAATTATCATTATAATTATATATATATTAATATGTTTTTAGTATTTATTGGTTAATTACTTTAATTTTAATTAAATTTCTTCTAATTAAAATATAGAAGCATGCACATGTAACTCGATGTTATTCATTTTAAAGAGTAACGCCTAACAATTAAAGTAATTTTTTAATGTTGTATATAGCATGGTCAAATTATATGTTATTTAATTTCATTTCCATCCTAGTTTCAAACGCAAGGATTAGATTCAATTCTAGTTTTTAGTGTTTTGATCCAAATAAAATAGTCAAGATTCTGATTCAATTGAAATCACTAAAACTATAAAATTAAAGTTCTAATTTCATCTCCTCATCTACCTTCAACTTGAACAGAAGAATTGAATCTCCATTCGGTCGTTGTTGTTTCAACTAATCCCAACCCTTCCTCTTTGCTCCAATTAATGACCCTCAAGTCATGATCGACCCATCCTTCCCCTTCTTTAGCCGACGACCCATGACCGACCTACCATTCTCTATCCTCTTTACTTTGACTAGCTATTAACGAGCAGGCCACCATTCCTTGTCTTTTTCGGTCCAATCGACAACCTGTGAGTTGTGACTGACCCTCCTTCATTTTCCTCTTCGCTTCGACTGGCGACCTATACAATACTCTGTAAACATAAGCATGTGTGTATATATAAGTGGGTATATGTATATGTGCGTATCAGTCTATATATATATATATATTCTAGTTTTTTTGGTCGAATATTCGGTCACTACTCAGTGTTTAATAGCATGTCTATTCCGTGCTCAATGCTGAATGGATAATTATTAAATAGTTAATAGATATAAATTATAAATATTAAGTACTTAATAATAAGTCAAATTTAAAGTTCCAAAAAGTGATACGTAGACTTTTCATATAAAATTTAAGGAGAAAAAGATGGATTTGGCTATTGAATAAAAAACAGCCTTATTTAGGCATTGTTGCCCATCAACATATTCCACTCCAAATGTTACAAGGGAAATAAAAAAAAGAGAGAATTGCCTACTCTTTCTCGGAGGATGAATCAAAAGGAACTCATGTGGGTTGAAACAGTGAAAAAGAAAATACACAAATAGAGACTAAAAGGAAAAAAATAAAAACAAGTAACAGAGGGAATTGTTTTGTGAGGGAGTCAAGATCAGCATTGGGGAAGATCGGACGGCGGAGGGGGCAGCTTCTGGTTGGGAAGGTCTCCATCCAACACAAGCCAAGCCATCTTCAAACCCCAGCTTGTGTGCACTTCAAGGTGGCAATGCATGAACCATACCCCTTCAAACACAGCATTAGTTAAAGTTAAGATTTTTATACTTGTTTAAGAACAATTAATTTGTTTGTTCTAAGATCAAGTGGCATGGGAATGTACCTGGATTGTCGGCCAAAAACCGGATGGCAACCCAGCCGCCGGAGGGCACGCCCACTGTGTTCCTCTCAATGGGGTCAACAAGATTGAAATTTTTAGGGTCCTTGTTAGGATCAAAATTCCCAAACCCTTGTCCCACAACAAAGAAATTGAAGCCATGGAGATGAAGAGGGTGGCTCTCCGCTCCAAGAATGCTCGTGTCCTGCATCACCAGCTCCACGCTCGTGTTGAATGGTAGCACCAAAACCTTCGTGCCATTGCTCACCATGGTGTTGTTCAGTGGTGTTCCGGTGAAGTTAAACCACCTCGCAGGACTGAACGGAAAGTCTGGACTGTAAACTCCGTTCGACTGTCCAAAGAAGTGGGTTTGGAGGAGAGCCGTAGATGGCAATACAAAGGAAACATTGTTGATAGAAGCCGAGAATTTTGTTCCGTTCGGACCTTGACAAGTTTGATTTTGGTTACAAGGGTTTGTTCCTAGGCCAACGGTGAAGAAGAATCGCTTGTCAACCTTTTGGGGAACATTGGCCGGGTACTGAGAGCTTGCCAGACTGCGTAATTTTCCCGTGAAATTGGCTGCAAAAGATGTGTCATTCAGAGAAGGTAACGATGGTCTAAACAATGGAAGGTTTTTGATTGGGGTGGATTTGGGTGGTGATTGGTATTCGAGAATTCCGGCTACGGTTGAGTTGTCGAACGTGCCCTGGCCAGTGGCGTAGGGCCGGGCGGCCATGAGGAAGGTGGCGTTGGGGAAGTGGGCTTTTGTCGTGAGGAGAACGTTGGTTGTCTGGCCGGGGGTGATGAGAAGGGTGTTGGTTTCAAAGGGTTTAACGTAGATGGCGTCGACTTCGACGACTTTGAGAGTGTGGCCAGCGATACTGAAGAAGAGCTCGTCATTAAGTGCAGCATTGATGAGTCGGAGAAGGTAAGTCTTTCCGGGCTTCACCTTTAGTTTGAAAGTGTCTGCCACTCATCAGCACAAGATTATGCATTAAAACCAATACAACAGTAGTATAGTATATTTCGCTCATTTAAGCTGCCTTCTAACTACAAGAGAGATGACTAAATATTATTATTCCATTATTCTTACGTAAAATAACAACATATGCATGGCATTTTTAAATATTTAGAGCTCTAAATATCAAACGAGAAACATGCATGCATGCCGTATAAATGTATATATATGTATATATTGAGGTATAGACTATATCTACACCTTTGGAAGAGCAATTGTAGAGAGGCCCGGGAAGACCATTGATGGTATAGGCATCTGAGACATTTGGGCCAGCACCAGTTTGGAGAGCTTGGCTTACCACTGCCTCAGGATCTACATTGAACCACTCCCCTGAAAATCCAAGTTTTTTTAGTCTGTATTAGCAAGGCAATCTTCTAGGGTTTCATAGAGAGAAAACGTACGAGAGTCTAAGTAGGTTTGTTTAGTTGTAACTTATGAGTGTTTTATTACCAAAGATTATGGGCACCTCCTTGTAGGGTTTGGCAAATGGGTAAGACACCATAAGCTTTGGACGAATGATTAAGGGGCCATAGACAGTGCATCTCAGCCATGAAATATGGGCGTGCCAAAATAGAGTTCCTCTTTGGCCAACAATGGTGAAGTTGTACACATAGCTATGCCCAGTTTGTATGGGACATTGAGTTATATACGCTGGTCCATCAGCCCATCCACTTCGAAGCTGTCGAACTCCATGCCTGTAATTTGAAATAAACATGGTGTCAACCCTTTACTAACAATGTTCATCCCGACGATTTCGTTTGCAGTGTACAGCTATATAATTTCATTTGTTTGCTAGGTCAAATGATGTACTTATAGAACTTTAATAAAGAGTGGTACGTACTAAGATAATTGATTTGATAGTGCTCCTTTTGCAATTACAAAACACCATCATTGATATTTCTTTTCTTCCAAATTAAATCAGTTTTTGATTGTTCACAATCAATTGCAAACATTTAGCACATTAATGAACATATATATATATATATATGTAGTACACACCAATGGATGGAGATATTGTTTGGAACATGGTTAACCACTTTGACGAGCAGCCTGTCCCCCTCCCTGGCCACAATCCTTGGCCCTGGAAATTTCCCATTCACTGTCACCATGCTCTTCGTGTGGCATAATCGCGTCACATTCTGCAATTGAATCTAAGCAAAAAAAGAAAAACAATCTTGTCATGTATATATATATATATATAGATAGAGAGAGAGAGAGAGAGAGAGAGAGAGAGAGAGAGAGGGAGGACCAATAATGATACAAATATTCTAGCATTTATGCATACATTAAACTTATAGTGCCTGGTTATGGCTGCCTGGGTCACTGAAATCCCCAGAAAGATCTGGTAGAATGCTGAGATTGAGAAAAAAACTCTGAAAACCTCTCTTGAGTGACGAAGAGAAGAAACACCCATTTCTCTATTTGATGTTGTTTCTACCCAAAACGTTATGGCTATATATATGTATATATATATGTGTATAAATAGATAGAAGCTCAGAAAGGGTGTTTGGTTTGGTTGATTAGGTGACAAATGTAGAACTGGGTCTGAAGTCAATCTTGGTAGCACCATGCCACCAACCGTTGTTGGAGAATAACTGTAGAGTGTTGCCAAAGAAAATCTATTTAGAAACTTTCCCGACCAATTTTCTCATCTTTATGTGTCAACCTATCCTTGCTGATTATGATTTGTAATATTTGAGTTGAAAGCTCACTCTTCATGGGAAAGATGCGGGAAAGTGCATGCTAGCTATCTGTGTAATTTTCTTGCCTCCCAAATGATCCAAACTTCCATGCCAACATGTGACATTTCATCTAATCTCACCAAAACCAGCATCATTAACGTGAGATAAGATATAATTGATGAGGATTACGTGAGCTTTGAGCATGAATTTTTGTCGAAAATTTTTCTGTTTATGATTGTGTATTTATGCAGCAATTGACCGATTACCATCTTTATGAAGTACTTGATTAATAAAGAATTAGCCATGTCCTGTTCACTGATGAGACAGGGTTGAAGAAGCTGGGTTGGTGGATGATACTGTGTTGCTCTTTAAGACTTTTAAGCCCAATGAGTACAACTGTACAAGAATTTACTTGAGTTTTTAGGAATTTCACCCTTCTCTTTTATCATTCTTTAGTAGTTGAATCTCATTGTTATATAAATGAGGTTTAAGAATGAAGCAACTTATGATACTATTATTAAAACCTAAATAATATATGATATATTGTCATTCTATCACTATGCATATTCGTTTCTAGCATAGGTGTCTTTCAATTTCTAGACTTATGCCTAATACCAATTGAAAAACATATATATTCTTAAAATATTCAAAATTTTTCGTCTACGAAGACAACGTGGAAAACAAATAACGTGGGATTAAATCATAACCAAATCAGTTTTTTTTTGACTTACAAATCATATTTTTGGGTTACTAATTGACAATTTTCTTTGTAGATTATAATATATATATATATATATGTTGTTTCTGGAGTGCCACGTACAGTTGCCTCAATCCAACGCTTGATTTGGTATCTGCAACGTTTGGTATCTCCTCTTGTCATGTTCCTCGAAGGACAGTAGATACCAGAAGCTGTTGTTTTCTCGGTCATATCAAGCTTTTTCTATATTTCAGTGTAATTAAAGTAAACAATCAGTTTTGGACGGTATGGGCCCAATTTTGGCCTTTGATCCACACCCCAATTGTCGGCCTTTGGCATTGTGTTAGCCCACGGCCCAATCTCAGCCCGCGATCTTATCGTTAGCCAAAGTTAAATTCTGCCCTTTGCTAGCATCATTACGATCGCATGTTAGGTGTTCTTGTGTTCACTCAAGATTCTCATTAATGGGGATTCCATTCACATTAATGAAGGTTCCATCGACACTATACTACCATTTGAGAATTTTCATCGACTTTGAATACCTAATCCCATCACCTTGCAAACACACGAAGTATGTATGTAGAGCACTCTCCTCCTATATATAACCCAATTCTCTTTAGGATTAAGGTATGTTCTCTTTCTAACCTACCCATATTTAACTACTTTACTCCTTTATTTACTTCGTATCAGAGTACTTGCAGGTGCTAATTGTCCCTTACGGATTGGTTGTTGGAGCCCGCCCCTTGTTGTTGCAAGCCCGTCTTCGATCATTCATTTGACTAGAAAAGAACAAGTTCTATACAAACACACAAAAGGAAAAGAAAATGGAAAATTTGTTTTCTCATCAAAGGAGATAAGCATTACAAATTGAGAAGTAATCTGTGATTAATAACAGCTACTAATTAATCTCTATCTAAATGCATTACTGGGATGGTCTCCTTATGCTTTGTTTCTGTTTAATTACATGATTTTTACTGGGATTTACAAATGGTTTGGCAGCTAGATTGAAGCTGGATATATATCTGAATTAATCCCTTGAAATTACTTGGATCATCCGCTTTCGTCTGCTATGTTTGTGATCGATGAATATGTGCCAACAATTGCGGATATCAGCCCTACCATGATTGTAAGAATGCAAGCTGAGATCTGCAGATCGAAAAAACGAGGAACAAGAAGAAGATTATTGAGGTGGTCGCAAAGATAAGACGCGTGGAGCATAATAAAGATGATTTGGTTATGTGAAAAGATGACTAATAGAGGCAGAATGTCGGGGGCATAAACGAAGTGTCACCTGTAATTTTGTCACCCTGTCGCGGCAAATGCTGAGGTAACAAGCACAAGGGAAAACTAGAGCCTGCAGTAGGACAGGGAAAAGTTAATTAGCAGTGCTGCAAGATTAGGCAGTCGATTCAGCGGGTGAATGTGGCGATAAACTTACCACGAGCATAACGAGTAGAGATCCAATAAAAGCCATGACGGAGCCTGCAATTTCATAGAGAAAGAATCAGCTTTACCAGACCAGGCTAGGATAGTATATATATAAGCTCATTGCCCTGCTTCAGAATTAGTACGGGATTCAAAGTGTTCTTACCAAAGTATGGAAAAGACAGTGCCACAATCAGAGTTGAGAACACTAATATTGTTCTGATGAGCATCGACACGCTGTAAGATCTGAACCGAGCTGAGGGCAGGAGTTCCTCGAGGCTGAATGCCACCGGAGTGATTGTCAAGGCGTACTTCGTGAGTGGCGCAACAACCTGCAACGGGAACAGATCAAACACATTACAAGTAGATAATTTTTCCAATTTTCTTGACAAGCTCTGTTTCATGCTGATAACCAAGACTATTCTGTTTTCATACTGTTGTCCAAGCAGCGATTTTCGTGGCAACGAATTCTGGAGGCATGTTTAAGGTGAACTGAGATTTAGTTGAGTTCCCAAACATTAGAAAGCCGCATACCCCAACTCCAGCATACAAAAGGCCCGATGTGACAAAGCTGCAGCAGAGTAACCAAATGTTAGCCAAATCAATGCTTCTACACTCAGAGTTTTGGTATGTTAGAGGAGTCTAAGAATAGTGTTAAGGGGCTGGCTTTAGTGTGCCAACGATCGATCACCTGATTAGTAGAACAGATGGGAACTTTGATGGTTCCTCCATGGAGGAATAAATGTTTGGGAAAACTGAATGGCTGCCATAGCAGAAACCGAATATGCCAACTGTTACAGGAAGTTTGGCAAGGTCTAAAGCTGTTCCACTCGGATGAAATCCAACTTTGTCGACTACCCCAACCCATAACAAGCAGAATGACACAAGCAGAGCAGTGACCACTCCTCCAACTGGAAAAAGAAAACATGTCGCGAAGATCAGTACGTAAATGTGGCTCAAATGCGCAACTTGAGAATAGACGCAGCAGGAGAAGAAGAAGAAGGCGAACCCGAAATGTATGAAAGCAAGGTAAGGTTTCGAAGCCAAACAGTTGGAAGAATGACGAGAAACGATATAATCTTGCAGATTTGAGACGAATCCAGATAAGTCCCAGCAAAAGCCATGTGGGTATTTGGGAACAATGCTGAAAGATTGTCACCCATCATGATCAAGTACTCCACGCAGGATGACTACATAGAAGAGAACAGAGCCAGTTCTATTAGACAACACAAACAGAGTCTGAAAATAAACAAAGGGGCATAGAAGGTGCACTTACATATAACTCTACATACAGAATTATCTGCATTGACCAAGATCCAAGTGTTAGCCATGCTAGTTAACTAAGCTCTTATTAACCTATATAAATTCTGATTTGCAGATCAAACTTACGGATAAGCATACGCGGCCAGGAACCCCGAAAGCTGCCTGGCCAATATCCGGGAAGGTCTGGAGATGAGGTGAGCTCTCGAGACATCGTTTCAGCAGAAGTCCAGTGTAGCAAGTGATGATGGCGAAAACGAAGAGAATGGCAAGGCTCCACCAGCCTCCTTCTCTGAATGCATAAGGAGTCGAAAGGAGGCCTATCCCGCATAGGACATTGACGGCTGCATGGTGTTATAAGTGGTATCAGAGCCAAGCTAAGACCATTGTCAAGCCAGCAAAGTGTTTGAACATATCGAAGTAGGAAAGAAGGTTATGGAATGAAAGTTTTTTAACCATTAAGGAGGGATTGAGCATATGAACACTTCTGCTCTGGTTGGGGCAATTCAAAGGTGGAGAGACTTGGAAGCTTGCTGGTTGCAGAGCAATATACAGGGAGGTATGAGGCAGGCATTCCTTCTCCTTCTTCAATGGCTGAATCACAAATGAGGGGCTCGTTCAGGGGAGAACCAGGAGCAGCAGCAGCACCAGGTCTCCTCTGTGCTGGTCCGAAAGAGCTGGTTATTCTTGTCAAGCTCGACCCGGTAAGGAAGCTGAAGGTGGGGGGCGTTGAGGTCGTATACATGTCGATCGACTGCCTGCAAGTCACAGTTCGAACAATGACAATTAATATATCATCCCTTATCCTACCATGCCATGTCTGTTTGTATTGATTCTAATTCACCAATCATCAATTAATATACGTTTATATATGTTCATGTGTCTCTCCACTTGTTTAGCCAATTCAAATCGTTCTTAGTGAAATAATTAAGCTAAGTTCAAGCTAGTAATTCTCTCAATCATTTCATCATTTAGATTATCATACTTGTCTAAAGGACTAAAATCATGCCCTCTTGCCTCAAATTTTTATTTATCATAAGTTTTCTAATCAAAGTTAAAGTGTCAAACAACTATAATTAATGATAATACATATATATTAAAATTTAAGTATTTCATCGTCTCGTATAATGCCTCATACCCACCCACTTAGGTGTTCATCTAAAAAACCTTACTTTTCTCACAACTATTTAACCCTAGCTAATTTAGTCTCGTCTCACCCATGACAGCTGCTTTCTGCAATTAGTTTTAAGAAATTTAGCCTTGTCTCGCCCTAGACAAGCCTTAGAACATGTCCCAACTACGTTTTTCAAAACATTGTATGTTACCCAATATAAAAAGATAAGATTATTCTAATGTGAATTTGCCTTTCCCCATTGAAAAATATATATAATTGGGTGAAATAAAAAATTAGCACAGCCCAACACAAGCGAAAGAATTAAATGATACTCTCCGGGATTGAAAGAAATATCAAGAAAAGAACACCAACATATATCGATATCAAATATATATAACTCAAAATCAAAATCCGAATGAGTGTACATATAAAAGAAAGGTTTAGTCATGTGTAGGCATAGAACCTGTAGCTTTGCGGCCAGGTAGGGTTGTCGCCGCCGACATTGGAAGCGGTTCGAGATGGAACCATGGTGTCGGAATCCGTGTCGTCGTCGCTTCCGTCGGCATCACAAACCCTTTCTGCCAGGTTCTCTTCGTCGTCTGTTTCGAAATCGATCCTGCGATCCATAACAAAATCTTCGTCCACCTTCATCTCTCTCTCTCTCTCTCTCAATATATATATATATATATGATATATCGATCCTATTTGATTACAATCCCTAAATCTATGTTTCTATATATGCGTGCTGGATCTATGTATCACGTGATGGAATGACGAGTAACGCAGCGTTCTGTACGATGTTTTCTCTCGACAGGAATTTGCATGGGAATGCAAATATATAAGACGACGAAGAGTCTCAAGGAGGGAAGAACAAGGATACGAAGAAGAGAAGAAGTCGGATTCGAAGTGGATTAGGATTACTGTCTGTCATAAATGAATTATCATGAATTGATCATAAACTTCACGTAAGTAATCTTAATTAATTGTAATTACGTGTTGTCTTGGGAATCAAACATTACTGTTACTAGCGATATAATTCTATCTCTTTATTAATCATTAATTAGTCCAACGTTGTAGATTAATCTCAAGCTCACGAGCGGCATTAATTAATGAGATATCTATCGTCACTCGTGACCATCCAACAATTGCCAGCCCTGAACGAATCAAAGAAGATGGAAGAATAAGTTGGTGGTTTTGCAGATTTTAATTAGTAGACTAGAGAAGTGCATGAAAATAATTTATTTTTTTTGGGTGCAAATTTGTAGTTTTATTCAATAATTTTAATTTTGACAATTAAGTCTAAATTAACTCAATTGGATATAATTTTATTTAACATAAAATTAATTTAGAGAGAGTATCTTCGTGTTAACTTGGTATGTTAGGTGTTACATAATAATAATATTTGTGAGAGTTATATGTAACACATAAGTAAAAAAAAAAAAGTAACATATAAAAAGAAAAAAAGATGAAAGAAAAAAAAAGTAAACAAATTACATGTAAAAAATTATATATTTTTTATTTATGTGTACATATGAATCTCACAAATATTATTATTATCTAACACCTAATATGTCAAGTTAGATATACACACTTCCTCTAAATCGATTTTACATCTTGGATAAAATCGCATCCAATTGATTCAATTTGGACCAAATTATCAAAATTAAGAATTTGATAAAATTAAAAATTTGTGAAAAGGGTTGAATTATTTTCATGATTAGTCCATTAGAATTTTTTTTTAAAATTTTTAAGTTGATATTTTCATTAGTTAATATTGAACTAAATACATCTCCTCCAGCCATTCAAGTTTTTGCTTTGTTATAGCTTTGGTGAGTACATCTATAGGTTGCTCATCTGTCCTGATAAGCTCCAAACAAATTTCTCCAATCACTAATAAAATGATGCGTGAGTTCAATGAGCTTACTACTTCTTGTGCGAAAAGCAGGTTTCTAGCTCATTGCTATAACTGACATATATTATCACAGCAAATAGTAGTAGCATTTGAAACTTCCTGCTGCAAATCAGTCAAAGGTCTCCTTAACTAACCAACTATTAAATACCTTCACAAGTAGCTTCAATTCATGTTGAATATTCATCAGTTTCAGCAGAAGATAGTGCAACAATCCTCTGCTTTCTTGAACTCCAAGGGATAATTTTTGTCCCTGAACTATAAATATAAACGTAATCTGATGTACTATTCCGATCATCCAAACTTCCAGCCCAATCACTGTCGGTCTAACCAACTATAAACGTAATCTGATGTACTATTCCGATCATACAAACTTCCAGCCCAGTCACTGTCGGTCTAACCAACTAGCTTGCTACTTGCTTCCTTCACATACTTAATGCCCATTTTTTTTTTTGTTTTTTGTTCCTTGCAAATATCATAAAATCCTCTTTACTGCTACATAATAAAGTTTGCTAGGATTACTCATGAATATGGAAACAACACTCACAACTTAGATGGTATTAGGTCTGGTATTAGAAGGATAGATAAGAGAACCAACTAAACTTCGATGCATCTTTGCATTTGCCTTTTGGGCTCCATCGTCTTGCTACAATTTTTCACTAATAGACATGGGTGTGGATAGACTTGCAATCTGTTATATGAAACTTCTTCAATAAATGTTCAACATACTTCTCTTGGGACAGAAAAATCTCCCATTTTGATTGCTTAATTAACTTGAATTTCCAAGAAATATTTCATAACACCTAGATTAGTCATATCTAGAATTCTTCCATCATGCCTTTTTAAAATCTTCAAATTAACATCCTCCAATTTGTTCCCATATAAATCAAATCAACATACAAACAAATTATAAGAAAATCTCCATTTTTTGCTTTTTTCACATAAAGAGATGGTTTATTTGGGCTTTTTTGAAGTTCATTTTGTTGGAAATAAAAATCAATCTTGTTGTTCCAAGCTCTTGGAGCTTGTTTCAAACTATACAATTGGAGCTTGTTTCCTATTGTGCAATTCCAATCTTTAAGGTATATAGAGTTGAAACTTCATTGATGTAATTGAATGTTTCACGCCATCTTCATGGATCATTATTAATTAATTTAATGATCTCCTAAGACCAGAAAAAAAAAAAAAGAAAGAAAAGAAAACCCTAGAATTGTGATCAGATTCAAGTTACATTAACCACCCAACTATCTATATGATCAAGAGATTGTGATAGCTATAGGATGCTGCAATGCAAACTTTCACTCATTCTAATTCCCTTTTCCTCTTCATTTTGCTGCTTCTGTGATTGATTATGTTAAAAGCAGGCATCTTCAAGAGCGGCAATTCCAATTGGCAATGGTATTCATCGACCTGTTCCATTGTGACGAAAGTTACTGAACTCGAAGGGCAGCAACAGTAACAGCAACATCGTCGAGCTGTTAAGTTTTGAGTTGGGTGAACCAGCTTCTCTTCCATTATCTTATCACACTTGATCAAATAATCCTAGATTTAAAAGCAGAAGAAATTAAACATCTAAGCAAGACATGCAGTGTTCATTTAACATCACAGCTAGCAAATGAATGAAATATCTAATAATTATCACCTTTTGATCTTCTGGAATGAGATTTGTGACATGGGCGAGGTGAGGATTATTTGTTAATGGAGCAGAGTCCTCGATGATACATCTTAGCGCAGAAATGGCGGTGACACATGGCCGAAACTCCAGGAACCTCGAATCTGCAAAATTAAATGGATTTTTAATGGATTCATTCATATATAAACCTAGAAAACTATGAAAAATAAACAAGATGAATTAAAATTGAATGAAATGGGTGTCTCTACTCTATAACTGCATCAAGATCATATATATATGTATCAAAAATGAAAAGGGTTTAGAAAATGGTTGACATTTTACTCAATTGATAGATAATATACTCATTAATTTTACCAGAAAGGGTGGACAGAAGCAGCTTAGTGAGTTTGGCAGTCAACTCTTCAAATAGCGAAGAACCGAGGGCATCTCTATTCCATATCAACAGTGGTTCTACATAAGAATAAGGCGTTACAGAGCCAAGCCGCCAGCCTAGGGCCTTGAGAAGTGTCAACTCCATCCGTTGGATCAAGCTAGACTGAAAGGAATGGTCCAGATCTTTCATCTGCAGTCTCACCATATGCATATATATAAGAATAAGGTGTTATAGAGCCAGGTTGGACCACAACACACGCATGCACAAAATATAGAAAAGGGTCCTTAATTATGGTTACAGTTACCTGAATTTCATGCAAAGAAGGATGGGTTGTCTCACCAAACTTGGAGGCTACAGATAAGCATGCAATGGCCACTAACTCAACCATCGAATTTTCCCATCTCTGCGTGTTTATTTAAGGAAAAAAATACGTCTAACATGAGAATAATACTACAATTATTGAATATGATTAATCCATGAAGAGAGAGAGAGAGAGAGAGAGAGAGAGAGAGAATTCATATAAGAAAAAGCTAGTACTTACTCTGCAATGATCGATAGAGAAGAAGCGATCAAAATAATTTGCAGCTTTGAAAACAGTTTGGCATGAAAGATTCAGCCGGCTTTTACACTACCAGAGAGAGAGAGACAGAGAGAGAGAGAGAGAGAGAGGTTAATTTGTTTTTTGATTCGTGCATGAAATTAATTATCTAGCAGTTTTATAACGTACGTGGAGAAAATTACCTTTACAAGCCACTGCATTGCTTTGAGTCGAAGAGAATTCAAGTGAGAGGCAGATTGAAGAAGGTGCTGGTATCCAGATTGAGGCAAGAAAGTTGCTTCTTTCTGCAGGCATGCAGCGAAAGCTTGATGGTAATCTTCCTCAGTCGTGTCGAATGGAGCAATACTGATACTGCCATGACTCTCTGGCTTAGGAGCACTCATAAGCCAAACTTCATCACACAGCAAGCTATGATCCATTGCTTCTCCCTCAAACCTCTCAACTTCAAAACTTCGTTTCATGAGTATATATGAGTGCTATAGTAGACTACTTGCTACATGTTCATTGGAGAAAGGATTTTAAACACACGTACATTTATTTTCTCTTGCTTGTTTTCCAAACAAAACTTGTACAGCTTCCATCTGATCATCAATTCATGATAAGTTTATATATATATATATATATATAGATTGACAGATAGAGAGAGAGAGAGAGAGAGAGAGAGGAGGTTGTGGGTGGCGGTGGAGGAGGAGAGGAGAGTGGCCACCGTGGGTGGGGGTTATGGGTGGTTGGAGAGTGGAGAGAGTGACATAAACATGGGGAGACGTTCCTCATGAAAAGGGGTTAATGCTGCCGTTGGTGTGGAGATTGTATAGCGTGTGTTCGCTCATTTAGACATTTTATTGGCCTTTTTGACTGCAGTAACCAATTGCGTGAGCACACGAGGATATTCCACTGTTCGCCCTTCCATTTACTCTCCTGCCACGTCATCCTGGCTCCACACCTCAACTACCTCCGAAATTAATTTTTTCTTTTTCTTAATCATTTTTAGAGTAACACCCTATTATTTAATTTAAAGTAAATTTCACTTGAGACCTTTAATATAAACATAGATAGTTTATCTCATTTTTTAAAAATTAATGGTATATTGATCCTTAGGGCAAAATTCCCAATTCATGGAATTATAATTCTCACGAATATCAATTTTTATCGCACATTTAAGAAACTCTTTGTTAAAATAAGTGATACATTAATTATTTTATATATATATATATATGTATGTGTGTGTAGATTTATGCGAAGGAAGAAAATCATCTGTTGTATATACATATAGGGTTGACCCTTTGTGATTTATGGTATTTTTGAGGATATTTCTCATATTTTAAAATTAAATTTTAAAGTTTATATTTTTTTAGCACACACCCCCTCAATTTTTAAATGTTAATATTGTCTATTATAAGTTAAAATAACAAAATAATATATGATTGATGAGATTCTAATTGCTGAAATCATCGCTGCTAATTGATGGACCCATTAGTCGATGATGGCTAATGATGGATGTAAAGAGAAGAAGATGAAGATCAAAAGAATGCCATTTTTGAAGATGAATTATTGTCTAATATCTGCGTGTGTATAGATATATATTTATGCATACATACATACATACATACATACATACATACATATAGATCGAATTTGAGGTTAGGGATTTCTATAATTTGGGAAGAAGATGAAATTAAGTGTTAGGGCTTCTTTTGATTTAGGATGAAAATTGAATATTTGTGGTTGATTCTTCTTCTTCTTCTTCTGCCCCAAACAAGGCCTTACCTTTTCCTTCTCGCGGAGTCGATCTCTCTTTGGATTCACCTCTAACTTAAAAGTCTATTGAAATTGACTTCTCCATATGGCTTTCGAGATTCCAATTGCTAAAAGCATTGATAACCAATCGTTCTGGTCTCTCTCTCTCTAGCCAACACTATGGAATTGACCCGCAAAATTTCATCAGTTGTTCGAACATCACGAGTACTTCTTGGGTTAATTTTAAAGTACAGAAAATGTACTCGAAAACGCATCAAACCACGTAGTACATGTATGAAATTTACCCATATATACATACATACATATTTATGTATATATATATATATATATTGCAGTAACAATGGATGAAGATTAGTCTCCATAAACAAGAGCTTTATAAAGCCAGCTACAATCAGAAAAGTTCACAACCTTCAGAGGGCAAATTCAACAACAAAATCAGCAGATGGGTAATCATCAGCACATCATGAGCATGCTTACGTACATTGATGGTGAATACAACCATGCACCTTCAGCAGGCTTAGTAAGATTACACTGACGATGAATGCTTTAAGTATTAAGCAAAGTTCTCAACTTCTGGTCCTCTTTCTTCAATGGTAATCAGCACATATATATTACCTACTTAATTAGGATTCCAACAACTGATTGCTATAAGATACCATAAATAAAGATTAAGTTGAAAGACCAGAATTCAATTTTCAGCATGGGATTTTTTTCACTGATCAGCAAATTTCAGTACATATATATGAAACATGGGAGAAACCCAAACCCATATATAATAAGTGAAGGAATTAAGATGAGTTGAAAGATCCATGCTCAAAGTAATTAAAGCAAAACCTAACAACCATCATCATGAACTGAAAATAGACATACAAAACAGATAACAACGTACAATCTGGAATTATAACCAATATATTCAACATATAAATACACACACACACACACACAATATGTAGCAAATTCAGTTGATATATGAAAGGTCTAAGTTGGCGAACTAGCATGCACTAAACAGATCATGTATGATATTGCCACAATTAAGTCAATATAATCCAGTTTGTCCCATTAACAAAGACCAACCGGTCAAAACTGTTTGGATGCTTAGAAAACTGTTGCCTTCTTTCACAAGCCATGATTTCATTCGCACACTTAACTAATTAAGGGTCCACAAGCCATAACTTCAAAATGAGAGTATATATATATAGATGTAACAGATCTTTTGAAACATCTACGAAACTAATTGTACTTTGAATTGATAACTAGCTAGGTCGCCTTCTTTCATCTTCTCCAACACAGGCAGCCGCCAAGGAAGACTCCTGAATTTCCACCCAATTGCCGACGTGCTGTCGCTTTAATTAGCATTTTGAATATTTTGCACAAATATCTATCCATCTATATATATATATATAATTTTACATATATATAAAATATGTAGTAAAATTTTGGTAAGGAAAGAGAACGATCTCTTTAATTTTAGCAGAATTTTTTTTGAAAAATTGAAGAAAAAGGGATTAAAAAGAAAATATAGAAATTTTTAAAAAGAACTCATCTGATTCGATATGTAACGCATAATATGTCAAAATATTTTTTTTCTTTTATATATAAATTGTACATAAATATTATATTTTATATTATTTTTAGAATACTCATCTTTTAACTTGAGTTCACCTCTCTGAAATATTCAAAAATTTTAGGTTAAATAAGTAGTTCGAAGAGAAAAGAAATTTTTGATGCGTAAATTTCGAAAAATTCACTATTTTTGTGATATATCACATTTTATAGACGCCATGCATATTTTTGTGTAGCGTGTTAGAATCATATATATATGATGATGGTTTTTGGGATTGACCATCACGTGCCACCTCAGCAACTGGACCTCGGGAACGGTACCTCGGATTTGGGGATGTCGGACCTCGGGTGTAGAACCTGCAAGACAATGGAGAGCCGGGGCTTGGATCCCCCGGGGTGGATTCCGACGCTCAAATAAGTAGAGTAAAGGCAAGTAGTAATAAATGAGAGAGCTGTAGAACGTGAATATACCTGGCGAGAGTCCTTGTTTTTTATAGGCGAACCCCTTTTGAGGTACCCGAAATGAGCGGGCACGACCCCCGAGAATCTCGGTCAAGTTGGAACGGGTCTTACGGTTCGGCCCGGATTTCCCGGGCTCCGCTCCGGAGTGTTGACTTGCCACGTGTCGGTCTCTCAGGTGATCTGCATGACAGGTGAGACTATCAGCGCGTAGGGGTATTTTAGTAATTTCAGTTGGTGCCACATCAATATATATATATGTATGTATATATATAATATCAAATATTATTAAACATTTCAAACTCGTAGTACAAACTAAATTTTTATTTAAAGCACGTTATATTATTTTAATGAAAACGAAAAACTTTTTTACATTCATATTTTGATTTGTAGTGAATTAAAAATTTATTTTAAGGGCTTTTAAAGATTTTTGGATGGGATATCAGAATTTTTTTCATGTCTTTAAAATTGAGTATTTCAGAATGAATTAAAAGTATTTAAAAAAATTATAATGTATTTAAAAAAATGTCTCTAAATTATAATTAATGTCTCTAAAGAGAATGGTATTTCAATTCATTACTTCTGTATTTTTTATTTTTATTTTATATATCTGCCTCACCATAATTTTTTAACAAAATTTTTAATAATGAACTAAATTGTAACAAGATTAAAAATTTAATAATTAATATAAAAATTAAAATTAAAAACTAATTTATTATAAAGAATAAAATTTAAAAAACATTAACAACATTATTTATCCCAACTTACTCTCACCATTACATAATTTTTCTCATAATTGTTCGTCTTTAAGTGTAATATAAGAGAACGAAGCTACCAATTGGAATACAAGACAATAGTTAACGGAGAATTAACAATAGAGATAGAGCTGACAAAAAGCTTTCACTTCAATTCATGGAATAGCCATGGATCGATGGCGGCATCACCTACCACCAGAGAGAAGCGATTCCGCAATAGACGACGAGTGTGTAAACCCTTTGTCCACGGAAGACGGATACGACAAAGCGAAGTCACTGAATCCTTCTGGGTTTGAGAAAGTGAGCTCAGTCGTCGAGATGCCAATCGACGCCAGCTCCGGCAGTCCAACATCTCCCTCTAAGTACTGCACCACCTGTCGCATCGTCGGCCTCATCGCCGGCTCACTGTGCGAGCACAGCAACCCCAACTTCAGTACTAACTCCGCTTGCTCAACCACATACTCGCCTCCCAAATTGGCATCCATCGCCCTCAAAATCTCGCCTTTGCTCCACAAACAGAATACCCAATCAACCAGCACCGTACCTCCCCCCATGCTGCTAGCCTCTATTGGGCGCCGCCCGCTCGCCACCTCTAGCAAGAACGCCCCAAAAGCGTACACGTCTGTGCTTGTCGAGGCCTTGCCGGTTCTGGCGTGCTCCGGCGCGATATACCTATTCAAAGTAAATGTGTAAGTATAAGACTTTAGATGAAGCGGTGATTAACAATTCAGCAATACCCGATAGTTCCGACGATATTAGTGGTCTGGGGACCAGTTCCATGATCGTATAATCTTGCAAGCCCAAAATCGCTCAATCTTCCGTTCAATTCCCCGTCTAGTAACACATTACTGGCCTTGATATCTTTGTGGATCACCACTTGCTCCCATTCCTCGTGTAGATAAACCAGCCCAGACGCCACACCCCTGATGACTTTAAATCTTTGCTGCCAATTGAGGGTGAATTTTGGTTGGTCATAGAGACACTTGTCAAGGCTTCCATTGGGCATGTAATCATAGACCAGAAGGAGCTCGACTTTGCGCCGGCAGTAGCCTAGGAGCGGGACCAAGTTCCGGTGTCGGAGCCGGCCGAGGCTGACAATTTCGGCCACAAATTCCCTCATTCCTTGCCGGGATTCATGGGAGACTCTCTTCACTGCAATCTCAAGCTTTGAAGTTGGTAATACTCCTCTATAAACCCTCCCAAATCCGCCACTGCCGAGAAGCTCTTTATCTCTGAATCCTTTAGTGGCGATGTATAGGTCTTTGAACTTGAATCTATGAGTGCCATAGTCACGTTCCCATTCTTCCACCACTTCGGCGAACTTTCTCCTCCTTTCCAGAAGGAAAACCAGACCGGAAATAGCCGAAGCCAAGGAAATCAGAGGCAACCCAATTGTCAAAAACTTGGATGTCTTCTTGGGTGCCATTCGTGGTAGCTTCGGAAGCTCAGAAAGATCAAGCGGTTCAGCCTCGCCGTTGATCTTGAAACTCCAGCCGAGAATATAGTGGGATGTGACGAGTGAGCCGGTGGAGGAGGAGAAGCCGACGTACATGGCCTGGTTTATGATCGGAGAAAGGTCTTGAGACAAAGACAGAAGAGGCTTTGACGGCTTTTCAACACCGATCGGAGCGATTGTGACGGCCATTTTCTTCTCCGAGCCATCGTACTCCACCCAGACTTGCATCGCTTTGCCGCTGATCAGACTCAGGTTCTGAAACCGGTGGGTTTTTTCGACGTAATAGCTCGCTGGCTGGGTTTGGACTGAAATCAGTCCATTGATGTCAATTCCGACATGGTTGTCATTCAGATCTTTGAGATCGCTGTCGTAGATCGTGTCGAGCTCCACCCCCACAACACGATTGGTCTCCTTGCCATCGTTGTGCTCATTGAATAGGCCTAGGTAATGGCTCTGACGGCCGCCGGGAAGCCCGCGTTGTGGAGCGACGACGAAGACAATTCCATGGCCGCCGATAGTGGGGAACTCGGGAACGATGCCGAAGACGAAGGTGGTGGAGAAGGAGAGAGCCGGGCCGGCGGGCGAGTTCTTGAAGTGGACGGGGCTCGGGTAGAAGGCGTGGCCTTTTACCTGTGTGGTGCAGTTGGTGAGGGCCAAGAGGCCGCCGGGAGTGAACGTGGCTATGCCGTCGAGGATCAGGTTGGGCGGCTTGAAGCCGTTGAAGGCGAAGTGGGAGTCATCGGCGGTCGCAGATTGGGGGAGCAAGGGAAGAAGAAGGACCAGAAGCTTGAGTAGCATGGCTGTGACTGCGGGCAACTCCCCATCTCTGTCTATTTAATGATTACTAATTACGTTTTACAATTACTAATAGCATTTTCCTTAATTAATTGGTTTGCATACAAGTCAAGCGTGGAAAGGCCGAAGAGAAAAGAAAAACCCACGCGTGGAAACGTCATGGTAATTAGGTTGCATACTAATCACCACCTTTCTCTCAATTTATTTCCGTTAGATAAATTTTATGTTACTGCCAACATAAAAATTTGGTTTCCTTACCATTTAATAATGATGCATGTACCTGTGGGTCTAAGAGGTTTCTGCCAATTCATTTGGAAGCTTGTTAAATCCCCAGCTGAAATTAAAAGTGAGTGGATTTAAACTATAATTAAAACTATGTCTTGTTTAATTAAAAGTGGGTGGATTTAAATTTTTTATTATTTCGATTATATCCCTGAACTTATATTTTAGAGTCAATTTAACTTATATATTTTGATATGAACAGAGTATATCGTGTACTTTATTTATAAATTATAATATTATTTATATAAATAATAGCAAATAATAAATCATCATGCCTATAAATCGTAGAACTGTAATTCACGTAATATGATAAAAGCATACCTTGATCCATTATAAATTAAGCTTGTAAAGGAAATTGCTGGTTGATGACAAAAATAGCCAAAATTTGGTTTCTCTCGTTTAATTCCAATCTAATGATGGATGTAAAATATAATTGTAATTTATTTTTTTGTATTGAGTAGGGAGATGACTAAACCCATATTTATAATAGTAGAAATAGTTTATCATCAAAACTCATCAAGAGTTATACATATTTTCTAAACCAAATTAAATTTTAAGGTAATCAATTATCTTATTAAACCCTTTAATTATTTCATCAAATTAACACTATCATATTTGATAAAATATTCACTTCAATTACCATGTAACATAGTAGATAATTGTTACTCATTTATTTAATGAGATATTTTCATCAATTATAATGTGAACCATAAGATAATTTTTATATTCTTCCACTCGACTCATATAATATTACTTTTACGATTTAATAAAAAGAACGTAATGTGCACGAATGTCATACTTAAAATTCTTTTCATTTTGGTTATATATAATATTATGTCATTTTTAAGTTAAAATATTAATGTGAGTTGTGCCACTTTGTGTGTCAATTTTTTTCAACACAATCCCATCCATGTACTACAACACTAAATTTAAACTTAACATTACCTTAAATAAAGATAATCATAATGGTCCAACTTCAATGTCTTTCTTATAAAACTATATATTCTTGTCAACATCATTTAAAACAATTATGCATACAAATAGAAAACATGAAATATTAGAAACACATAAATGAACTCAAAGTGTTAAATGTATAAACTTTAATAGAGTCAAATTACATTATCACTAATGACGCCCAAAAATACGCATCCAACATGTTTGTTAAATATTTTGGGCGATAGTCCCTTTGTCATGGGATTTGCAATAGTAAGATCGATGTTAATATACTCAATTAACAATATTTGTTTCTAAACTTCTTCTTTAACGGCTAAGTATTTAATTTTCATATGTTTAGCACTTTTGGAATACTTATTGTTTTTAGAGAAAAATACTATTACGGAGTTATCACAATAAATTTTCAATGGTTTGGCAATATTGTCAACAATCTAAAGCCCTGAAATAAAATTCCACAAACCATAAACCATGATTAGTGGCCTCAAAGCATGCGACGATTTCAAATTCATAGTGGATGCAGTGATAATAGATTGCTTTGCATTTTTTCGTGAAATTGCTACTCCAGCTAATAGGAACAGGTACCCAAGATTTTTTAGTATCAACAAATCTTGCAAAATCTAAATCTGAATATCCAATCAGCTCAAGATGATTGGATCTTTTGTAAGTGAACATTTGATCTTTTGTTCCTTACAAGTATCAAAGAACTTTTTTTTTTGCAACTTTTCAGTGATCAAGACCTATATTATTTTTATACCTACCAAGTATTCCAACAACAAGGCTAATGTTTGGTTTGGTGCAAGTTTGAGCATATATTAACCTCCCAACTACAAACGCATAAAGAATATTTCTTATTTTCTATCATTCCAATTCATTTTTTGGGCATTGCATAAGGTTAAATTTATCTCCTTTCTGAATTGGAATTATCCTTATTGAGCACTCCATCTTGAATCTCTAGAATTTTATTAATATAGACTTTTTGAGACAACTCTATCAATCCTAGTAATTTTTCACAGAATATTTCTATTCTGAAATATTCCTATCACATAGGTTGCCTCTCCCATATTTTTCATTTCAAAATTCTCAAAGAGATATTTCTTGGTTTCATGTAACAAATCAAAACTATTAGTTGTAAGCAAAATATCATTAACATATAGAATAAAAAAAATAAATTTGCTCCCACTAACCTTCATATATATACACCGATCAACAATATTTTCCAGAAAGTCAAAAGAAGTGATGGTATTATTAAATTTCAGATACCATTAATGGGAGACTTGTTTAAGTCTATATATTGACTTTTTTAACTTACACACCATATGTTCATTTCCTTTAATTGAAAAGCCTTCAGTTTGATCCATATAATTCTCTTTCTCTAAATCCCCATTAAGAAAGACAGTTTTAACATTTATCTGATGTAATTTCAAATCATAATGAGCCACTAAAACCATAATGATTCTAAGAGAATCTATTTCAGAGATGGCGAAAAAGTCTCTTTATAATCAATTCCATCATGTTGAGTAAAACATTTGGCAATAAGTTTGACTTTATGTTGTTCAATATTGCCTTTAGAGTTATGTTTGATCTTAAAGAACCATTTACATCCAACTCTTTTACACCCTTTAGGCAATTCAATGAGATCTCAGACTTGATTTTGATGTATAGACTTTAACTCTTCTTTCATAGCATTTAACCATTTAGTAAAATTACCACATTTCGTGGCTTGCTCTGAATTTTTATTGATTCTTAAATTAAATTTCGACTCTTATAGATAAACTATATAATCATCAGAAATAACAAATTTCCTATCTCTTTGAAATCTCCTTAATATGCTAATTACTATCGATTCATTATTGACATTATCATCATAGAGTGTTTGATCATTTATTTGTTCTTGATTTTTATTTGATTGAATTACAACTTAAGTAACAACAACCGTATCAGTCTTGGGCATAGGAATTTCCACCTTAACTTCTTGAATACTAACATCATGTTTTCTTTCACTCCCACTAATGTCACCATTTTCAATAAACCTAACATTTCTAGATTTAACAATTCTAGTATTGTGACTAGAACAATAAAATCTATACCCTTTGGGCTTTTTCGAATATCCAATGAAATTACCACTAATTATTCTAAAGTCCAATTTCTTTTCATATGAATTGTAAATCTTTACTTTTGTTGGACAATCCCAAACATGTAAACACCTCAAACTGGGTTTCTTGTCTATCCATAGTTCAAAAAGAGTTTTTGGAATTGCCTTACTAGGAATTGTAGTCAGCAAATATATGTGTTACTCAAAAAATACCTAAGAGAGAGGGTGAATTGGCTAGAAGTAAGGATTTACAATTTTATGATTTTAGCTCTTGCTGAAAACTCTTAAATTGTGATCTTGTTAAATGGTGGCTGCAATAGGAATAAGACCAATAAAATTAAATAACCACAAAGAACACGAGAATTTTTATAGAGATTTAACTTTTAAGAACCTACTCCTTTCTCTCAAGACAATGCTTAAGATTTCTCTAGAGAAATATAGAATGCACTAACTTTTAATTAGAATTAGAACCAATCATATAATTACTAGCTTAATCAAGAACCACTAGCATATTGTTAGCAAATCAAACCCTTCACACAACAAATGAGTAAAACAAAAAATTTACAACCAGAGACAATTTCAAATAAGTCACCAATGTTGAGAATTCTACTAGTCAACACACTTTCATCACTTTGAACTTTCTCACTCTTGTTTGTAAGCTCTTCCAATTAGTTTGTTCTATATATTTTTAAGCCTCCAAACCTACCCTATATATATAAATCTCCAAAAAACTAGTTATTACAAAGAGGAGCAAAAAGTAATTTTTAATTTCAAAAAATCTTCAAGTTTTTCAGACTCCAATTAATATAATTCAACATCTATAGGAATTTATGCTTACAAACACCTTAGAAAAAATACATTGTACAAAAATTCAATAAGAGAAAGTTGAGGAGACAACTTGATATCAAAATTAGCCATAAGCTTTTTGAGACAAAAAAGTTCATAAGGTTAGAGACAAGAAAATCAAAATCTACGAAAGTGAACAAATTTGAAGTCAAACCATTTTTTCTTCAAAGAGAGATTTTACTTTTTTGCATAAGAAAAATGTACACTTATCAAGATATGATTTTAAAGTACAAGAAAAGAAAAATATCTATATAAATCTATCTTTGAATGAGCAACAAAGAGGATGCAGAAAATAAAGACAAACAGAGAAGTCCGTTGGAATTTTGTCTATCGAAGTTGCCACTTCGGTCGACCTAAGTCGTCTAGCAACCTAACGCATAACTTCAGTCAAAAGCCTAATCGACCTAAGATAAGATGCCGACATTCTGGCTAATTTTGGTCAACTGAAGTTACCACTTTGGTTGACTTAGCTTGTCCAAAAACTTTCTGTACAACTTAGGTTGATTAAACTTATGCAAGATCAAATACTAATTTACTGTAAACCTTCATTCGGCTTAAACTAAGCCATCAATTGGCTTAAAACATTAGGCCATGAAAAAAATATTTTTTCTTCACAAAAAATCTTTAAATGACATTTTTTCGTCGTTAAAATAATATTTAATTTTTTAATTATTTTTTATTTTTTTAATCAGTGACAGAAATTTTCATTGTTGATTTGTGCCGTCACTAAATTCTGTCGCTAAAATTTAGCATTTAGCGACGAATTTTGATGTTGTAGCGACGGATTTTTCGTCGCTAAATACTATTTTTCTTGTAGTGTTTTATACTCTAAATCAAAGTATATGATTTAGAAACAAAGATCAATTTCAAGTGCTTTGTTAAAATGAAAACCAAATAGTTTATAATTTTCTATAGATGAAAATTTGCACAAACAAGTATTATAAAGAATCTCCTAAATGATTTTTACAAATTGATTTTGAACAATTCGACAAATGAAGCAAACATTTTTAAGGGCAAAAGACCGTGTATGTTCTTGATAGATTGATGTCTTTGCTTTTGATATAGTTTTGATGATGAAAATTAATTGTATTGATGCTTATTGACTTGGTGCTTTAAATTATTTTTATATGATTTATCAAGTACCAAAAATAAGAATTAATTTCATTGTTTAATTGAATGTCAAAATCCTCCTATGAATTTCTTGATGACATTTGAAATGTTAGTTGATCAAAATTGTTGAATGAAAATTAAATTCAATGCCAAAATATATTGTTATAAATTTTTAATGGCATTTAGAATATTATATTAAAAAATATTAAATGAAAATAAATTTTATCTTGCAATCTAATGTTAAAAATCTTGTGATAAATTTTTTGTTGGCATTTAGAATATTGTATTTTTATTTAATTAAAAATAGTGTTCAAAAATATTTTCAAAGAGCTTAAAAGAATTAAAACAAAATAAGTTTTAAGTTTAAAATTTTGAGTCAAGTGTATATCTCTCAAGCGTACATCTTTCAATCTCAAATCAGGATCAATGAGAGATTAAATAAAATGATATTGAAAACCATATCTTAAGACAAATGACAAGTATCTCATGTTTTTTTATTTATATTAAAAGTTTAAAATATTTTTAAATGAGTTTGAAGTATAAGGCAAAAAGAGTTTTTAAAGATGTTAGTCGACTAATTTTTTAGATCTGTTATTGTAACGCCCCATTTTCCCACAACGAGCGTTAATTCGAGATTTCGGGAATATTTTTTTTTTTTTTTTCAACATCGAACACACAACATAAGTCTCTCAATACATATACCTTCATCATAATCATTTCCCGTCAATCCTGATCGTACCTTCTTAGCATATCAAAATTTAATAATAAACTAAGACAGGTATCAACAATCACATCAGCGGAAGCAAGATCGAAACCTCAATGATATATAACCGACAATTCCTTTACAATATCAAAATGTTACATAACCTCTGAACATCGTAATCATAGACAAACCCTACGAAAACTAAACATAGCAGCTACATCTCGATGACATTCTTTCCCTTGGCGTCACTGCCTTCACCTGGAACGTTTGAATATTCCAGGGACATAGTTTAAATTAGATGTTGAATCATCTAAGTGAAAGTTCAAAAACGTTTTCATGAATGTATGCAAAATCATGTACCCAAAATCGATAAATCCCAACATGCACCAGCCTAAGAGAATCCCACACAGCATTTAGCCCTAACCGGGGAAAATGCAATCTCTCTAAAGGCGACACGACCACATCGACCCATTGGCAAACCGATCCTGCTTAAGAGGGACAACCTCGACATATGAACCCGGGAATCACCCCATTGTCATTGTTAGGCTTTACGCTCCAACTCAAAAGCAATCCAAAATCCAACGCAACCCTAGCCCCAAGAGTGTCACATCAGCACTATCCTCGAAATCGACGTCACCTCGGCATTAATGCTATTGCTCAAAGGAACCTGGGGTGGTGTCCACTCGCAGCCCCGCCACTTGAGCCAACAACCGGGGTGGTGTCCACTCTCAGCCCCGCCACTTGGGTCCCGTAGGGTGAAGTCCGTCTCAGCCCCGTCCCAAGTGGGTCACCTAGCATTAATCCTAGGTACGCATCCCGAGTGCTATCACTCTGGGCCACGTCACAGGTTAACCACCCACATCCCGCATGGACGACACAAAACATGCCAATGGTCGAAAATCATAACATGCATCACTTAAATCATAACATGCATCACTTAAAATCAACGTTTAATGCACGTGTAAACAATCATTTAGACAATACATCACAAAAACCCAAGCCATAGGGATGAAAACCGCTCACAAGTCAAAACAAAGTTGGGGGCGAACGCTCACAATAACCATTCATATACCACAAACGAGTTTTTTGATAGAACTACTCACCTTTGACGAAATTTCAAATTCTTCTCGACAAGCACGGTACGCCTCGATTTGCGTGCCTGTCTCGATTTGCGTGCTTTCTTCGAACTTTCCACGAGTCACTTCGTCTCAACCATAAAGGCACCCTAATCATCACATTTATCCAACAATTATAATTTTCCTTAATTTTCTCACAATTTTCCTATTTTTCTCTCATTTTCTTCTCTAATAATCCAAAATAAATATCTACACAACTATTTTCTCTAATATTTTTACATGATAATTCATAAAACAATATTTATAAACCTCTGGGATTTTCTGGAAATTTTCCAGATTTTTCTCCTATTTTCTCAAATTTCCATAATTACTTTTCCTTGAGAAAATTTATTTCTCATCTATTTACTTCGAATATACTTCAAGAAAAATCACCAAAACTCATAAATAAATTTCTTATACTTATGGAATTTTTTCAGAATTTTCTAAAAATTCCTCCTATTTATTTTCTATTTACATTTCCTTTCACAAATCAAAAATAATTATTTCCCCAAGAAATTTCCAAGATAAAAATTCACCAAATTAAACTATTCATCTTTCTTGAATTTCTTGATATTTTTTCAGAATTTTAATTCCTTTAATTCTATTTTTTATCGAATTTTCTATATTTTCAGTATTTAAAAAAATACAAAAAATACCTCCGGTCATTTTCTCCGGCGACGTCACACCGGAAAATTGAAGCGACGACACCAGGCTGTTCCTCTCCCTTAGTCGATCCCAATGGTACCAACCTTGCTCGGAAAAGACCACCGGAAGCTTTCCGATTTGGCCAAAAACATCCGGCCGAAGCTATCCCGCCACCGAACTCCGGCGAATCAAATTGACCCTCGATTCGAACTCCGATTGGCACGAAACTTTCCAGATCAGTTACCCATCACCTTGCGAACAAAAGCCCCTTATTATATCGCTGGATCGATCACTCTAGAACCCGATTTGGTATTTCACGCAATATGCATATATATATATATATATACGGCCGAATGTATATATATGCGAAAACACCCTCTAAACTATCCCAAAAATTCCCAAAATCTCCAGAAATGATCCTCTTCCCTCAAGGATCAAAAGCCCCTTATTGGTTTCCCTCGATTCGCTCTCAAACTTGAGCGATTTGTTGCTTTTCATTCAGCCGAAACCCTTGGCTATTTATAGCCAAAATTCGACCCCCACGTGGCCAATTTCCGGCCAAATCTTTCCCCACACGCTTCCTAGACTAGCCTAGGCCACTCTCTGCCGATCCTAAGCTGTCAAACGGCCGGATTTTCCGGCCAAATCTGTAACACCCCAATTCTCGGGAGCGTTAACGTAACGTAAGATTCCGGGGATAAATTTTTTTCAAACAAAAATCCAACACAAAAACCATTCCCCGAAGATCCCGTTACACCTTCTCAGTATATCAACTATGAACCATTAATAAACCAAGACAGGTTCACCAACACAAATGCGGAAGCTAGATCGAAACCTCAACAGGTCATAACCAAAACCACTTTATTTATATATAAAGTTGCACCAACGTTTACATGACGTTTTCAAAAGTAAATAACATAACTGAAAAGACATAATGTAAACTATCCGCTAATCGCCGTCACTCCTCGACGATTCCTTTCCCTTTTGCACCGCTGCCTTCACCTGGAACGTTTGAATATTCCAGGGACAAAGTCCAAATTAGATGATGAATCATCTAAGTGAGAGTTCAAAACACATTTTTCATGAATAATGCAAGACATGAAATAAACCAATATACCCGGTAAGCCCTAGCTCAAGAGAATTCCCACGCGCTTAACCCTACCATGGGGAAAGAGCAATCTCTCTAAAAGCTATGCCACCACACCGACTCGACGACACGACGACGCGACGCGATTCTAGCTTAAATGGGGCTGCCAACGCATCTCACCAGAATACGTTCCCACCTTAAGCATCCAGGAACCACCATACAATCCCAACTCCAAAATTTCACATGGACCACCTAGTCGTCCTAGTGCAACTTCCCTGGCCAAACGGCCTGGCACGGAAATCAAGGCGGCTATCCTGACATGCACACCCAGCATCAGATACCCCTATTATTCCGTCACGCCCTTGGAGAATTACGGCTACACTATCCAGACAACATCCTAGGCTGACATCCCACATGAACAACACAGTATGGATCACCTAGTCGTCCTAGTGTAACTTCCCTGACCAAACGGTCTGGCACGGAAACCAAGGCGGCTATCCTGACATGCACACTAGCATCAGATACCCCTATTATTCCGTCACGCCATTGGAGAATTATGGCTACACTATCCAGACAACATCCGAGGCTGACATTCCATACGTACACATAAAACTCAAGACAATGCCACAATTCACAATTCAATGCATCGTATAAACAACATTTATAAAATGCAATGCACAGTTCAAAACGTTTAGGGACAAACCTCCCTCATAAATCCAACCGTCACCGGTTACCGTTTTAATGCACAAAACCATTTTGCATGAAATCACCATATGTTCAGATAGAACAAGCACAATAAATCAAGTTTTGGAGGAGAACCACTCATAAGAAAGCCAAATTTTGGTAGCGAACAACTCACCTTGAACGAAACTCAGAACACCTCGAATCTTGTGCCCAACCTCAATTTTCGTGCAACTCCTCAAGTCTTTTAACCAAACCACCTCCTTACAGGTCCTCACGCGCTGCCTAAGTGCTTTACGCGTGTGATGCCTCGCGTATGCTTTTAAAAACCCTCTATCCACTAAACCCGAAGCACTCTCGTCTAGCACAAATGTATCACAACTTCGAATGAGAGAATCCTTAGCCTTGAGCCCCTATTTATATGTTTAGGAAACTTAGCCACCAAGAAATATATATTCTGCAATCATTTCAAATCTTTCAAAATCTTTTCCAATCATTCCAAATCTTCTAATATTTTCTATAATCATTCCAAATCTTTTGATATCTTTTGCAAATCATTCCAAAATCTTCTAAGATTCTCTACAATCATTGTAAATCTTCTATAATCATTCCAAATCTTCTAATATCTTTTGTAATCATTCCAAAATCTTATAAGATTCTCTGCAATCATTGTAAATCTTCTATAATCATTCCAAATCTTCTAATATCTTTTGTAATCATTCCAAAATCTTCTAAGATTCTCTACAATCATTGTAAATCTTCTATAATCATTCCAAATCTTCTAATATCTTTTATATATTTATTCCAAAATCTTGTAAGATCTTCTGCAATCATTGCTATCCAAATCAAATCTTTTCTTATCCAATCAAATCTTATACAAATCTTATCCTTAAAGTCATCATGAGCCTTCATCTTATCTCTAACGTCATCATGAGACTTCATCCTTATCTCTAAAGTCATTTATGAAGCTTTTTCCTGAATCTCCCAAATGTCCCTAGTAAAAAGATTTCAAGAATTACACTTTGGCCCGAACTTTTGGATAATTGCACTTAGACCCTTTTCAACATGGTCCCCGGGCTAATTTTTAATTACATTTTAGTCCCTGAAAAATGGACTAATTGCGCTAATGCCCCTAATTTTTCGGTAAATTACACTTTTACCCCAACCTCAAAAATTACGATTTTGCCCCCGGCTCAAAAACTGAACTTCTCTTTAAAGACCTTTATAACCCTTTGAAATATCCCAAAACACTCTCTTTAAAATTCTGAAAAAATATCGTTTCGATCTCCCCCCGTTAATTTTGAAAAAACTGCACTTAGGCCCGAATCTTCGTTTTAGCTACAAACCCTTTTGTTTCTTCCAAAAACTACTGAAGGGTTACTCTATATGCCAAATATGAACTTACTTGGGGTTCCATTGACTTCCCGGATGCCCCGTACGATAATTCGGTATTTCAGCCTAAATCACAATTGCCTTTTTTTTTTTTTTTTTTAGCTGTACCGGGAACCGTTCCCGATCCAACTTCTTTTGATGCCTAAAATCATAACTCGTATTACTTGTCGATACTATACCATTTTCCTTGGCTATCTAGGGTCCAGGGTATTCCCTCTGACTAATTCGATCGTCCAAAGTTGCGTTAGTGTACCCTATAGTCTTATTTTCCACAAAGTCCATTTATGCCCTTCATCAAATATTATTTATGACCTCAAATCACTCTCGGGTATTACAAAATCCATGGCCAAATCGGCCATGCTTGTACTACTTTCTCAAAATTGCATTTTGGTCCTTGGAAATTTCTCTTTTGCATTTTGGCCCTTATCCTCAAGCCCCTGATCTTTCTAACACCCTCACTAAGACCCTCAAGATTACTACTTCTCATTTCCCCCTTGAAATTTCTGAAAATTTACCGTTTTGACCTCCCTCGGGCATTTTTAGAAAATTACACTTAGGCCCGATTGATTTATTTGACCTCAAATCCACTCGATTCAACCTGAAACCACTTAAGGGTTGTTCTATACATCGAATACTAGTCCTTGATACCCTCCTTTGACTTTTTGGACATCGTTTATAATAATTCGGTAATGCGGCCTAATTGGCAGCTGTATTTTTGCTGTACCGAAAACTATTCCCGATCTCATTTCTTTCATCACTAAAAATCATAATTTTAATTGCTCGTCGATACTATACCATTTTCCTTGGCTATCTAGGGTCCGAGGTACTCCCTCTGATTAATTCGGTCGTCCAAAGCTGTGTTAGTGTGCCCTATAGTCTTATTTTTCCCAAAATTCCAATTATGCCCTTTATCAAATATCATTTTTATCCTCAAAATTATTCTCGGGTGTTACATCCTCCCCCCCTTAAAGAAATTTCGTCCTCGAAATTTAATCCGTGATACTTGCTAATGACTCTTAATTGAAATGTCCTAAGTACCACTCATTATCCTTAGCAATTATTCATTGCTTATATCTCCTTATGATCCGAGCTCACCAGACATGTTTTTATTTTCTAGAATATCCCGTTGTAGCTTTGAACAGGCAGTTACACGAATCCCAAAATAATTCATAACACTTATTATTATTTCCAATTGTGTCCTCGAGATACATTTCATTGACTCCCAACCGACTCTAATGCCAATGCCATGATGACACAGAAATTGATAACATTGAACTTTAACTTATCTGCCAAGATGGCACAGAAATTGATAACATTGAATTAACTCGGCATATCTTTGGTCATTGTCGGATGGGTTTCTTCGTCATCTCTTGCCAAGCCAGGGTAAACCTCTTCATTTTCTCTTGTTAGGCAAAAGACTCGTCCGGTGCGAGGTCCTGGCGTCATGGTTATCTTCCCGGGTTGATCCATCTTCTGTCTTTTCGGACATTCACTAGCGTAGTGACCGGGTTGATTGCACGAGTAGCATATGATCCCCGTTCGATTCCCAGTTGGAGGCGCATCTTTCTTCTTAGGGCAGTCCTTTTCCTTGTGTCCTTTTTCGCCGCACGAAAAACACGTGACATGCCCTTGAGAACAATTTCTTCCTGGGTGTTCTTTATTGCATCGGGGACACGGTTTGCTATCTTTGAAATTTTTCCCTCCTGACTTATGTTCCGTGCTTTTCAAATCCTTCTTCTTTTCATCAGATCTTATCAATCCTACTCGCAGTAGGTTCATCTCGGTGGTCAGAGCCCTGTCCAATGCCTCGTTGTAAGTGTTGATAGTACACGAGCTGAGGGCTTGTTGTAGATCCACTTTTAATCCACTCACAAATTTCTGCGCCTTCTGTCTTTCGTCCGTTTCGTACATAGGCACGTATCTGATTAGTTGGGTGAACTTGACATCGTATTGAGTTACCGACAACTCATCAGTTTGCCTCAAATTCATGAATTCCCAAGTCTTCTCTTCCTTCCAGCTTTGGGGAAAGTACTTAGCATTGAAAGCTTCCTTGAATACTTCCCAGGTTATCGCCTGAGCTTGTCTCGGCCTTAGATCCTGTGCTGCCTGCCTGGGTGTCCTTTGTAGGGCCCGCTGGGCTGATTGCCACCATCGTCCAGCTTCTTCCTCTAGCATGAATGTAGCGCAGTTAACCTTCTCTTCGTTACTGCATTGCAGATGTTGGAGCAGCTTCTCAGTTTGCTCTATCCAGTACTCAGCTGCACTGGGGTCATCTCCCGCTTTTCCTCTAAACACCGGGGGTCTTTGCCAACGATACTGATCCAGCACATGGGGGGTGTGCCTTGGCGGCTCGTCTCTTGTTACATGTGTCAGCACGCCCTCTAAGATTCGTTCTATTCGATCAAGCCTACTTTCACTAGGACCTGATTGCTCTTCTTGTCGTCTACTGCTCGTGGCACGATTCGTCGAACGACTACGGTGATTACTCGTAGCGGAATTTGTAGAGCGACTACGGCGACTGCTCGTGGCACGACTCACAGAGCGATCTCGATGACTGCTACTACCGCTTTCCTCATCTCGCTCATTGAGATCCGTGATTCTTCGAGTTTTCACCATCTGAAAAAGGAAAACACCGACACTTTCTTAGAGGTAACCTCAATCATTAGAATCCTTAGACTCTATTCTCAATAACACTAACCGAACCATCCTAGGTTTCTCATTTCCCTAGGATCCATGGCAAATATCAAATCATTCTAATACTAGAACCTCAATGCTTCACATCACCTATTTGCAAACCTATCTCAATCATTCTCAATTTCCACTAGTACCCCTGAGTCTCCAATCGGGGTTTTTGCTAGTTTGCTCTGATACCAAATGTAACGCCCCATTTTCCCACAACGAGCGTTAATTCGAGATTTCGGGAATATTTTTTTTTTTTTCAACATCGAACACACAACATAAGTCTCTCAATACATATACCTTCATCATAATCATTTCCCGTCAATCCCGATCGTACCTTCTTAGCATATCAAAATTTAATAATAAACTAAGACAGGTATCAACAATCACATCAGCGGAAGCAAGATCGAAACCTCAATGATATATAACCGACAATTCCTTTACAATATCAAAATGTTACATAACCTCTGAACATCGTAATCATAGACAAACCCTACGAAAACTAAACATAGCAGCTACAACTCGATGACATTCTTTCCCTTGGCGTCACTGCCTTCACCTGGAACGTTTGAATATTCCAGGGACATAGTCCAAATTAGATGCTGAATCATCTAAGTGAAAGTTCAAAAACGTTTTCATGAATGTATGCAAAATCATGTACCCAAAATCGATAAATCCCAACATGCACCAGCCTAAGAGAATCCCACACAGCATTTAGCCCTAACCGGGGAAAATGCAATCTCTCTAAAGGCGACACGACCACATCGACCCATTGGCAAACCGATCCTGCTTAAGAGGGACAACCTCGACATATGAACCCAGGAATCACCCCATTGTCATTGTTAGGCTTTACGCTCCAACTCAAAAGCAATCCAAAATCCAACGCAACCCTAGCCCCAAGAGTGTCACATCAGCACTATCCTCGAAATCGACGTCACCTCGGCATTAATGCTATTGCTCAAAGGAACCTGGGGTGGTGTCCACTCGCAGCCCTGCCACTTGAGCCAACAACCGGGATGGTGTCCACTCTCAGCCCCGCCACTTGGGTCCCGTAGGGTGAAGTCCGTCTCAGCCCCGTCCCAAGTGGGTCACCTAGCATTAATCCTAGGTACGCATCCCGAGTGCTATCACTCTGGGCCACGTCACAGGTTAACCACCCACATCCCGCATGGACGACACAAAACATGCCAATGGTCGAAAATCATAACATGCATCACTTAAATCATAACATGCATCACTTAAAATCAACACTTAAAATCAACGTTTAATGCACGTGTAAACAATCATTTGGACAATACATCACAAAAACCCAAGCCATAGGGATGAAAACCGCTCACAAGTCAAAACAAAGTTGGGGGCGAACGCTCACAATAACCATTCATATACCACAAACGAGTTTTTCGATAGAACTACTCACCTTTGACGAAATTTCAAATTCTTCTCGACAAGCGCGGTACGCCTCGATTTGCGTGCCTGTCTCGATTTGCGTGCTTTCTTCGAACTTTGCACGAGTCACTTCGTCTCAACCATCAAGGCACCCTAATCATCACATTTATCCAACAATTATAATTTTCCTTAATTTTCTCACAATTTTCCTATTTTTCTCTCATTTTCTTCTCTAATAATCCAAAATAAATATCTACACAACTATTTTCTCTAATATTTTTACATGATAATTCATAAAACAATATTTATAAACCTCTGGGATTTTCTAGAAATTTTCCAGATTTTTCTCCTATTTTCTCAAATTTCCATAATTACTTTTCCTTGAGAAAATTTATTTCTCATCTATTTACTTCGAATATACTTCAATAAAAATCACCAAAACTCATAAAATAAATTCCTTATACTTATGGAATTTTTTCAGAATTTTCTAAAAATTCCTCCTATTTATTTTCTATTTACATTTCCTTTCACAAATCAAAAATAATTATTTCCCAAAGAAATTTCCAAGATAAAAATTCACCAAATTAAACTATTCATCTTTCTTGAATTTATGGATATTTTTCCAGAATTTTAATTCCTTTAATTCTATTTTTTATCGAATTTTCTATATTTTCAGTATTTAAAAAAATACAAAAAATACCTCCGGTCATTTTCTCCGGCGACGTCACACCGGAAAATTGAAGCGACGACACCAGGTTGTTCCTCTCCCTTAGTCGATCCCAATGGTACCAACCTTGCTCGGAAAAGACCACCGGAAGCTTTCCGATTTGGCCAAAAACATCCGGCCGAAGCTATCCCGCCACCGAACTCCGGCGAATCAAATTGACCCTCGATTCGAACTCCGATTGGCACTAAACTTTCCAGATCAGTTACCCATCACCTTGCGAACAAAAGCCCCTTATTATATCGCTGGATCGATCACTCTAGAACCCGATTTGGTATTTCACGCAATATGCATATATATATATATACGGCCGAATGTATATATATGCGAAAACACCCTCTAAACTATCCCAAAAATTCCCAAAATCTCCAGAAATGATCCTCTTCCATCAAGGATCAAAAGCCCCTTATTGGTTTCCCTCGATTCGCTCTCAAACTTGAGCGATTTGTTGCTTTTCATTCGGCCGAAACCCTTGGCTATTTATAGCCAAAATTCGACCCCCACGTGGCCAATTTCCGGCCAAATCTTTCCCCACACGCTTCCTAGACTAGCCTAGGCCACTCTCTGCCGATCCTAAGCTGTCAAACGGCCGGATTTTCCGGCCAAATCCATGGCCAAATCGGCCATGCTTGTACTACTTTCTGAAAATTGCATTTTGGTCCTTGGAAATTTCTCTTTTACATTTTGGCCCTTATCCTCAAGCCCCTGATCTTTCTAACACCCTCACTAAGACCCTCAAGATTACTACTTCTCATTTCCCCCTTGAAATTTCTGAAAATTTACCGTTTTGACCTCCCTCGGGCATTTTTAGAAAATTACACTTAGGCCCGATTGATTTATTTGACCTCAAATCCACTCGATTCAACCTAAAACCACTTAAGGGTTGTTCTATACATCGAATAATAGTCCTTGATACCCTCTTTTGACTTTTTGGACATCGTTTATAACAATTCGGTAATGCGGCCTAATTGGCAGCTGTATTTTTGCTGTACCGAAAACTATTCCCGATCTCATTTCTTTCATCACTAAAAATCATAATTTTAATTGCTCGTCGATACTATACCATTTTCCTTGGCTATCTAGGGTCCGAGGTACTCCCTCTGATTAATTCGGTCGTCCAAAGCTGTGTTAGTGTGCCCTATAGTCTTATTTTTCCCAAAATTCCAATTATGCCCTTTATCAAATATCATTTTTATCCTCAAAATTATTCTCGGGTGTTACATCCTCCCCCCCTTAAAGAAATTTCGTCCTCGAAATTTAATCCGTGATACTTGCTAATGACTCTTAATTGAAATGTCCTAAGTACCACTCATTATCCTTAGCAATTATTCATTGCTTATATCTCCTTATGATCCGAGCTCACCAGACATGTTTTTATTTTCTAGAATATCCCGTTGTAGCTTTGAACAGGCAGTTACACGAATCCCAAAATAATTCATAACACTTATTATTATTTCCAATTGTGTCCTCGAGATACATTTCATTGACTCCCAACCGACTCTAATGCCAATGCCATGATGACACAGAAATTGATAACATTGAACTTTAACTTATCTGCCAAGATGGCACAGAAATTGATAACATTGAATTAACATTGGTCATTGATCCTCCTTGATCAGGCTTCTAACATTATGCATGATGTGTGTTTCTTAACTAATTAGACGTCTATCCATTTCCATCTGTCATCTGACAGTGAATGTATGTTTTAAAGTTATAAATCTAATGTCTAAATTAAACGTCTATCCATTTCCATATGTCATTTGACAGTGTGCATGTTTTCATAGTTAAAATCATTTTGTCTTGATCTGTCGATTAATTTATTTCATCTGTCAACTAATGCCTTCAATTTGTCAACTGATTTAAGTCATCTGTCGACTGATTAATTCACATAAAGCAAATAATAACTAGTTTTTCAAATTCCAACAGATTGTTTTCACTTGAAGCTTTTTGGATACTTATAAATATAAATCAAGGATGATCTTAAAAAAGTTAATGGATGGGAATCAAGTGAAGCAAACTTACAAATTATTTACATCTTTTCAATCTTCTCAATTGTAATTGTGCTTTAAATTTTCTCTCTCAAAAACTTTGATCTTAATTTGTATTTTATCATTCAAGTCTTGTTTTTATTTTGAAAGACCTTGTAACTAAGAGATTCATTTCTTAAATTTTCTTTTATTGTAAATTTCTTATATTTCCTAACTTGTAGCAGAGGACTTATGTTTAAGCAAGAGATTTGTAAATTTTTAACTTGTTGCTAAAGGGTCTATCTAGAGAGATAAGAGGTTTTTAGTGTATTGATTGAAAAATTCTTACTGAAGAGCTAAGGTAGTGGATTAGGCTTGGTTTAAACCAAACTAATATAAATCTTTGTAGCTCTCTTGCTTGATTTTTTTTATTTCATTTATTATTTCAAACATTTCAATTATCCTCACTTGCATCATATTCTTATTTGTTTTGAAAAAGATTTCAAATTTTCAATCCAAATTTTAAATTACCCAATTCACCCCCTCTTGAGTTGGTGCCATAATATTTCAAACCTATCAGTCAATTCTTGGACTCATTTTCTTAAACACAACAAATTAAAAGGTATTATTGGAGAATTTAGAAAATAAAACGAACTGTATTATTGGACAATTTAGAAAATGAAATGAATTGTATTATTAGACAATTTAGAAAATGAAATGAATCTTAGGGTATGTTTGATTGGAATTACTTTTCACGGAAAATGTCACATCAAGAAAAAAATTTCATGGTACAACACATTGAAGCATATTTTGGCTCATTTTCCATAAAAAATTGAAACTAGGGGAGGTGGAAATTGTTTTTCATGAAATAAAAAAATATTTTTCCTTTTCTTCTTTTTTCAATAAAACACACTCTTATTGGACAAAAGCATAAGATCCTTTGACATTTCAAGAATGATTTCGAACAATTTGCATTGTTTTCATCCCTCGAGGTTGTTATCTTAGATATAAACACATTTAAATGAATGGGATTCGAGCTCCATCAAGTTTATACCAATTCAGTATAAAAAATAAATCATGATCAAATCATCTAACACAGACAAATACAAAAAAATTATGTGAAAAATCTAAATTGGAAAAAAAAAAAAAAAAACAAGAGTAGTGTTGTTGCCAAAATATAACAATTAAAATTTATAATGTGGGATCCACTCGAGCTTGGTGTCGAGTGAAGTTAGGTTGCCGTGAGAGAAATTGCTTTAAGGGAGTTTGCCAAAAGGATGCTCGCTGTAAGGATTTCGCCACAGGTCTTCTTGCCACAAGGTCTTCGCCACAAGCTTTCTCGTCACAAGGGTTTTTGCCACAAGCCTTCTTGCCACAAGGTCTTCACCACAAGCTTTCTTGCCACAAGGCTTCTTCCCCACAAAAATCTACCTTCGCTGTGAGGTCCTGCCACAAGGACTAGGTTTTGCCACAAGGTCTTGGCTTCGCTGCTAAGTCTTACCATGAGGTCTTGGCTTTGTCGCTAGGTCTTGCCACGAGGTATTGGCTTCTTCGCTAGGTCTTGCCATAAGATCTTGGCCCTGCTGATACTCAGAAATGGGTTAGAAGGCTCGCGGGAATCCTCGCCCGCGACGAACCTCCGATGCTTAAGTCAGTGCCGGATCAAAACAACTATTCACTAGAACAGTAAAAATGCAGTCAATAGGTCGAAAGTTTATCGAAATCGAAAAGTCCTATTCATTGTCTTGTAGCTGGGTATTTATAGGGGGCGATTTTCAAGGGTGTCAGGTGCCGACACGTGGCATCTGTTGAATGGAGTTTCGGTGCATACTGTCGCAAGGGCAGTCACGCGCAAGGTGTCGCGAGGCCTTTGGGCTTGCCGCATGGCTGGGCTGGCCACAAGCCTCGCGGGGATGGGGGCTTGCGGCCGTGTGCCATGAGTCGCGTGCACGCATAGCGTATTGCCGTGAGCCCACGCGGTTGGGGGCTTCCGGCTGTGTGTGCGCTTTGCCGCGAGCCCACACGATTGGGGGCGTGCTGCAGTGTGCCACGAGATGCCAGCTCCCAAAGCATTTCTACGAGCCCACGCGGTTGGGGCTTGCGGTAGTGTGCCGCGAGCTCACAGCCAACGCTTTGTCGCATCCTTGCGGCAAAAGCTCACGACACACTACAGCGAGTTGGCCTCAAGAATCTTTTTAATTTCGTCTCTTATTTCTTTGGCACAACAAGTAGAAAGAATAAAATTTTACCATGATAATATTGCTATAATAATGTCAATATATTGGGTATCCATTTATAGACCTAGTTACAATTTTCTATGGAAAATGGGTTAAAATATGCTACAATGTGTTGTACCATTAAAATTTTTCATTGAAAATTTAAGCAATCAAACATGCAAGTATGAATTTTTTTTTATTGATGTGACATTTTTTATGAAAAATAATTCCAATCAAACACATTCTTAGAGAATTTGGAAAATGAAACAAATATCTTATTGGACAAAAGCGAAAGATCTTGACATTTGAAGAATGATTTTGAACAATTTGGATTTTGTCTTCCCTCAAGGTTGTTTTCTTGGAGATAGACTATTTGAACAATTTAGTCTATACGAATTTAGTATTGAAAACAACTATGATCACATCGTCCACCACACAAATAAATTTAAAAACTTTACATTGGAAACCTAAATTATAAAAAATTACAAGCAAAAAGAAAAAAATATCACCGTAATAATATTGTTACAATAATTTTAACATATTAGGTACTATTTTATAAACTTAACACTCATTTATATATATATACAAAAAGAATTTATATAAATCTATAATTTGACCAGAATATCAATTACGAAAAAAATAATTTTTAATATTTTAATAATTGATAGTAATCATATATATGTAATATATTATTATTATTGGATTGAAATATCATATCAACACGATAAAATGTTATTATCGTTATATTAAATATTTTATATTTATATATGATGCTATCATTAATATCTGAAATGACGTAGTCATCATCTGCTAGTTTTTCCTTTTGCATGCAAGTCAAGATAAGATTACTTCTTGTTTTATTATTGACTGAACGTAGACTTACTAGTTTGAAAAGAAAAGCCAAAGTGTTGCGTAACAGTCTATTCTATGAATAATCCAAAATGTTATCTACACATACAATTTTAATATTTTCATTGACATCTAAGACTTGTTTGGTGTTGTTAGTATTATTTCGTAATTAAATGCACTGTTGTATTTACTAATATTAAAAAGACATAATAAGTGTTTAATTAATATTTTTTTATTGTGCTATAATCTTTAAAAATGATTAGTCTGACAAAAATTGTGCTTCAAAATTACTTAATACCAGACATACCCCTAACATAAAAGATGAGAAAGTCACCAGCAATTAGTCATTAAGTAATAATTATTATTCCAATTATGGATACCTAATGCTATACGAATAGTCAAAAAGTCTCTGTTAAAATAGATTTTTGGATGAATAATTGATTGCGAAAGATGGGACTCTTGGGTGGGTCCGAAGAAGAGATGTAAAAACATCTCTTTAATGGTCCAACAAATGAAATTGCTCATCTCGGACGCCTCATATCCCGACTTGATAGAATGTGAAGGGGTTAATTATAGTGAGTTAGTCAGACGTAGTGGCTAGACCCGGGCTCGCTGTGCACAAGGAGTCTCCCCATTTGGAGGAAACTCCCACACTGTCGCTGATAAAACTTGATTCTCAGTCATGGTCCAAGATTCACCATGGGAGACACTTTGTGCCCTCTTTCTTGAGCAACTGGGCTGCTCATACGGGCAAAACATCTCTTTAATGTTTGTAGGTAAGGTGTTTTTTTTGTGTTTTACTTCCACAATAATATGTTGAAAATGTTTGTAGCCTGCCATGATGTACGGAAATTTTTTAGGCTGTTATTTTAGTACTTTTGAAATATTTTTGTATTAAAATATTAAAAAATATTTTTAAGTTATTTTTATAATTTTAAAAATATTTAGAAGTTATTTTATAATGTTGAAAAAATATCATAAAGGCATTTCCTTCCATGAAAAATTAGAGATAGAATTTTGGTTGGACACAAGATTTTTTTTTAAATTTATTATTTATTTTTAATTAGTAAATCATGGTTAGAATTTAACTATTTTTTTTATAATTTTCTATATTAAAAATTATATTTACAAAAAGTCCCTAATTTTTTTTATTTTGTAAGAATAACTTTAAAATTATTCTAACTTTGTTAAATAATTAAAAAAGTAATTGTTATTGAAGAGTTTCTAAATTTTCTGTAAAAATGGTAATTATTGTAAGGATGATATCTCTGTAATTAAGAAGAAAAAATATAATTTCTTTTATTAGTAAAAGGAACAATTTATTTGATTCTCCTTAATAATAATAAACTTCTTAATGTTTAAGGTACGAAAATTAGATTTTTTGCCTATGAATGGCTCTAATTAAATTAAGCGCTGAATATAATCAACATCTCAACAGTACCAATTACTAATTAGTTGAAAAAATCAACCACGTAATCAATGAATCGGGCAGTTCAACTCAAATAAGATGAACAGACCCAATATATCATATAAGTTGCAAGGAAACGAAAATTAGAAAAGAATATTAAAAAATGATGAAATGATATTTTTTTTTTTAAAAAAGAAACGAAAACTAAAGAAAATGTGTAAACAAAAAAAAATATAAGCATCTTTTTTATAAATATAATTTTTAATATAAAAAATTATATATTTAAAATTAATTCTTATATTATATTATAATATATAATATATAATATAAAAAATTCTCCTATATTTTTATATTATTTAATATAACATAATTTTTTCATTTCTAATCTCTTCGTGGACGGTTAGAAACGTGTTTTTAATATTATGAAATAATTTTAAAATATTTTTAAAATTATAAAAACAACCCATAAACTTTTTTTAGTGTTTCTTGGTATTTTGATGGAGAAATTATTTTGAAGATGCCAAAATGGTATCCTTAGGCATTTCCATGCTCATAAGAATGAAGTGCCCGATTCATGCGGCTTGAGATGTACAAGAAAGGTTTTATGTCCTCACGTTTGTGATGTGCTCGTGTTCGACGACTTTTAACCGTTGCGAACTCTTTGATTTACCTTTTCGATCATCCCTTGGACTGGGTGGTAGATGAGCACGCAAGGGAGCATCATCCCAAAAATGAAGTGGATGAATGGTTTTAATAAAGAAGAGAAAAGATGAAACGTCGAGCTGGGTGTTCTATCCATTTAATATACTCAAAAGACTATTTTTCAAATAAGACAGCTAAAATAAAAAATATTTTGTTGTATGGATTAATTTCCTATGTATAAAATTGTGTAATAATATTATCTTTTTTGGTAAATAATAATATTGTCAAGGTAAGTTAATTAATGATCATGTACCAATTATATAAATGTTCTTGTAATGTCTATTATTTTAGATTAGGTCAGTCGCCCCAATTGTGTTGCCGGCCATAGTTTTTGTAGCCACATGGGCGGATCTATGTGTGAGCTGCCCTGGGCTGAAGCCCAGAACAGCCCACAACAAAAATTAAATTTATTGAGTAATTTTTTGGATTATTTAGTATCAGTCCAGCCCAAAGTCACTCCAGCCCACCCTTCTTTTCTCCTTCCTCTCGCTCACGGCTCACCCTCATTGCCTCTCGCTCTCTGCCTCCTCTTCTTTTGCTTGTCCCCTCGCACTTGCCCTCGCTCTCTGCCTCTTTCTTGCTCTCGCTCGCCCTCGCTAGCTCTTTCTTGAGCTCGGCCCCTCTTGCTCTCGCTTGCCCTAGCTCTCTGCCTATCTTGCTCTCGCTCTCGCTCTCCCTCACTCTCTGCCTCTCTTGCTCTCGCTTACCCTCCAACTCTAGCTGTCTTTCTCTTGCTCTCGCTTGCCCTCGCTGCCTCTCGCGGCCTCGCCCTCGCTTTCTCCCTGACTGCCTCTCCCAATCTCTCTTGGTCTCACTCGCCCTCGCCCCCACGCTTGCTCAGATAGTCGGCCTCGCCCTCTTGCTCGCTACCCTGGCCCCTCCTCTGATTCAGCCATTCAGGTCTTCGTTTTTCTATTTTTCGCCCATATTTTTTTTTTATTTGTTTATGCTTGATTTGTTGTTGAAATCGCTACCTTTTTTAGCAAGTTTTAAGTAAGTGATTTTGTTGTTTATGCTTGATTTGTTGTGTTTGCTTGTCTATTTGACTACTACATTTAGCTAGGAACTTAGGAATTGGTGTGGTGGGAAGCCTGAAATTTGTTATTGCGAATTTGTTATTGAATATTTGAATACACAATAATAGATGTAGACTCTGTTGTAGGTGAATTTTTTTGTTTCAAAATCTCCTTAAGCATAAGTTTAATGAAAATTTATTGTACTGACTTTTTAGTTACATAAAAATTTTATTACATTAACTTTTTAAATTTCAGCCCCCAACCTAAATTCCTAGATCCGCCCCTGTATAGCCATGAAAGGAATAGAATGGACAAAAAAGGGTACATTTTGCAAGAACTTGCCTGTTAATATAGGAAGATCATCTTCCTCTTGGAGCCATTGATTTTATAATGGCAGAGGAAAACCCAGAAACCAGCTCATCTTCCTCTTGGAGCCATTGATCTTATAATGGCAGAGGAAAACCCAGAAACCAGCTTCTCTTCCATTATCTTATCACACTTGATCAAATAATCCTAGAATTAAAAGCAGAAGAAATTAAGCCCCCACACACCCATGAAGGGGCGGAGCCAGGAAATGTGAACGGGGGGGGGGGGGGGCAATAGTTGGGGAGAGGGGAGGGGGGCAGGACGTGGAGGGGATGGGGGCAAAAATAGTGCACGGTATAGTGATAAACAGTGCAATTTTGCTTGGGAGGAGGGGCAGCTGCCCCCACGCTAAATTCTCCACTGCATCCATGCTGCAATGGTAAAATATTTAGAGTTTTACATAAAATATTAAGGTTCGAATCAGTGCTACAACTTGAAAGACAATTATTACTGAAATATAGCATTTAGTTAGAATGCAACAATAAGGCTGAAAGGTAAGTCTCACATGGATGTCGAATGTTCAATTTTGAGTGTGTATAAACTGTGTTTACATTTAGATTTATCCGAAGAGTGCATTAGGGGGAAGGTCACCCATCCCTGAAAATTAGTTGAACGAAGATCGAACACTTCAGGTGAATTAAAAAAAAAAAACAGAAGAAATTAAACATCTAAGCAAGACATGCAGTGTTCATTTAACACCACAGCTAGCAAATGAATGAAATATCTAATAATTATTTTCACCTTTTGTTCTTCTGGAATGAGATTGGTGACGTCGCCCGAACTCAAGGAACTTGGAATCTGCAAAATTAAATTGATTTTTAATGGATTCATATACAAGAACCCTCGAATTTGATGATCATATAAACCTAGAAAACTACGAAAAATAAACAAGATCGATTAAAGTTGAATGAAATGGGTGTATCTACTCTATAATCAAGATCATATATATATGAATAAAAAATTAATAGGGTTTGGAAAATGGTTGGCATTCTGAGTAACAATAAGATGTTAAAGAGCAAAGCTGCTACCCTAGGGCTTTGAGAAGTTCAATTCCATCCGTTGGATCAAGCTAGACTGAAAGGAATGGTCCAGATCTTCCATCTGCAATCTCACCATATGCATATACATAAGAATAATAAGGTGTTATAGAGACACGTTAGACTACAAGTCTACAACACACACAAACGCACCAAATATAGAAAAGGGTCCTTAACTATGGTTACAGTTACCTGAATTTCATGCAACCAAACTTGGAGGCAACAGATAAGCATGCTATGGCCACTAACTCAACCGTCCAATTTTCCCATCTCTGCGTGTTTATTTAAGAAAGTAAATGCGTCTAACATGAGAATAATACTACAATTATTGAATATGATTAATCCATGAAGAGAGAGACAGAGAGAAGGAAAGGTTAATTTGTTTTTTGATTCGTGCATGAAATTAATTATCTAGCAGTTTTATAACGTACGTGGAGAAACTTACCTTTACAAGCCACTGCATTGCTTTGAGTCGAAGAGAATTCAAGTGAGACGCATATTGAAGAAGATGCTGGTATCCAGATTGAGGCAAGAAAGTTGCTTCTTCTGCAGGCATGCGGCAAAGGCTTGTTGGTAATCTTCCTTGGTCGTGTCGAATGGAGCAATACCGATACTGCCATGACTCTCTGGTTAGGAGCACTCATAAGCCAAACTTCATCACACAGCAAGCTATGATCCATTGTTTATCCCTCAAACCTCTCAATTTCAAAACTTCGTTTCATAAGTATATATGAGTGCTATAGTAGACTACGTGCTACATGTTCATTGGAGAAAGGATTTCAAACTCACATTTTTTTTCTCTTGCTTGTTTTCCAAACTAAACTTGTACAGCTTCCATCTGATCATCAATTCATGATAGGTTTATATATACATATATATATATATATAGATAGATAGATAGATAGACAGATAGACAGACAGATAGAGAGAGGGGAGGTTGTGGGTGGCGGTGGAGGCGAGGAGAGTGGCCACCGTGGGTGGTGGTTATGGGTGGTTGGAGAGTCGAGAGAGTGACATAATTAAAAATGGGGAGACGTTGGTCATGTAATGGTGTTAATGCTGCCGTTGGTGTGGAGATTATATAAAAGGATTAGGATTAAGCTACTTGTGCTCAAAGCTTTAGAGAATGGTTCATCGAATTTTTTTAAATTTATTTTTAAATTAAAATTTTCACTCTGCCTGCCCATTTTCAAGCCCTCCCTCTCTCTCTTTCTCAAAACCACTTTGTCTCTCCCTAGTCTCTCAAACCCACTCTATCTCTCCCCAATCTCTCTCTCTCTCTCAAAACCACTTTATCTCTCAAACCCATCCCCACAAGTTGTAGCATTCATCGTCACCCCACCCTTGCCCCGCCACAACGACGAGCACGGTTGTCGCCCCCCACCGCGAGCACCACCCTTCGCTGTTGCCCCTCCCTTTGTTGTCACCCCCTACTGGAAGCACCAACGTCAACCTCTCATTGCTGCTCGCACCCCACCACAGTCGCCCCCCTCATTCTCTCAAACCTACACTCTCTCTCCCCATTTTATCAAAACCACACTCTCTCAAACCCATCCTCGTAGGTTGTAGCGTTCGCCATTGCGCTACCCTTGCCCTGCAACCTTGATGAGCACTGTCGTTGCCCCACATCCAGTCGAGCACAATCCGTTGTCGCCCCATGCCACAAGCACCATCATCCGTTGTCGCCTCTCTCTTTGTCATCTCCCATCGCCATGAGCACCATCGTCCGCCATCACTCTCGCCATGAGCACCTCCGTCGACCCCTCATCGCTGCTCGCACCCCACCACGGTTGCCCCCCTCCATCACTGTTGCCCCCAACTGGTCACCCCCACCCGTTAGCCCCCCTGACCCTTTTGCCTACCGTCGCCCCCACTCGTCGGCCCCGTTGCTGCCGTTCGCCCCCGATGAGTCGCACATACATTTATATATATTAATATTTTTTTTCTTTTTTCTACTTTAGTTTTTGTATTTGCTTTGTTTTTTTTTTTTTTCTATTTGCTTTGTTGTTTTTTTGATTTGATGTGATGTTGATGATTTAATTGTGAAAATGAAAAATAAAGAATATATTTTTTATTTGATTGTGTTGGGAGTTTGTGGTTCGGACTCATAGAATATCAAGTTTATATGATATGGTTATGAAACAAAATTCACCTACTAACGAATGTAGTCAGAATGATTTGAAGACAATGTTGAGAAAGACGAAAATGTGCAAATATTATTTTGTTTGTAATTATTTTAGTTCTTGTAATTCTAAAAATAAAAAATTTCTTATTTAAGTGTAAATTTAGTTTTTGAAAAATTAGAATTTATGTAATTAATTTTATATTGTGAAATTTATGTGATATAATTAATTTTATATTATGTAATATACTTAAAAAATTATAGTTGAGAGAATAAGCAAAATGCACTCCATTATTTGCAAACTTGCAACCAATCAATACATTAAGAGGTGTCTTTTTTTTCTTTTATTTTAGTTTCATCAGGCGATGCATCCAATTTCTGCCCACCTGTGGCATCACAAACATTAATCCATTAAGTGTGGTTGAGTATATTTAACATAAGGATATTATTATATTCCATGTCAAAGACTCTCGGTTGAAAATGCCAGATTAAGCATGACATTTTAGGGTCTTAAGCGAAATTTTTTATAAGACTCTCTGTGACTATATTTAAAAATAAAATTAATATGAATAAAAAAATTTTATTATATAAAATTTATAATATTTCACTTTAAATTTATTCTTTTAGCATTTTTAGATGAAAAGTCAACAATTAAACTATTACAATTAATTTGTTCTAACATATATTTTTCAATAGATACTATCATCAATCTATTAGTGTAGATTCACTAATAACCGAGGGATCACAAATATTAAAATATATATACAAAATTAATTGATAATTTAAGGGCTAATAAAAAAATCAAAAGATATACATGATAAGTCACACAACAGGATAATAATGAGGACGGAAATGGAATCGCTAAAAATAAGGCATAGTTGTGAAATCGGTTGGATTGAGGATCTACGTCTGCGCATATTGATGGCAGATGTTAGTGACAATGAATAGATAAAAAATTGAGAATGAGAGGAATTGATGAAAATGGTGGAGTCGTAGCCATTGCTATGAGCATGGAAATAATTGTGATACAATCATATAAGAGAGAGATTAAGATTAATTAAAAATACATGGAATAGTTGTAAGGGGATGAGTGCCAAGCACATGGTAATGTGATTGATTATTAATAAAAGAATATGGGAGATTGAGATTAATTTAAAATTATAGTAATGCTCATTAGATTAATTATTAATAAAAAGAAGATGGGAGATTGAGATTAATTAAAAATTTATAATGGCTTGAAATGGGCATGAACCCCTTAACGTTTCTTCAATTTTCAAAATTATTATTTTTAGTTAATTTAAAATCTGAATATTGAAATGAGCATGGACCCTCTAAGTGGCTTGAAATGGGTATGGGCCCTGGGCAGCTTCCTAATAAAAACTCTTTGCAGGATGTAGCCCTAACTTGGGGTGAACCTGGGTAATCTTGTGTGTCTCTCTTATTTTTCTTGGTTTTTTGTGTGATCGTCTGACTCGGTTGCGATAAATCCTTTCAATTGGTATCAGAGCCTGGTTCAAGAGATTAGGGTTTATCAGAGATGTCAGGAGGGTCACGGATTGAGATCGAAAAATTCGATGGGACGCGGTTCGATCTGTGGAAGATGAAGATGGAGGATCTACTTTGCGATTGAGATCTTTGGTTAGCAATCGAAACGAAAAGGCCTGTTGCTGTGAAGCCTGGGGGGACGGATGATGAGACGTCTTCCAAAGGGGCGGATCCAAAAGAGATTGAAGACTGGGGTCGGATTGATCGGAAAGCAAAGGGGTTGATTCGGCTTTGTCTCACAGGCTCGATTCTGACGAACGTGATGACCGAACCTACAGCCAAGGATCTGTGGCAGAAACTGGAGTCGTTGTATCAAAGTAAGTCGTTGGTTAATAAGTTGTTTTTGAGAAAAAAGCTGTATAATCTTCGGATGCATGAGGGCGATTCGTTTTCTACACATCTGTATAACTTTAACACGTTGATTAGTCAACTTGTATCAATCGGTGTTAAGTTTCAAGATGATGATAAGGCAATAACACTACTTTGCTCACTGCCGGATTCATGGGATAACTTGATTGTGGTGATCGGTGGTGGGGATAAGGAGTTATCATATGAAAGTGTGGTTTCTGCCTTGTTATCGGAGGAGACACGAAGAAAGGGATCAGGAAATTCCGGTAAAGAGGCATTGGAGGCTACAGGAAGGCCAGCAGAGAAAAGTCTGAATCGGAAAGGGTCCAGGTCCAAATCTCGTGGGCGATCGAAGAGTAGGGAAAAGAGGGTACAGTGCTGGAGATGTGAAGAGTGGGGCCATATAAAGCGGGACTGTAAAAACAAGCCAGTTTCTAAGAAAGAAGCTGAATCATCTTCGGGTAAAAAGGATGTCGATGCAGGAGATATGTATTTGGCTGCTGCATGTATGGCGCAATCAGACAAGGATATCTGGTTGATCGATACCGGTGCTTCATATCACATGACGCCTCATAGACACTGGTTTTGTGAATATGAGCAATATAATGGTGGGGATGTCATGCTCGGAGATGATACTGCAGTTCAGATTGTCGGGCGTGGCAGGGTGGAGCTGAGGATGAGTAATGGCACCTTGAAGACTATTCCAGACGTGATGTAATACCCGGGAAATTATTAAGAGTATAAATGATATTAGATAAAGGGTATAAGAGGAATTTGCAGAAAAATAAGACTATGGGGTACACTAATGCAGCTTTGGACGACCGAATTAGTCGGAGGGAGTACCCCGGACCCTAGATAGCCAAGGAAAATGGTATAGTATCGACGAGCAATTTAAACTATGATTTTTAGTGATGAAATAAATTGGGTCAGGAACAGTTTTCGGTACAGCTGTCGACCGGACAGAGAAAACCGAATCGACGTAGGAGACGTCCGAAAAGTCAACGGAGTATGTCAGGGACTGATATTTTACGTATAGAACAACCCTTAAGAGATTTCGGGATAAATTGAATGGATTTAAGGTCAAATCAATCAGTCGGGCCTAAGTGCAGTTTTTCTAAATTTACCCGAGGGAGGTCAAAACGATAATTTTTTTGAAAGTTTCAAGAATGAAATAAATAGTACAAGACTTGTGGTCCTTAGAGGTATATTTGGAAAGATCAGGGGTGTATTGGTAGGGGCTAAAATGTCAAATGAAGAAATCAGGGGGTGAAAATGCAATTTAGCAAAATTGCAATGTGAACGCAAGGGAGAAAACGGCCGCCGCACTGCCACCGCACGTGGAGGCCGTTTCCGGCGATGGGACGGCCGAGGCTTGCTTGGGGAAGGTTGTATACGGCCGTGGGATTCTTGGGGAGCAAGGGTGGTCGGTGATTGGCTAGATTTTGGTCGGTTTTCGGGTATAAAAGAGAGGCCGAGGGTTTCGACTTTTTGGAGCTCAAATCGGTCGTGTTAGAGGATGAATCGATGAGAATGGATAAAGGGCTTTCGATCCTTATGAAACGGAGAAGATTCTGTGAGTAGTTTGAGGCATTTTGGTGTTCGTTTAAGGCCGTTTGGGGTTTGGCCGATCGAAGGTGGCGGACCGCCTTCCGCCACCTGCAACTGGCCGTTTGGGCCCTTTTCCGGCGAGCTTTCGGCCTAAACATGGTGCCAATGGGATCGACTCGTCGAGGGCTTGAAGGGGGTGTGCTCAGATCGGTCATCGGAGGGGTCGTCGCCGGCGGGTCTTGAGGAAGAAGACGACGCGCGTGGCTGCACGCGCCAGCCTCCACGCGCAGCCACGCGCAGGGCGCGTGAGAGCGCGTGCGAAGGGCTATTTTGGTAATTTTAATTCCAATATTTTTATTTAATTATTCTAGGAATTATTGTGTTGAAATATTTCGGAAAATAGTTGAAGAAATAATTATTTTGGAATTAACGAGGAGAAAATTGGGAGAAAATAGAGAAAATTATGGAAAATTGAGGAAAATGGATTTTAATGCTTCCTTAATTAAATATGGTGTTTAGGAAGTACTGTGGCTCGAGGTTGAGTATAAGTTCAAGCATTTGGGATTTAGCACGCAAACCGAGGCGTTGCACGAGGATCGAGGCGATCTGAATACATTCGAGGTGAGTGGTTTGATTCCAACTTTTCCTTGTTTTGGAAGTGTTCTTAGGTGCTTGTGGTGAGTTCTAGTGAGCGGTTATACCCTCCTGGACATAAATTGTTTTACAAGGCTTTGCTTATGATCATTGTGTCGATATTTGCTACATTGCATTAACTGTTTATTTTAAAATGTTGGTGCATGGCGTGTAAATCTTCATATCATTTGGGGTCAAGTTTAATTGCATCGTTGGGTCCGTATGGGGCGGGATGGGGTCTGCTTGAGATTGGGACAATGTTAATCCAGGTGAACGGGTGTCACACTGGGGGCACTCGAGGGAATAATGTTAAACCAGGTGAACGGGTGTCACGACGGTGCACCCGAGGGATTAACGTTGGACCAGGTGAACGTGTGCCACAGTGGGGCATTCGAGGGATTAAGTATGTCAAGGTGATATCTCGAGTTAGACATGTCTTGCATATTTACGTTTATCTGAGTATGCCATGCTCATGTGTCTCTCATGCATTGTATGAACTGTTTTATGCCGTCACTTAGATGTTTATCATCTAACTTGGGCTATGCCCCTGGAACGTTTAATGTTCCAGCCAGGAACTGCTGCGGAGGCAAGGATGTGGCCGGTTGAGGGCCAATGGTGCTTAGTTTGTTAAGTCGTTGTAACGTTTGGAGGATTTAACATGCATTTCAGGTTGTAAATGAACAGTTGTATAATAGCAATTTTATCATTTGATATGTATTACATATTTTGCTATGGAAACACAATGTAAGAATTATGGTGTTTTGGTATTAGTGTATCCGCTGCGTTGTATTAAGACTCGTTTAGTTTAAGATTGTTGATCTTGATAGTTAAACGGGCAAGACTGGGGTTCGCGGGGTTTTGTTTCTGCATGTGAAGATTGTTCTTGAAATACCGCGCGTGTTGAACTTAAAGAGGAAAAAAAAAAAAAGAAATCCCGAGAATACCCTTATAGTGACACGCTTGGCGAGACGGGGTGTTACAATTGGTATCAGAGCCCTAGGTTAAAACCCTAGGACGATTTGGTTAGGTAATTGAACTTAGCATGATTAGAACTATTGAATGAGAACTTAGAACGGGATTATGGATTCTAGGAGACATTCGGAACATAGTCAAAATGGTATGGAGACTCTAGAAAGGTGAAATTTGAGGTTTTCAATTTGAATATACTTTCAGCGTCAAGAGAAAACGAACAAGTTCTATTCACATCTTTTGGAAATTAGGAAGCTAGTGAAGAGGGTCGTCGAAATGAAAGAGATATATGATCCAAAACCTTTGAGGAATAAATACTTTGGTAATTCCGGTACAACTTGAAGTATAGTATAAAATCTCTGTCAGAAGAATCCTAGTGAATAGTCTTAGTACCCTCCTTTTTGGGACATGTTAAATGATGGTGATGTCATGCCCTGACAAAGATAAGTGAAGTGACGGAGGTTATTAGGAGAATCTGTCGAGGGCGTGGGAAAGAGGAATGACTTGAAGATTTTAAGGTTAAGTTAAATGTCGGAATTGAGGACTTAAGAAGAACGGATTCAGTTAGGGCTAACTAGTGAAAATCCCGAATGAAGACTTAGGGGAAGGGAGCCGGTAGGTCGTAAAGACAAAATCCCTGCTTGGAGATTTGGGGGTTTGACGGTAGAAGTCTTTGAGCTTGTTAATTAGAAAAATACTAGATTTATCTAAGTGCTGGAACATTGGATTGGGAGTTAGCATCCAACAATTTGGGTCGAATGTAAGATTGGTTCGATAAACCATAATTGAGGATTCGTAAGAATCAGAAATCGTAGATTGGAGATCATTAGTTAAAATCAATCTCACTAAATATTGAGATAACTGGTGGTTATTAAGAAGAAACAAGTTGTGAACGATTAGTTTGATATAACATAACCTAATTGTAAGTCAGGTTTTGATCGAATGGTATAAGGATTCAAGAGAAAGAATGACTTGGTATAGATCGAGAATCCTAAGGAACGACCCGATAAGAAACCCAAAATGATTCGATAGAAGCTTTTAAAAATAGAATTTGAGGATTTTAGGAATCCAAAATTATTAATGGAGATATAGAGATAGAGAAACCAGAATTAATGACAATAAGGAAATATTACCTTAAGAAAACGACTCATAAGAACAAGTCGTATGTGTATGGTTTCATATGTTATTCAAGGGCAAAGAAAGTTAAGGTGTAAATTTGAGTCTTGTGAAAGTTTTGGGAAATTATAGAAGAAAGAGCTATATCAAGGATATTAGTTTAGGATCTGACAAGGAAAACGAATCAGAATTGACTAAGGATCAAATTCCTGTTTCGAAGTTTTGGAAGTTTTCTCGGTGGCAACTGGAGATTTAGGTAACAGATTTTGGGTGGCAATGAGAATTTCTCTTTCGAGTAAAATTTTGGAGTATGATTTAAACTTATTTCCCTTACATATGGTCACTACTAGTCAAAGAGGGAACATCCATAAATCAGCTGTAGTTAAGGTCGAGATGCGACCGAAAACTACTAGGTTACGAAACATGAAGTTCGCATGTTTTGGGTATTAGAATTTTCCCTTGGAAATTTGAAAGAATCTTTTGGCTTATAAAGAATTTGCAAAATGGAACCTTACTTGATGATTTTGAGATTGTAAGTAATATAAGGGACAATGATAGATTAGAAATTTGTAATTTAAGACGAACCTTGGAAATTAGAAAAAAAAAAAAAAAAAAAAAATTGGGACAAGTGAATTGTGAGTATGACTTTGATGTTGCTAAAAGAAAATTTATGCGTACTGTATATACTTGGAGATAAAATGGTATTTCAACCTTTGGAGACGATTATATTTTAAGCTTGAAATGACCCTAGTCGATTTAAGAAGATACAAACTCAAAGAAAATAGTTAGGATAACGATGATTATCAAGGACTGAAAGGTAGTCATAAAAGTCTCGGTTTGAATTTTAAGGCACCAAGCAATGAGATAGGCTTGCTAAAGCTTGATTAAGCTCATAAAGATATCTTGGGATTTGATTAGGTCATAACAAAAATTAAAGTTGGTCCTAATAGATTCAAAGCAATAGGAATGATTGACCTAATGACCTATATAGTGAGTGTTGGTTGAAAGTCAACTGAGGAATAAAATCTTGTAATAGATTAAGCATACGGCCGTGACAAGAATATGGTTGAACGATCTAGTATAAGTTTAGAAAATGATAAAGTGAAGATACAATTGATGTTGGATTATGAACGTCTGCAAGAGTAGCAACAGAAGCGCGAGGTTCCGTCACATGCGTAACAATTTGGAAAGTAAAAAAAAAAAGATTAAATTGTGAGAAAGAAATCCGAAGTCTTAGGAATGGTTAGGATAAGGGTGCTCGATACGATTGAGTGTTACTTTGGAAAAGAACATTAGGAATCCAAAAGATCAGGGAATTGGATTAGTACCAATAAGAACCACTGTAGCTCTCAGAGATGGAATGAGGAATTCTAGCATAACGATAACACCATTAGTGTTGGTCTGTAACGATGGATCTGAGCCTAGGGACCAAGGCAGAGGACTGGTGGTTGGCTCACGGTTTGGGGTGAGATACCTACGAGTCAGAGCAACACAGTGAACTGTGGAGACGGTCAGGTGCCAAAGTTTGGGCGACACTGAGGATGTTATGTATGGTTTAGAGTCCAAGTTCCAAGGGACCAGAGCATCGTGGCAGGATCCCTAAATCATTATGGAAAGGTTGAAGGATTGGAAGATAACCTAAGCAGGTTAATTGCTATATGGAATATGGTAGTCGATAATCCAAAGAGAATCGAAAGAAGGAAAAGTAATCTCGAGTGACGAAACAATGTTGGGCAAGCTGTTAACAGAGATTTGTAAAGGATTCTTCTAGGATAATTACATCCATGATAAAAATTCGTGAAGTTAAGGTTGCCAAGAAAATAGGAGAGCACTCGGGAAGTTCAGGAGTTGTGGTGAAACAGTAATAATGCTCCTAGGGCGAAGTAGCTCCTAACTGGGAATGAAGTAATCCTTGGTATAAATAAGTGCCGTAAAATTACCTAGGAAAATGTGGGACGATAGTTTTCTAGATATCACTTTGAGAGGAATTTAATTATTGTTATCGATTTGGCTCTTAGTTTAGTGTATTTAATATTACACACCCTAGGAATTGTTAGCAAATGGCTGCGATTTAGTTGTTTCAAACCTTGCCTTTGGTAATATAAAAAGATTGGGGCAATGGTAGGTATACTTAGGTACCCTTGAGATTATGAGTTAATGTTTAAAATGAGTCAAAGTCAACATAAAGATATGGTAAGTTATAAGTTGATAAGTAAATAAAAATGTTTTTCTTCTTGAGAGACATGTTATGGTTTGAGGAAACATATTAAGAGTTGCTATAAAGGACGACGTAAGTTTCTTTTCGGTTGTAAAATAGTAAGCTAAGCTATTAAAGTTATACTAGGTGTTGCTAAAGACCTGGTTAGAATCAAAAGTTGTCCAATAGGTTTTTTTTTAATGAAGTAGTATGGAAAATAGATCACCTAAGAGGGACAAGATTAAATCCATTCCAAGAATTGAGGAAAATAGGAATTTTGATTCATAGAGAAACTATTTCTCATGTGGAGAAATATATATAAAGCACCGTTTAGATGAAATAGAACATTTAGCGGTACTAAGTTGAAGAGCCACAAATGAAGGACGTGTACAAATATGGAAGGTTGTCGGTACATTGAAATGACACGGGAGTTCTGAGCTGAGATAAATTGATCTGATTGAGGGATAGTGTTTTGGAAGAGAAATAGTAGCATGTTAGGATGTTAGGCTGTTGTAAGAGAAATTGTATTTTCGAGAGACCTAAATGGATAATTTGCATGACCAGCCGTAAGAGGCTGAGAAATTATCTCTAAAGATAATACGCGATCGAGATAATTGGGAGAAAGATACGTTAAGTTAATTCAATGTTATCAATTTCTGTGCAATCACGACAACCGAGGTAATTCAATGTTATCAATTTCTGTGCAGTCATGACAATTGAGGTAATTCAATGTTATCAATTTCTGTGTGATCATGGCATATGCCTGGTATAAGAATGGGTTGGGAGAACTATTAGTCAAATAGGTTATGAGGATTCAATTAGAGAAGATATTGGGTTTTATAAATAATTTTTGGATTCGTGTAGCCGCTGATATAGAGCTACAACGGGATATTCTGAAAAATAAGTAAGATGCTTGGTAAGCATAGACAGTGTTAAGATATAAGTTACTAAGGACTAGGCGTGGTATCTATGCTATTTCAATTGGGAGTTATTAACGATGGCAGTAATACGATGATCACGGACCAAATTTCGAGGACGAAATTTATTTAGGGGGGGAGAATGTAATACCCGGGAAATTATTAAGAGTATAAATGATATTAGATAAAGGGTATAAGAGGAATTTGCAGAAAAATAAGACTATGGGGTACACTAATGCAGCTTTGGACGACCGAATTAGTCGGAGGGAGTACCCCGGACCCTAGATAGCCAAGGAAAATGGTATAGTATCGACGAGCAATTTAAACTATGATTTTTAGTGATGAAATAAATTGGGTCAGGAACAGTTTTCGGTACAGCTGTCGACCGGACAGAGAAAACCGAATCGACGTAGGAGACGTCCGAAAAGTCAACGGAGTATGTCAGGGACTGATATTTTACGTATAGAACAACCCTTAAGAGATTTCGGGATAAATTGAATGGATTTAAGGTCAAATCAATCAGTCGGGCCTAAGTGCAGTTTTTCTAAATTTACCCGAGGGAGGTCAAAACGATAATTTTTTTGAAAGTTTCAAGAATGAAATAAATAGTACAAGACTTGTGGTCCTTAGAGGTATATTTGGAAAGATCAGGGGTGTATTGGTAGGGGCTAAAATGTCAAATGAAGAAATCAGGGGGTGAAAATGCAATTTAGCAAAATTGCAATGTGAACGCAAGGGAGAAAACGGCCGCCGCACTGCCACCGCACGTGGAGGCCGTTTCCGGCGATGGGACGGCCGAGGCTTGCTTGGGGAAGGTTGTATACGGCCGTGGGATTCTTGGGGAGCAAGGGTGGTCGGTGATTGGCTAGATTTTGGTCGGTTTTCGGGTATAAAAGAGAGGCCGAGGGTTTCGACTTTTTGGAGCTCAAATCGGTCGTGTTAGAGGATGAATCGATGAGAATGGATAAAGGGCTTTCGATCCTTATGAAACGGAGAAGATTCTGTGAGTAGTTTGAGGCATTTTGGTGTTCGTTTAAGGCCGTTTGGGGTTTGGCCGATCGAAGGTGGCGGACCGCCTTCCGCCACCTGCAACTGGCCGTTTGGGCCCTTTTCCGGCGAGCTTTCGGCCTAAACATGGTGCCAATGGGATCGACTCGTCGAGGGCTTGAAGGGGGTGTGCTCAGATCGGTCATCGGAGGGGTCGTCGCCGGCGGGTCTTGAGGAAGAAGACGACGCGCGTGGCTGCACGCGCCAGCCTCCACGCGCAGCCACGCGCAGGGCGCGTGAGAGCGCGTGCGAAGGGCTATTTTGGTAATTTTAATTCCAATATTTTTATTTAATTATTCTAGGAATTATTGTGTTGAAATATTTCGGAAAATAGTTGAAGAAATAATTATTTTGGAATTAACGAGGAGAAAATTGGGAGAAAATAGAGAAAATTATGGAAAATTGAGGAAAATGGATTTTAATGCTTCCTTAATTAAATATGGTGTTTAGGAAGTACTGTGGCTCGAGGTTGAGTATAAGTTCAAGCATTTGGGATTTAGCACGCAAACCGAGGCGTTGCACGAGGATCGAGGCGATCTGAATACATTCGAGGTGAGTGGTTTGATTCCAACTTTTCCTTGTTTTGGAAGTGTTCTTAGGTGCTTGTGGTGAGTTCTAGTGAGCGGTTATACCCTCCTGGACATAAATTGTTTTACAAGGCTTTGCTTATGATCATTGTGTCGATATTTGCTACATTGCATTAACTGTTTATTTTAAAATGTTGGTGCATGGCGTGTAAATCTTCATATCATTTGGGGTCAAGTTTAATTGCATCGTTGGGTCCGTATGGGGCGGGATGGGGTCTGCTTGAGATTGGGACAATGTTAATCCAGGTGAACGGGTGTCACACTGGGGGCACTCGAGGGAATAATGTTAAACCAGGTGAACGGGTGTCACGACGGTGCACCCGAGGGATTAACGTTGGACCAGGTGAACGTGTGCCACAGTGGGGCATTCGAGGGATTAAGTATGTCAAGGTGATATCTCGAGTTAGACATGTCTTGCATATTTACGTTTATCTGAGTATGCCATGCTCATGTGTCTCTCATGCATTGTATGAACTGTTTTATGCCGTCACTTAGATGTTTATCATCTAACTTGGGCTATGCCCCTGGAACGTTTAATGTTCCAGCCAGGAACTGCTGCGGAGGCAAGGATGTGGCCGGTTGAGGGCCAATGGTGCTTAGTTTGTTAAGTCGTTGTAACGTTTGGAGGATTTAACATGCATTTCAGGTTGTAAATGAACAGTTGTATAATAGCAATTTTATCATTTGATATGTATTACATATTTTGCTATGGAAACACAATGTAAGAATTATGGTGTTTTGGTATTAGTGTATCCGCTGCGTTGTATTAAGACTCGTTTAGTTTAAGATTGTTGATCTTGATAGTTAAACGGGCAAGACTGGGGTTCGCGGGGTTTTGTTTCTGCATGTGAAGATTGTTCTTGAAATACCGCGCGTGTTGAACTTAAAGAGGAAAAAAAAAAAAAGAAATCCCGAGAATACCCTTATAGTGACACGCTTGGCGAGACGGGGTGTTACACGTGATGCACATACCCTTGATGAGTAGAAATTTGTTATCAGTCGGTACAATGGCTGATTCGGGGGTTATTTTTAGCTGTGATAAGGATTCGTGCAAGATGACTCGAGGCTCTATTGTGATTGCACGAGGAGTTCGTTACGGGACATTATACAAGCTGCTCGGGAAAACAGTGACTGTTGGTAGCGGGTTTGTTTCTGAAAAGGCCAAGGAAGATGGACATGATATGTCCATGTTGTGGCATCAGAGGTTAGGGCACATCGGTGAAAAGAGGCTGTCTACCTTAGCTACAAGTCAGATGGTAGAAGGAGTTCCAAAATGCTTATTGGGTTTTGGGTTCTGTGAACATTGTCTCCATGGAAAACAGAACCGAGTTAGCTTCCAACACACCGGTACAAGAGCAGCTGAGATTCTCGAGCTGATTCACAGCGACGTTTTTGGACCTACTCCGACTCCATCTATTGGAGGATCCAGGTACTATGTATCATTCATAGATGATTTTTCGAGATATAGTTGGATTTATTTTATTAAGAGTAAATCTGATGTATTCGAGAAATTTCGTGAATTTAAGGCCTTGGTTGAAAATCAATTGGGCAGGAAGATCAAGGTCCTTCGTACAGATAACGGAGGTGAATTCTGTTCGGATAAATTCGAGCAATTCTGTGTGGATAATGGTATTGCAAGGCAGAAGACGACTCCATATACACCCTAACAGAATGAGGTGGCCGAAAGGTTAAATCGGTCACTCATAGAAAAGGCGAGATGCATGTTGAGTTGGGCAGGTTTGGAACCAGAATTTTGGGCGGAAGCTGTAGCTACGGCCTGTTATTTGAAGAACCGGTCACCGACCTCATCAGTGAAGGATCGTACACCATATGAGGCACCGTTTGGGAAGAAGCCGAATCTGTCACATGTTCGGGTGTTCGGGTGTGATGCATATGTTCATGTACCCAAGGAGAAACGAGGTAAGCTTGACAATAAGTCTGAGAAGAACATATTTGTCGGATACAAGGAAGGGGTCAAGGGCTATAAGCTGTGGAACCCAGAATCAAAGACCATTGTATACAGCAGGGATGTTGTCTTTCGTGAATCACAATCCCAGGTTGGCACGCAGAAAAGTGATGAGCCTAAGAAAGTGGTAGTGCTTGAAGAAAGTCCAAAAGCTGAAACTGTGGAGATGGTCTCACCAGGCACGCCAGTAGAATCTGATTCTGAATTGGAGCAAGGGGACTTGGTTAATAAAGTCGAGGATGTAGATTCGGATGAAGACTCAGATACAGATAGCATGCCGGTTCTCAGGAGATCGACGCGGGAAAGAAAGGTACCACTTCGATACTCACTTAGTGCTTTGAGTACGTTTCATGCTTTGAGCATTACTGGAGATGATCCTAGTTCTATAAAAGAGGCGAGATCCATGGATGATGCAAATCAGTGGGAGCTTGCAATGGTAGATGAGATGCAGTCGCTTGATAAAAATGAAACATGGAGCTTGTGTAAATTGCCTAAGGATAGAAAGACAATTGGGTGTAAATGGGTGTTCAGGCGAAAGCCGAAACCGGATGGGACTATAGAGAAGTACAAGGCTAGGCTTGTAGCCAAGGGGTACTCTCAGATCGAGGGTGTTGACTATGACGAGATTTTCTCTCCCGTGGCGAAGTTGACCTCGATACGGTTTGTTCTGTCTATAGCAGCTGCATATGATCTTGAGATAGAACAGATGGATGTAAAGACAGCTTTCCTTTATGGGGACTTGGAGGAGGAGATATATATGAGGCAACCAGAAGGCTTTGAAGTAAAAGGAAATGAGAATCTAGTGTGCAAATTGAAGAAGTCCTTATATAGGCTGAAGCAGTCACCAAGGATGTGGTACCAGAAGTTTGACACGTATATGCTCCAGCTTGATTTTGTGCGTTCAAATTCTGACCATTGTGTTTATGTGAAGAGGACGGGCGATCAGTTTGTCATTCTCACGCTGTATGTGGATGATATGTTGTTGATCGGGAATAGCATGAAGATGGTGAAGTCTGTAAAGAGCTTATTGGCCAAGAAGTTCGAAATGAAAGACTTGGGGCCTGCAAATTTTATTTTGGGCATGCAGATTATGAGGGATCGTGAGAAACGGAAACTGTGGCTAGGGCAGGAGAAATACATCAAAGAAATTTTGAAGAAATTCAATATGAGTGACTGCAAGCCTGTTGGTACCCCTATGCCTTTAAGGACCAAGCTATCTGCGGAGCAATGTCCTAAAACGGATGAAGAAGCTGAAGAGATGGCCCGAGTTCCATATGCGAGTGCAGTGGGTAGCTTGATGTATGCTATGGTGTGCATGCATCCAGATATAACCCAAGCAGTGGGAGTCTTGAGCCGATATATGTCTAACCCAGGTAGAGAACACTGGAATGCGATCAAAAGAGTTTTCAGGTATCTTCGTGGAACTTCGAATTTTTCTTTGCGTTATGAAGGTACAGGGAATGGAAATATGCTTGATATCGTAGGCCACGTAGATGCTAATTGGGGTGGAGATATTGATAGTAGACGGTCCACTAGCGGGTATGTTTTCACATTGTTTGGTGCTGCGTTGAGTTGGATGAGTAAAAGGCAAAGTGTGGTAGCGCTTTCTTCTATGAAGGCTGAGTATATGGCTCTTACTCATACTGGAAAAGAGGCCATATGGTTACGGCGATTGTGCTTGGAGCTTGGTTTTGAGCAAGGTGCTGTAGAGGTGAGATGTGATAATCAAGGGGCTATTTATTTAGCCAAGAATTCAGCGTTTCACTCACGCACAAAGCACATTGATATTCAATATCATTTCATCAGAGAAAGAGTATAGAAGAATGAGGTTCGACTTGTAAAGGTTGACACAGTAAAGAATAGTTCAGACTTCCTTACTAAAGCTGTCACAGGTGCGAAGTTTGAATGGTGCTCGGCTGCAATTGGATTGAAGAAGAATGATATTGGAAGGGCTCTTATTTGCGAAAAGTATCCACCAAGTGGGAGAATGTTGGAGTTGGCGAATACTTCGGGGACCCTTGTTTCTCACATTGGGTACGCCCACGTGAGATTAGGGGAACTGAAGTGTTACCCAACTAAATGTGACCCCTACGCGCGGGATACGGGGGTTCGAGGGCAACGCCCCCGACACAGGTGTCCCGCTGCCCGGTCAGCGGGCGGGGGTTCGGGGGCAGCGCCCCCCGACGGGGGTTCCGCTGACCAGTCAGTTGACGGCTGCCCCGCTCGCCGGTAAGTGGGCAGGGGTTCGGGGGCAGCGCCCCCGAAACCTCTACGGGTTTGGGCTTTTACGTAAGCTGGCCCGTATGGTTGGACTTAAGAGTTTTTTTATATTATTTTAGGTTTTAGGCCCATTTTTTAGGCATATATATTTCTGCTTCTTTTGTTCAATTGGAAGGTTGGATCGGCTGTAACTGAAAAATATAGTAAAAACTCTTTGCAGGACGTAGCCCTAACTTGGGGTGAACCTGGGTAATCTTGTGTGTCTCTCTTATTTTTCTTGGTTTTTTGTGTGATCGTATGACTCGGTTGCGATAAATCCCTTCACCTAAGCCTAGACAGCCTATGCCCAGGGCCTATATTGCACGGAAACACATCATAAGAGGTGTTTCTCTGTTTTCGAAACATTTTCTATTCCCATTTCAAACCCTATTTATGTCTATTTTTTTAGAAAAATATCCGTTTCCATGTTTTCGTTTCTTATTGGAAACGTTTTTCGTTTCTGTTTCCGTGCAACATAGCCCAGGGTCCACCTTGTCAAAGTTAACTATTAGGCCATTAGAACCAAATAAATACTTGAAATCTCAAAAATAAACTACTAATGTGATATTAGATTGTAAAAATACCTAATCAAATTAGGTAATCCAACCATCAAAAACATAAAATAGAACCAAGTCAAAAAGTTACTCATCCACTAAAAAGTTTAAAATTAGATCTATAAAGATACGGTTATTGAATTTTGCTGATTTTTAGGTATATTACTGGATAGCGATAAAGGTCTTGGATAATTCCCTCTGATCGTCGGAAATCACAAGCCTTAGTGGCCAGTAGCGATTGTTGTTGTGTTTTTTTAGTATTAGTCGAAAATTAAAAATTAAACTTACAAAATAAAAAATTAAGAACACTCGTTTAAATTTCATGAACTGTAACTTAGATTACACAATATAAATTTAATTATATTACATAAAATCTCATAAATGATAATTTTTAAAATATATTACATAATATAAAATTAATTACATAAATTCTAATTTTTCAAGAACTAAATTTACACTCAAATAACAAATTTTTCATTTTTACAACCAAATTATCATCATCACCACATAAAAAAATAATAGAAGAAAATAGAAAAGCTGAAGCAGAAAAAAACAGATATAAATATATAAATGTATGTGCACTACAAGAATTTTAGCATATTGTGACAAAATAATTGTGATAGATTAAATTTTGTCACGAAAAATATCCTTTTCGTGACAAAATTATGACAAAATAGAATTTTCTCATGCAAAATTCAAAAAGTGAGTAAAGTTGTGACAAACAATATTTTGATATAATATAGTGAGACAGATAATTTATAATGACAATAATTTTTGTTACAAAATTTTGTCACATCAAGTTGACACCAATTTTTTGGCTCCAATTCCACTTAACATAATATGACAAATTAATTTTGTTACCAAAAATTTTGTCACAATATTTAATCATATAAGATGTAATTACAAAATTTTTTAGTCACGATAAATAATAATTTTAAGAGCAAAAATAGTTTGTCACAACATAGTATTATAAAAAAAAATATGACAAAATATATGTCACAAGAAATTCAATTTTTTGTGACAAAAATAATTTTAATGACAATTTTTTTTATTGAATTTAATTATTTTCATAAAAATAGGTTATATTAGGCATAAAAAATAATAGTCTAGTGACAAAAAAATTTAAAATATTTTGTCAAAATAGAAAAACAAAAGATATGTAGTGACAAAAATATTTTGTAGTAAAATATTAAGCCCCAATATTAATTAGATATCCTGACACACATATTAATAAATTATAAAAAATACTATAAAATTAAAATAATAAATACTACAAGAAGATTTAATAACAAAAATTTCCTTCACTATTTTGAGACGAAATCGAGATGGATTACGAAAAAGAATTTTGTAAAATTAGCGACAAAACAATATTCCGTCACTAACGTATTAAAAAAATTAAAATTAAAAATTTATTTTTAATTTTAGTGATAGAAATAATACTCTGTTGCTAAAATTAGTGATAGAAATAAAAATTTATTTTATTTTATTTTAAAATGTTAGTGACGGAAACACCATTCCTCACTAATTTTAGCAACGAATTATTATTTTGCTCACTAAAATTAAAAATAAAATTTAATTTTAACATTTATTTAAATAAAAAATGATCCATCGCTAATTTTATTTTTTTTTATTTTTTTGTTTTTATAAATATATTTCAATCATTATAAAAATATTTTTAATTTATTTTAGAGACGGACTTCTAATTTGAATTTTTAATTTGGATTTTTTTAATTTTTTTGTCAATTAATTTATATATATTGAAACTTGAGATGAATATTTAAATATATAAATATTCAAATTTTATTAAAAATATAATATGTTAATGTATAAATATAAAAAATTAAAATAAATTCAAAATTAATTATACATTTAAACATGAGATGAGTATAAAAAAATTAATTTATAAAATTGAAAATTTTTAATTTAAATAAATATATTAAGTTTAAAAACCATAATATTGTTAAATTCTAAATATAACAATTAATATATTTCATGTGCATAAAATAATAAATATATTAAATATATAATAATTAATTATTGATAATATTTATTAAATGTGTACAAAATGTAAACAAACACTACATTTAAAAAATAAATAAAAAGTTTAAAAACTATAATATTGTTAAAATTTTTATTATTTTAAATTTTAAAAATCACAAAAATAAAACAATATCAAGAGATTGTATTATATAGAAAGGGGTCGCTTTCTATATTGTGAGTCTTTTTCTCTCTATAAATAGGAGAACTTTAAGTTAAATTAAGATATGCATCAAAAGGTTTACAGGTGATCTCATTCGCATTCTAAACTTATTTTTCTTTTTGCAAATCTCTCAAAGATGCCAAGAGACACTCTCTTGCATCTTGATCGAGACATTCTCTCGAATAAAAAAAAATCATTATTAGATCTTGACAATAATAATGTAAATTCAATATATTATAATAATTTTTAAAACTTAACTCGATCGTGTAATTTTTATTAGAAATAAATTATTTTAAAAATAAATTCACAAAATATCTCCTTATTTTTTCTTTAAAGTATTATTAAAATCATTTCTAAACTCTCTTAATGCTCGTTTTCGTGGGTTGGGCTATTCGTTATTTTGTTGATTATTGTTTGACCTCTTTGTATGTCAGTCATATATCACTAGTTTTAGAAATTTATTCTCTTTCTAATATTTAGTTTTACTTTTGTAATTTACAAGTTTTGCTTCATTATTTTTTTGTAAGACTCGAGGTCTTCCATGGTAATTTGTAGATGTTCCATGGTATTCATTTAATGTAATTCTTATTTATAAAAAAAATTAATTATTTGAGGTAACAAACTAATAATAAATAATTTAATATATCAAACTAATTTATTATAATTATTAGATTTATAATATATTTATATTTTTAAATAAATATTAATTTAAAATATAATAATTTAAATTATTTTATTATCACACTTTAATGATTACAATAAATTATTATTTAAATTATTTAATAATTATAATAATTTTGTCAATTATCATAATCTTAAATTATATTATTTTTATAAATTATATTATTTTTATTTAATTATTAAATATATATTATATTAATAAAAATAAGTATGTGAATTAAAGAGGCGGGAGATTCCCCGCCTATCTCTCACCCTCTCACTTTTTCTGTCTCCCCCTCCCACCACACCCGCCACTGCAGTCTCCGTCTCTCACCCTGACTCTCACTCTCTCTCTCTCACTCCCGCCTCCGCCGTCGACCCCCACCACCACCGCCGTCGACCCCCACCGCCAACACCGCTACACCACCATCGCCCCCCAACGCCGTCGCTCCAGCCCTCCCTTCCTCCGCCATCCCTCCCTTCTCTGATAATCCTGCCTCTCTTCGACAATCGCTCCCAAACTATCGCAGATGGCGGCGACGCTCTACGTACTAGAGACTGTAATCTGGGTGACCACAAAAGTGGTGTTTTTCTTCTAGGGTTTCATTTCTTTCCCCAACACGTAATTTCGATTTGTGGCTCGATTGTTCAAATCCTCACCCATATGTCCATCTCAAATAGCCAACAGGTAGATTCATTAGAATGACAGATTCAGGTGACTCATTCTCTTTTATCTGTGAAAACAATTTTTGAGATTCTTCTACTGGAAGTTATTATTATTATTATTATTCGGTTTCTGTTCATGTTCTCTTTTATCTGTAAGCATTTTATCTCTGTTATTTAATTTTATGTATCTAATCTTCAGGCTTCATCAGCATATTAGAGGGGAAATAAAGATCGTGAAAGTTTACAAAGAGTGTATGGGATATCATTTCCTGATCAAAAATGATTGAAGGTAATGCTCCATTTTTATTTTTTTCTTATAAAGTGTATCTGTTAACCTGCTACACACACACCCACACACTTTTTTTGACTTCCCATACCTATTTTTCACTTTCAAAGTTAACATTTTCTGGCATAGTAATTTGTTGCGGCCATCACTTGTTGCTGACTGATATTTGTTTTCAATCTTAGTATTCACTGGAACTAGAAATTTAATCCATGTAAAGGCTTCTGCTTGAAGTAAGATCATTGCAGTAAATGAAAAATAGAATAGATTAAGAATAAGAAGTCCAAAATTTGCTTTATTTTAAGAAAAGCTAGAAACAATTTTATATCATATTTTTTTGTAAGTTGTTTGAGGGCAGAATGGGTATAAAAAGTTATGCTCTAATATTACGGGAAATTCTATCGCGAACCCGAAAAATTACTCTTCATAACCCACGTTCCATCAAAATTTCTAATAATTTTAAAATACCTATTTTATCCCCCCACATCCCACAGCCAACCCTCTTCTCCGATCATCTCTCATCACCGACCATCATCTTGCATCTCTCTTTCCCTCCTACATCATATACACACACAAATACATACATATATATATATATATATACAGAGCATGGCTGCGGCCATGCAACTAGCAAGCTCACACACACACCCATATATATATATATATATATACACACTCACACACACAAAAGCATGGCCGCGACCATGGCAGCCGCGGCCAGTGCGAAGGTTTTCAGCAACCCCCGCACCGCGAGGTGCGGGGATTTCAGCAATCTTCGCACCTCGCGGTGCGAGAGTTTCAGAAACCCCCGCACCGTGAGGTGCGAGGATTTCAGCAATCCCTGCACCTCGCGGTGTGGGAGTTTCAGCAACCCCCGCACCGCGAGGTGCAAGGATTGTTGAAATCCCCGACTGCCAGCAGTTGGGAAAGCCAGGTTTCCCCTACTGCCAGCAGTCGGGAAGACTTTTTATATTTTTTTATTTTTATTTTAATTAAAATTTTTATTATAATAAAATAAAATTAAAAAATAATACAAATAAATAATTTTTAAATTTTTGCATTTTAAGTAATTATAATTTAACTAATTTTAAATTTTAAATCATGGTGTTGAATTTTTAATACTTAAAAGAATTTAAAATTAATTAATTTATCTTATTAAATTACTTGAAAATACACATATCTAAAAATTCTATCATCATTTAAAATATTTTTTTTTATAATTACATATATTTAAAAAGAATATATTTTAAATGATGATAGGATTTTTAAATTTATCTTATTGAATTAGGTAAAGATATACATATTTAAAAAAAATTATTTTAAATGATGATAGGATTTTTAGATATGCGTATTTTTAAGTAATTCAATAAAATAAATTTTAAATTTTTTTAAGTATTAAAAATTCAACACTTAATTACAATGATTTAAAATTTAAAATTAGTTAATTTATAATTACTTAAAATACAGATATTTAGAATTTATTTATTTATATTATTTTTTATTTTATTTAATTAAAATAAAACAAATTTAATCAAGCCTTCCCAGTAGTCGGGGGAAGGCTTGATTCCCCGCACCGCGAGGTGCGGAGATTTTAGAAATCCCCAAACCTCACGGTGTGGGGGTTGCTGAAACCCATGGTGCGGGGATTTCAAAAACATAAATATATATATATATATTAAAATTTAAATAAAAATTAAATTATATTTCAAAAATTTGTGACGGGCATACCCGTCGCTGATCAGCGACGATATCCCCATCACTAAATTAATTTTTAAATTAAAAAAATAAAAATATATATTAAATTTAAATAAAAATTAAATTATTTTTTAAAAATTTGTGACGGGAATTACTGTTGCTGATCAGCGACGGAACTCCCGTCACTAAATGAATTTTTTAAATAAAAAATATATATATTAAAATTTAAATAAAATTAAATAAAAATTAAATTATATTTCAAAAATCTGTGACGGGCATACCCGTCACAGATCAGTGACGGGTATGCTCGTCACTAAATTAATTTTTAAATTAACAAAATAAAAATATATATTAAAATTTAAATAAAAATTAAATTATTTTTTTGAAAATTTGTGATGTGAATTACCGTCGCTGATCAACGATAGGAACTCCCGTCACTAAATGATTTTTTAAAATAAAAATATATATATTAAAATTAAAATTAAATTAAATTAAAATTAAAATTAAATTAGTTTTTCAAAATTCTGTGATGGGCGGTACATGCTCCCGTCACTAAATTATTTTTTAAATTAAATAAATAAAAATTAAATTATATATTTTAAATCATTTAAAAAATTAATAATTACAAAATAAAAACTATATATTAAAATTAAATTAAATTAAACAAAATAAAATTAAAATTAAATTATTTTAAATCATGTAAGAATGTAAAAATTAAACAAATAATTTGCTTAATTAAATTAAATTAAATACAACTGAATTATAAATAAAATTATATAAATTAATTTTTATATAAAAATAAATATTACTATTTACGAATGTTCACAATTAAATTTTTTAATTTATATATTTTTATAATTTATATAATTATATTAAGAAATCTTTTAATTAAAAATACAAATACAAATTTTAATTATTTAATTAAATAGAAAAAAAATTCTGAGATAACAAATATGAACACGAAATTCAAATTCATAAATTCCATTACTACAATCATAAATAATCCTCAATAGAATTAACAATCATCATCATCATTCTCGTTATCTTCATCTTCACCCTCATTACCTTCATCATTACAAAACGGATTTCCACCTGGTGAGTTTCTCGATGGTCCATGAGGTGTTGAATTACTGAATACTTTGGACATCATTTGATTCATCTGATCCCTCTATGTTAGCATATCTTGCATTTGTTGCCGTAGCTGTTCATTCTCAGTATTCATTTGGGACATCGTCTGCCTCATTTGCTGATTCTCCTCATTTATTTGAATTGTAGTTTCATTTGTTCAAAATCTTGTCTCACGGATCCACATGAACTATTAAAGGTGCTATTGGATGGAGATGGGTAAGACTGATTTCCTTAAGAGCCGAGACCGTAGATTCGACCTTTCTTATTTCTACCAGAGACAGTTTGATAAAAGATATGGTGCTCATTAACTGCAGGTGAAAAGGTCGAATCGCTCTCAGCTGATTGTGAAGATGCCTCAGCATTTAATCTCTCGAACGCTTCCTATAAAAATTAAAATTAATATTGACATTTATAATTAAATTAAAAAATCAACAAATAACATATATATAAGTAAGTATAATTACCGCGACAGTTTGTGATCTATGATCCACCCATATTTCTTGTTCTTGATTATTTTTTCGAGTGTGAGTTTTCTTGAAAATTTCAAATTCGTTAGGCTCACGATTTAATTCCTTTGCCTGTATGACAAATATATATAAAGTAAATAAGATAAAATACAAACCACTATATAAGTTATTAAAATTCTGAAACATTGATATAGAAAAAATAATTACCAGTCTTCTTCGAGTCTCGGTGAAAGGAATGGATCCGCCTGTGTGCACTGACCTGCCGATCTCAGATGTGCGATTCTTTTTATTTTGTTCAGATTTTTTCTTGTATTCATCCTCATTCCATTTTACTTGTAATAACCTTCGCACAGACGGATTCATCCAATCTCTCTTATCAGCACCGCTTTTAACTTTATTCAAATTACTCCTAAAACTTCGCTAACTTGACTTATTCCAAGTAATCCATATACGATTACTTTCTTCAACTTGCCACTTGAACATTTTTTATAACAAGTTAAATAAAAAAGAATAAATATATATAAAATATTAAACTGATAATTAAAAATTAGAATTACACTAATGCTAAACTCTTCGAGCCACATTCGTCGTGTTATTTCTGGAACATCATTCCATTGAAGCCAAGGTTCATTGTAACGTCTCTTCCAAATTTTTGAGAGAATAACTGGTGGGCCAACTTCAAGGATAAAACTATAAAATCGATATGAAATTACTCAAAAACATAAATTTATGTGTGTAACAAAATAGATCAATGAATTTAGACATTATATTAATATACTCACTGATCACAGTTCTGATTACAAGATAATTCTATTCGATGATCAGTTTGGTTTGCATCTGTTGGTTCAGGTTGAGTTGGACTAACATTCTGTGGTAGTGGAGAGGACGAAGGGTGTGGATGCGATGTCGGCATAAATGTGTATGGATAATGGGTAAATTGTGGTGTAGGCTCAAGTGGGTGGGTTGTGGGTATAATAGGAGTATATCTCACCGGATATGACATCCCACCAAAAGGCTGTGAAAACTGAGTCATGGGAATAAAAATTTGTGGGTGCGTTGATTGGGGAAAGAAGGGAGTAGAAGGGATAGCATGTGTTGAAACAGAAGGAGAAGAGTGCGAGACAGCAGTTGAAGAATCTGGAGAAGGTGTATCCCTATGGCATCGACGGCTACCCCTACCCTTACTAGTGAAGGGAGGTAGGGGAGGGGGCAGGGGGACACGTGGGGGGAGGGGGATGGGGGACACGTACGGCATTGGGGGCCGTTTATTTTTATATTATTTTAATATTTAATTTTAAAATATTAAAATATATTATTTTATTTTTAAAAATTCAAACATAAAACAATATAAATAATATAAATACTAATAAAAATAAATATTTTATTTATAAAATATAAATATAGAAATCATAAAATATAAATTAATTTTAAAAAATAATAAAATATAAATACACAAATAAATCAAATAAAAAATTAAGAATTATACTCTCATTGATCAAGATATATAGTGCCCCTTTATTTATGTTTTTGAAGTTACACTATAAACGTTGAATGCACTTAATATTAATTATTAAATTTTTTATTTCATTTTTACTTGATACGACATGTCAAGTATTATCAACTGTACAATCACTGGTTGTACTGATATTAAGGTTCTTCACAAATCTTGGTCGATTGATTCATACATATAGAATTATAGAATATTACAAATAAAAATAATCTTAATATAGGCATTACTCAAAAAATAGGTAGATCAATTCCAATGATAAAATAAATTTCTTTTAAGAATTTCTATATATTTTTTGAGAAGTGCTTCTTGATTTGTATAGAGAGCATATATCAAAATTACTTAAGTAACATTATGTCATTTTGAATGCATTTGTCCATATATGATCATTGATCAATATATTAATTTAATTTTTTTTCATGTTTATGTATATATTTTTTCTCTAGGATGTGAATGATCCCGCTATCTCTCCAATCTCATTTAAATTTCAAAATAATAAAAAAATATTTTCAGATAATGATATGATCCAAATGTTTTATGATAAATTTTTTGTATTAAATCTCTATCTATAAAATTATTGTAATGTTTATTGTTTAGGTGAAAGAGAATTTATTCTTATTTCAAAAAAAATGTTTACTTGTAATGCTTGTTGGATCTATGATTGAATTTACCTGAAACAACAAAAAAGATGGCAATAAAATCAATAAGAAAAAGAACTTACATAAGATATATAGTGCGTAGCATGCATGCTCATATTAAATTAACAAAGTGTCATATGCTATTAATCACCAGATGAGTGAGAAAATTGGTATTATCAAATATTAATTTATTATCAAAAAAATTAATGATACATCAACAGATAAGTGAAAATTTTCTATAAGATGCATGGTTTCATTTGGATCATAAAACGATTCAATAAAAAATTGTTATATGAAAACTTGTATTCAATTATATATAATCTTTTTATTACATAATAATATTTTGATTAGATGGCGAGCGTAGCCCACATAAATAATGTAACGCCCCGTAAATGATAATTAATTTAATTTTGGAGTTATTTGATTTAAAAGAAATATTTAAATAATTTGTGGTGATTAAATAAAATTAAATTATGTGATTTTAAGGAGAAAGGAAATTAAGATAATTAATTTTGTTATTTTAGGAATTTCTAGAATTAGAAAAAAATTGAAATAAATTGAATTGGGTGATTTTTAGAAGTTTCGGGCGTTACTGTAATTATTATAGGGGGTGTTTGTGTATATAATGGAAGTTTAGGGGTGCTGGCGCGAGTTGCGAAAAGGTCTAAAAATCACTTTAAGTATAACTTAATGCATATATAGGTTAAGAAGGCATGCGGCGGCGAGCGGTCGTGCGGGAAGGTGACCCAGCTGCGGACGTGGGATCGAAACCGCAGGTAGGCGCGCGAGGGGGCGCAATTTTGGCTGATTTAATTCAGCCTCTAGACGTCAAAACGACGTCGTTTTGATATAGGCGGTGGCCTTCCCGGCGCTGCCACGTGGCGCCCCCTGCTCTACTTAATTTCGGTCGAATTTTTGCCCGATTTCGAGCGTGATTTTGGTGCATTGAACATTAAGAAATTTACAGAAAAGCAGCAGCAGCTCACGGGAGAAATTGAGAATTTTGAGCTTCAAAAATTCAAATTAAACTCCGTTTAATCCCATATTTAATTATCCAGGTATGTAATTAAACTAGTAATTAATATTCCGTATGGTTGAAATTTTATTTAGAGCCCAATATTATTAATTTTGTTAATAATTATAATATTGCAGTTCGTAGAACTTTGACTGCGTTGGGTCAAATTGAGCTTAAGGCTATCTTCGGAAAGGCAAGTTCTTTATACCCTCATTGTCGATTCTTTCGATGTCAATTTGTTTGACCTCCCTTCATTGGATTTGGCTGTTAATAAATTATGGAATTTAAACGGTGTGTTTAATAATTTAATTTATTAACCTGGTTTCGAGGGTATTATTCATTGGTTGCCTACGAGGGTTTGTATCACCCCCAAGCCTATGGGAATGATGTCGTACTCACGCGGGGCTAGGTTCTTAGCTGTCGGGTATTATTACTAGATTTTCGGTTATTTATTGGCTAGAGTGGTTAGGCAGTGGGGGCAAGGGTTAGCTGTACGGCGGTGTGACTATTGTACGGTCTATTTTAGGCCGTTAGATGGTCTCTCCTAATCACGGACTGCTGACCTGTGTCAGGCATTGCTGACTAGCTCTGCTGTTATGTGATTATAGCATGCCTGTTTATGTTTTTTTCTTGTTGCATGATTTGATATGCACATGGGTATGGGCTGCATGTTGGGATAATCATGATTTGATTATGCTTGATCACGGACATCCTAGTTTGGTCAGGTTGCATCCAGCACGGGCATATGCATTGCGTGTGGTTTACTATATGGGCGAAGCATGGCCTGATGCCTAGATGTATGGGCGCCTTGTATCACGTTGATGCTCATTACGCCTTGCATTTTATATGCATTGCGTGGCTACTGGTAGTTATTAGTTTTCGGTCGAGAGTACCGTTCCGAGGGAGCCTATGGCTCGGCTGTTGGGAGTACTGGTAGGGATATGGGTGACGGGAGTACCGCCCCGGGACAATGCGCACAGGTTTGTTGGGGATCTATGTTGCCTTTCAGGGCAGCGGCATGTTGGTATGGGACTTGGGTGCCAGGTGTTTTATGTGGGCCCAAGGACCGTTATGTGTTTTATTATGGTGCACTGTTGCGTTGTTATGTCACATGGCTTGTGTGTACATGTGGGTTTATATTTGAGGTGATCTCCTCTTCTGTTTCGTTTACAGCCTTCCTTTTCATATAAACTTGCTGAGTCTTGTGACTCACCTTGCTTTCCATCATTCCAGGCAAGGGTAAAGCAAAAGTCGAGGGCAAGGATCGTGCCACCTAGCAGCCAGCCGTGTCGGTAGGGTGTACAGTTAGCTGCGCCCGTTTTCTCTGATGTTTTGTGAGGAGTTTTGACTCTCATTTTTTACTGTGCCCGGTTGTTTCTTGTATCTTTTATTGTTGGCACAGGTGTCTGTATATTTTTATATTCTCCTTGACTGTTGTTCCAGCAGGGTACTTGTGGGCGTGCATGTATATTGTTTTGCTTCCGCTGTTGTATTTTACGTTTGTATGCATGCTAGGGTATTTTTGTCTTGTGTTTGTTTTCCTTCTCTTATGTAGGCGCTCGCGTTCGGATAGATCGGGCGGTTGGGATATTCGGGCGGGGGTGCTTACAAATAATATAGTGAAATTTTTTTTCACGTTGCGAGTTGTTTATATCTCCTTCTACACTTGTTTTATTTAGAGTGGATAAGATTTTGAATCATATAACTTATCGAATTGACAAATTATTTTTCATTTTCTAATGCATTATTTTATACCAATTTGTTAAGTGGCCCTAATTTATATATATTCAGGATTTATATATATTCAACTTAACTTGGTGGAAAGATTTATGTATATTTAGTAAAAAATTTAATAAAAATTTTAAATTTATTTAATTTTTTATTTTTTAGCTACGAAAATATTTTGTCGCTAAATAATTTGTAGCCTTGTAACATATGAAAAAAAAAAAGTGTGGAGAGTAAAATTGTAGCCTTATAACATTTCTTAAAATTAATATAGTTTTGACCATTTTTCAATTAAATATTGTTAGTAATTTGTTTTGATCTTTAAGTCTACCCTTAAGCGTGGGATGATGATCCAAATGACACTCTTGAGATGTTTTTTGTGTATTATAGAAGTTATATTTATATTTGTTTAAATAATTTTAAATTTTAAATTTCTTAAATAATTTAATTTTTTATAATTATTTAGCAAAGAAATATTTCATTGCTAAATAATTTTAATTTATTTTTATTATTTAATTATTTAGTGATGAAATATCCATCACTAAATTAATATTATTTTAATTTTATTTTTAAATTTTTTTAGCAATGGATTAACCAGTCGCTAACTAAATTTAATTTTAATTTTAATTTTTTAAATAATTTAGCAATGGGTCTACTAGTCGCTAAATAAATTTTATTTTATTTTTTATTTTTTAATTATTTTCATACCAAAAATTCCATCACTAAATAATTTTATTTTATTTTTTTAGATTATTTAGTGATAGGTTTGCTTAGTTGCTAAATAAATTTTATTTTATTTTTATTATTTTAAATATTTAGCCATAATTTTATTATATTTTTTATTTTGTTTAATTATTTGGCGACGATTACCCCTCACTAAATAATTTTATTTTTTAATTTATTTAATTATTGTTAAATAAATTTTATTTTATTTTTATTTTTTTAATTATTTAACGACGAGTACTCCCTTCGCTAAATAATTTATTTTATTTTTTATTTTAAAATTATTTAGTGACGGGATCTCTCGCCACTAAATAAATTTCATTTTATTTTTTTATTTTTATTTTTTCAAATTTTTAGCGACGCGTATTTCAGTCGCTAAATAATTTTATTTTATTTTTTATTTTTTTCAATTATCGTTAAATAAATTTTATTTTATTTTTTATTTGTTTAATTATTTAGCGACGAGTAATCCACCCGTCGCTAAATAACTTCATTTTATTTTTTATTTTTTAAATTATTTAGTGATGTGTTTTCCCATCAGTACATCAATTTTATTTTACTTTTTATTTTTTAAATTATTTAGGATAGGAGCACCTGTCACTAAATAAATTTTATTTTGTTTTTTATTTTTTTAATTATCATTAAATAAATTTTATTTTATTTTTATTTAATTTATTTATTTAGCGACAAGTCCTCTCATTGCTAAATAATTTTAGTTTTTATTTTGTTTAATAATTTAGTGATGGGCATTCCTATCGCTAAATAATTTTATTTTATTTTTTATTTTTCAATTATTTAGTGACGGGACAACCCGTCACTAAATAAATTTTATTTTATTTTTTAATTTTTTAATTATCGCTAAATAAAGTTTATTTTATTTTTTATTTTGTTTAATTATTTAGCGATGGATTGTCTCATTGCTTAATAATTTTATTTTATTTTTTATTTTTAAAATATTTAGTGACAAGTTTTCCGTCACTAAATAAATTTCATATTATTTTTTAATTTTTTTAATTATCTCTAAATAAAATTTATTTTATTTTTTATTTTGTTTAACTATTTAGCGATGGGTTGTCCCGTCGCTAAATAATTTTATTTTATTTTATTTTTTATTTTTAAATTATTTAGGGACGGGTTTTCCCATCACTACATAAATTTCATTTTACTTTTTATTTTTTAAATTTTTTAGGGATGGGAGAACTCGTCACTAAATAAATTTTATTTTAATTTTTTAATTATCTTTAAATAAATTTTATTTTATTTTTTATTTTATTTTTATTTTGTTTAATAATTTAGCGACTGGCAATCCTATCGCTAAATGATTGCTTTTTATTTTTAATATTTTCAATTTTTTAGTGACGGGTTGTCCGATCACTAAATAAATTTTATTTTATTTTTTAATTTTTTTAATTATTGTTAAATAAAGTTTATTTTATTTTTTTATTTTGTTTAATTATTTAGCGACGAGTTGACCCGTCGCTAAATAATTTTATTTTATTTTTTATTTTTAAATTATTTAGTGATGAGTTTTCCCATCGCTACATAAATTTCATTTTACTTTTGATTTTTTAAATTATTTAGTGACGGGATATCCCGTCACTAAATAAATTTTATTTTATTTTTTAATTTTTTTAATTATCCCTAAATAAAGTTTATTTATTTTTTATTTTGTTTATTTATTTAGCGACGGGTTGTCCCGTTGTTAAATAATTTTATTTTATTTTTTATTTTTAAATTATTTAGTGACGGTTTTTCGTCACTACATAAATTTTATTTTATTTTTTAATTTGTTTAATTATCGATAAATAAGTTATATTTTATTTTTTATTTAATTTAAATTATTTGATTTTTGATTTTGTTTAATTATTTAGCGACTGTTTCCCGTCACTAAATAATTTCATTTTATTATTAATT